>NC_135862.1:8546637-8911637 GCF_031162955.1 Sander vitreus
ATCTACTTCCTCAACCACATTGTCCTGGATCCTGGCCAGGCCATGTTTCTGGGAGCCAACGAGCCTCACGCTTACCTTTACGGAGGTCAGATGGTGCTTTTTGTTTATATTCGTGAGATTTAGTGCTATAGATCTTATCCAGGTCGAATGAGTGCAATAGTAGAATGTGCCCAAATTCCTACATTGTTGTCACTCCAGCGTCTCTCCTGTGTGTGTGTGTGTGTGTGTGTGTGTGTGTGTGTGTGTGTGTGTGTGTGTGTGTGTGTGTGTGTGTGTGTGTGTGTGTGTGTGTGTGTGTGTGTGTGTGTGTGTGTGTGTGTGTGTGTGTGTGTGTGTGTGTGTGTGTGTGTCTTTATCTGGCAGTGCTGCCTTTGCCATCACTGTTCCTGTCCACCTACATATTCATCGCGCAGTTGTGTGTAAATTCACCCCAGTTGTCAAAAGGCATTCTGGGAAGTCACTTACTATAAAAGTAGATAAGGCAAGTGGAGGAGAAGAAATAGCTCTTGTAATGCATTTAACCCCACGGGCTGATCTAAGCTGTATAACATTGTAAGAGTATTTGAGAATTTTTTTTTTTTTCTCCATTTGAAGCAGGGTAGACTGCCCACTTTGCTTATTTAAAACTTGCTTTCCTTTTCCGTCTATTTCTCCATCCATCTAGACTGTATTGAGTGTATGGCCTGTTCAGACAACACGGTGAGGGCCGGTCTGACACCGAAATACATTGATGTCAACACGCTGTGTGAGATGCTGAACTACAGCCCAGCCCCCGCCAGCTCCAAAATCTTCCCATGTGTCCAGGACGCTTCAGATCCCTGCGTGTCCCTGTACGACCCCCCAGTGCCAGACTTTACTGTCATGAGAATACAGGTACAGTAGGAATCCTCAGCTAACTAAATGATTACACATTACGATGCAAAGGTGTAATTTAAAAAATGGAAACTGAACTGAATGGTGATAGAAGTAAAACTCAGTAATTGTTTAGTGGATGGAATTATCCCAAAACAAAACAGTAAAACATGAAAAAGTCACACATTACTTTCAAGTCGTACAAGTGCCTTGAAAGTAAAGTTGGACAGTTCTAATTTGGAGATATAATACGTTTTCTCTTAAAATGTGATGTCTGCCATTACTTTTTTTTATTATTTACACCTGATCTTTCCTACTGTGACATGTCAAAATATCTTCCCTCACCCCTTTTTTAACACACATTCAGACTTGTAATTGCAGGGAGAGCCCACATAATTTCTGTGCCTTGTATTCTTAAACCATAAATTAAATTCTGCATTTATTATTTAGGTTATCTGTTACACCGGTGGTTTTCCTGCAATGACATTTTAAAACATCCGTGAAAAAAAAGTCTGCTGTGGATGGCTTCAAATGTTTTGGAGACCCACCTACAGCTGCTCAACTTAAGAGCCCTAATGAGAACATCATCAAAATGTCTGTTGATGGATATCAGTGTTTCCCCTACCATTGTTTTGGGGGGACGGCCCGCCCCCCAAAAAACAACCCCCCGAGCTCCCTGAAAGAGTGACAAAATTATATAATTATGCTATATATTAAAATAAAAAAACGGATGTGCGAGTTAAAGCTGTTTTCACACATACAGGCAATTCGCTTCTCGTTCCTTGCCTTAAAAGTTCAATTCATTTTAACTTTAGTCACGCAACCTTGACCCTATTTTCATCTGTTGCTGAGTAACGTACGTTAACATTAGCCTGGCTCCGCCCGTTCTACGTACTTGCACTCAATTTTCATTTCCCTTCAGTACTCCGTTTGGGTTCGCGGTATATTCTTGGGTTTTCTCCAGCCAAATTTTTGGCGATCCAATCAACGAACAGAGGGAGTGGCTGAGAACGATGACGTTGAGGCTAGAGTTGTAGATGCGAGCGAAGCCATTCGGTCTGTTGTGGCAACGCTGCCGAATATCCAGAAGTTAAAGCCCGAGCAAGAACAATGTTTTGCTGAGTTGTGTTGGTGGCCATGATGTCGTGGCCCTCCTCCCCACGGGGTTCGGGAAAAGTTAGATTTTCCAGCTCGCTCCGTTTAGTGGTGAAGGAGTGGCTAAGGCTAACGCTAGCGATGCTAATGCTAAATATAAGCCGATAGTTGTTGTCGGTCTCCCCTCTTGTTGTACATGCGCGTGACATACGTCACGACCAAACGTTAGCGATTGGCTATGGCAGATCCAGAGTGGCTCTGGGCTGATCCAATAGTTTTAAACTTCAACAGAGTACCCGCCTTCAAGGAAGTTAACACTTGCCAATGGAGAGAGGCCAGACTCTCTGTACAGATGAAATGTACCAGAGTCTGGTAGGACCAGGCGACGTTAACATTCCATGGTCTCGTGAATGTGGCATAACTGTAGCAAGCTTCTTCGTAGTAACTAGCGGTAAAAAAAAATTTCAAAAAGGATCGGAGAAGGTGAAGAGCCTAAACAGCCAAAAATGTGTTCTTTTTTCTTAACCCTCCTGTTGTCCTCGGGTCAAATTTGCCCCATTTTCCAAAAGTTTCTATATCAGAAATTTGGGTTTCTATCAACCAAATGTCTAAAACAATAACGTGGATGGTCTTTACATGTCTTAACATACGATGGTCTTTACAAGTAAAATCAATGATCAGTTCAATACTTTCTTTGAATTTGGGTGTTTTATTCAATTTTATAGCATTTAAAAAGAAATTGATAAAAGAACATTGAAAAAAGTGACAAAAATGACGGAAAAAGCTTAAAAAACGTTGGGGGGGGGGACAACAAAAACGTCCAAAAAACGCAGAAGAAAAGTGACAAAAACATCAGGAAAAGGGGAAAAACTTGGAAAAAAAAGTAACAAAAACAACAGGAAAAAGTGGCAGGAAAAAGTTTTTTTTTTAAATTTGGACCGAGGAAAACAAAGTTGCATAGTGGGCGGAACACGAGGGTAAAAAACAACAAACTCAACTTAAGAAACAACTCAAGCAAAGCCAGCCTCTGTGGACACGCCGACTGAGTATCCTAGGGGAAACGCTGGGTATGATGCATTATTATTAGTAATGTCTAATGAAGTTGCATCCAGAAACGTTCTCGCCTTGTTCCGTCCCGTCCGTCCTGCAGGTCCCAGCCTCGGTGAAGCAGTACACTGTGGCTCCGGTCGACAGCGCCAGCATCCTCCTGGTCATCGAAGGCGACGCCACGGCAACTTCTGCTGCCGCTCTCTCTGACGTCACGCTGAGGCGGGGCACCGTCCTGTTTGTCTCAGCCAACGAGAGCGTCTCCCTGCACATCACCTCCCAGTCAGGGATGAACATGTTCCGAGCCTGCTGCCTCCTGTAGGCGTGAGTCTGTGTGTGAAAGCTCATACTACCTGTGTTTGTTTTCCTCTGGTTTGAATCAGAAAGGTCCACGTTAAGGATTGAACCCAATGATCGCTGTGCACTTTTTAGTCGGTAGTATGTTAAAAGGAGCTTTCAGACACAGTGTCGGTGCCCGTCTGTGCCCGCAGCTCCCCCAAACCTGAATTCTCCTGCAGACTGCACTAGTCGCTGCTCAAGTTCTTTCGCTTTAAAAATCCAGCTGTAATCCATTGCTGCTGGATCTTAATTGGTTTGAACTTTTTTACCTGTAGTGGTGCAATGACATCTTTTTTTAAAAAGCAGAAGATGTGCATATCCCAAATTCTTTATAGGTGCTAGACAGAGGACACATGGTAAGAATAAAAAGTAAAATATGTCTTCAACACTAAACAGGACCGGATATAAATAAATAAATAAATAAAAAGTGCACATGACACCGTTTCGCCGACTTGACTTGATCATGATGAAGATTGAGTGCCTGAAATGTTGCATGAAAGTTTATACTTGGAAACAGCAGTTGAGAAAATAACCTCATTAGGTCAGTTTAGTAGCTGTTCTTTAACTGCTCAGAAGAAATGAAAATGTGAAAATCTGCGGTTCCATTATAACAGGGTAACACTATCTGACGAAAAGCTCTAGAACAGCTAATAATTCAAACTTTTGGTGAGATAGTTTTTTTTTTGTTGAAAACTATCTTCACAACAGAGAAAAGGCAACCAAAATCACCTTTTTAAAATATTGTCAATGTGCAATTTTCTTTGTTTGTAATTGGTTGTCCTTCAGTGTTTCTGTAATTTTTTCCCTTTTTATTCCACACACACACACACACACACACACACACACACACACACACACACACTAACAGCTGCATGTTTTTATCCTATTAATATACATTCAAACAGCACTGAAACAGGGTGGGGGATATGTTTACACTGGTGCAGTACACTGCCACTCACTGCTTTGTACAAGTACAGTCCAGAGCCACCTTGTTGAGGACTGAGCATGTCTGTTATATGAGCCAGCAGTTAGTCTTTTCACTGGTGCAAACTAACAGTTTCATCATTTTAGATTAGCTTGAACAAGTAATTATCCACCTCTAAGGGGGAAAATGCTTTGTTAGTATATCAACAGTAGTGTAATACTGAGATGCCTGTGCATGTTTGATTTAAAGCAGTGATACTGGAGAGGGCCTTTTCAATCAAGTATTACTGCTGTTAACTGTTACCAGCGCATGTTTACAGTCTGGAAACTTCTCCTCAAAGTAGTAAGCAATCATAAAGATAAAAAAAAACAAAGAGGGCCTCTAACTATGGCCGTCCCAGTAAGCACGACTACATGGGAATCAGAATTGCATATTAATTCAAACTTTAAAAGTTATATATGCCTAATAATGTACTACTGCTGCTTGTTGCATATTTATACAATTTGACCCAAACCTGTTGACACATCCACATCTTGTACAGTTGTAAAACAAAATGCTGCAATCAATTTAAAGTATTATCAGAGGAAACTGTCTGTATTTCTGAGTATTTGAAAACAATTTTTTACAGACTTTGCATGTTTTGTTGTTTGTACTGATACTTGACATTACATACTAAGAAATATGAACCCTGAAACAGCACTGTATGAGGTATTTACCTGAACATTATATCATGAGGTAAGTTAATCGTGACAGTACAATCTTTTCCAACATATTGCTACAATATTGTAACTAGATTATTTCAGTATGGTGCACATTTCTCCATAATATTCCAGTTCAAACCAGGGTCCATCTGAATTCAGTCAATCATGGAGTGGATTTTCTTGTTGTAATAATTTGTATGGGTTATCTTGAATTAAATATTTGAGAATCGATGATCTATCTGCCTGCCAGCCTACCAGTGAGTAAATATTTATCTTAGTTGACCTGAATGAATGACTAGAGTGAAATGAGCCAGCGCTGGTAATGCTTTGACCTACTTCATGACCATGTTAGTGATGGAGGTGGATCTGTAAGCTTGTCCCGAATGAAGATGCACTAAAACGTTGTTTGTTGTTGCTGAAATTGTTCAGAAATGGAAGACTTTTCAAGAGAGGGATGTTAATAGTAAACATCACTGCGTTTGTTTTTTCGATTATAGAACCATTAACTTCCTTTTTAGCTCTAGAATTGTAGAGCCTCCAATTATTTTTGTCAACAACTTACTATTTACCATCTTGTCAAAATGGTTTAATTTAGTAATGTAGAGGTCACTGTTTCAAACATGATCTGATTTAGATTTTTTACTTTTAATTTAACTATCAGACTTTTGTTACTGATCTTGCTTTGCGTCACCTTTTTAGTTTTATTATTTTATCGTCTAGGACTTTGCACAGAATTTATTTTTCCTTTTGACTCATGTCCTTCAAATGCACACAAAGCTGAAGGCCACACTGTTTTACCTTTTTTATTGTTTTATTTAACTATAGTGAGAACAATTTTTGGACTATTTCTCTAGTGAGGGCATGGTTTAGCATTTTAAAATGGTTTAATATGGTGATGCTGTCGCCTGGGACTGCAGAGAACGTGTATGTAAAAGTAGTTTAATAAAGCCTGCTTCCATTACTACCCCATCTGAATTCCTTGTTTTTTGTTGGATCTGTACAGTTTGTTGTTTAAACCAGAGATCTTCAACAGGGGGTCCGGGACCACTGGGGGGGGGGTCCTCAGAGTTACTGCAGAGGAGCCACCAAATCATTGTTTGAAAATATACATTAACATGAATCCAACATATTATTTGTAAAGCTAAATCTTTATTTTTTTAATTTACACAACATTCATGATAGGCTTACTGGCCTATAGGTAAGGTAGCCATCCACAGATAGAGTTAAGCTCAAGGATTCACTGTTCAACATTTAAAACCTGATGTATATCGGACGCCTGGGTAGCTCAACTTGTAGAGCGCGCGCCCATATATAGAGGTGTACTCCTCGACGCTGCGGATTCGACTCCGACCTGCGTGTCATTCCCCCCCCCCCTTTCATGGCTTCAGCTGTCCTATACAAATAAAGGCCTAAGATGCCCAAAAAATAAAATAATCTTAAAAAAATAAAAATGATGTATAAATATTTCGACAATTATGCTAATAGCTTAGTATTGTATGCACCATTAAAAAAGGTATATAAAGGCTCTAGGCCACCCCAAAGACTAGATTAGACACCGGTCAAAATACATTAAAGGCCTGTTAAAAGAAGCAGGTTTAGGGGCACCTCGATGGCTCGCCTGGTGGAGCGTGCGCCCCATGTGCAGAGGCTCAGTCCTCGCCGCGGCGGCCGTGGGGATTGCTTTCGACCTGTTGCTCTTTGCTGCATGTCGTTCCCCCTCTCTCTCCCCTTTCATGTCTAAGCTGTAGAGCCCGACCGATATATCGGCGGGCCGATATTATGCATTTTCCAAACTATCAGTATCGGTATTTATAATGGCTGATGAATGAATATTTAAAAAATAAAATAAAAACAGACAAAACACCCTTCAACCATGTTATGAGTGTTGGTGTTGCATAGTTTGTCCACCAGAGGGCGCACTACAACGTCCCTGTTGGCAACACTCGCGTTTAACCCTTTAAGTTTCGTATCTTAAGTCTGTCTTTTTATACATTTTATTTATCAGAACTTTAATATATTTTGATATTCCTCTGTTCTTTTTTTTTTAAGATTATTTTTTGGGCATTTTCGGCCTTTATTTTTGACAGGACAGATGAAAACGTGAAAGGGGAGAGAGAGGGGGAAAGATGTGCAGCAAAGGGCTGCAGGTCGGAGTCGAACCCAGGCCTGCTGCATCGAAGAGTAAACCTCTATAGATGGGCGCCCACTCTATCAACTGAGCTATCTGGGCACCCGATGTGCCTCTGTTCTGTTGTGACAATAAAACAAACAAGTTTATTTTTAAACTGCATCATCATATTATTTTAGCGAGGACTCATAAATAACTACAAATAACTAATGTTAGGGAAATTGTTTTGTTATGCGTTTCTGGATTCAAAATTATATATATATATATATATATATATATATATATATATATATATATATATATATATATATATATATATAGGAAGAGAAGGAGAGAGAGAGAGAGCGAGAGAGATAGATATCGGCCGATATATCAGAATATCGGATTTTTAAATCACCAAATATTTGTATCGATATCGGCCTTAACAATCCTTTATCGGTCGGGCTCTACTAAGCTGTCCTATCAAATAAAGGCCTAAAATGCCAAAAAAAATAAAGATAGCAGGTTTATGGAGTTATCCGGATAACTTTGTAGAGTCTAACCTGACACGGTTCTTTTTAGAGTGTAAGAGATTGCCGGATGTCAGGCTTTATCCCAGCAATGGACATCCGCTGAGCCAGACTAAGAGCTGGGCAATAATTCAACAATATCGCATGTTGACTTTGAAATGATATCGTATAAGGACATTCTTCTTAATATTGTGATATTTATTGATTTAAATATTCACATATTTATCAACCAACCAACCAGCAATGAAGTATAGAATTTGGGACACGCTGTAGAAATATAACACGTTTATTTGCAGATTAATTTACCTCCAATAAAAATGTTCTTTAGAGCTTATGGAAACCTTGAAGTAAATTCAGAATAAAAGTACAAAACATTTTCTCAGTAACAAACCTTTATACATAACCTAGTCATCACTATTTCCACACATTGATGACTACAAGTCAAGCTGCCGGGTTGAAAGTGGAATAAGAGAAAAATCTGCACACAATTATATACATTTTTACCATTTATAACCACAAAAACAGACGTTTGAATCTCGGCTTTTTGTTAAGGAATACTCTTTATGCCTGTTTGTTGTTCCTGAAAGAAATAGTGGATGGGTTGATAATGGTGCAATAAACTGAAGTGCATGTTTCTGGAATAATCAAAAAGGGGGAGATTGAAGTTTACGGATTTGGAACTGACTGACAAGGCCAATCAAGGTAGTCTAGAAGAACTAAAGGCCCTATTAGGCAAAGGACAAACCCATCTCACCCTTATCTAAGTGCTGCATCAGGCTGAAGTAGTAATGTGCGACTTCCAGATGTGCAGGCATTGCCTTCGTACGTTTCCCTCACCTTTCCAAAGCTTCCATGAACTGTTGCAGGAATAATAATCCATTTGCGCTGTAGTTGTTTCCCTTTATGCGTCACCAAAGAGGATGTTTGAAGTGATTTTCTCCAGTCGGTTTTTCATTTCTTCCACCATCAACCATTGTAGTAAACTGACAGCTTTGGCTCGGTATGCACAGAAAGAACAAAAGCCCTCTTTGTTCTTTTGCCATCAAGCAATGCAGTGGGTTTCATATGTTTTAACTTGTGGCTTTGTCTTCTTTCTTCCCGCTCTGTCTGAAGTTCTCCCATAGGGTGTGCTGTTCTGGTGGCTTACAGGGCACTTTAGATTTAGCAGCTTTGACAGCAGGTTTGTTTTTCATGGTGTCCAGAGTAAACCTATGCCTACAGATCAATTCTGGTGTGGGCTGAAGCACACTAAACAGTGCCTGTAATGCCCGCACATCCTCCAAAGCATCATGGGCCTTGTAGTTCACACCCAGGAGCTCCCTGACCAGGTTCTCCTGTCGAAAACTCTGGAGGCCGCGGTCCTTCAGCATCTCCCGAGCCAGTGGTAGAGTGTCAACATAGCCGGAGACTGCCGACTCAAACTCTGCCCTGAGGTCCAGTTCATCGAGAGCTCGAGCCAACAGTGGACAGTCGAAGCAGCGGATGTTGTGGCCAATGACAAGCGGGCGTCTGAGCATCTGAAGAAAAGCTATAAAGGAGACCAGGACCTCTCGCAGGGAGTTGGTGAGGACAAGTTGTCGATGGAGGTACAATCTCTGTCTGCGGACCCTGAAGCCGGTCACTTTGGCTGCTCCTCGCTGCATTCGACACCGAGGGATGACGTAGAGGTTGAGAGAGTGGCTTCCACTCACTGCAGCCAGCTGGACGATCTCACAACTCTGATCTGGTGAAATAAATCATGACCATTCATATTCAAAAGCTTCAGAGGATTTTTTATTTTTTTTTCCCCTGGAGAGTGACACTGGGTGTTAAAGCAGCTAATGTAAAAAATGTATGAGATTGTAGGCTGAATCACAAACTGTTAGGTTAGACGGTACTTAATTAACAATAATTAGGCATGGGAGATATGGGGAAAAATCATACTATAAAATCATACTATATCATGATGATAAAGTAAATTACAGAATAATGAGTTGAGAAACTGTTAATGAATAAAGTACCCACTCTGTTTTTGGCTAATTCAGCAAAAATAAATACCTCACAAATCAAGGTTCTAAACTGAGTTGTATGCAAAATTGCTCAGAGGGGTCTGACAATGGAGAAGAAAAAAATAATATGATATATATCATATTCTCTAAACTCCTAGATTCCCCCAGCCCACCTCCTCCCTCCTACCAACGCCACTTTGTCAACTAGCCTACTTTGTAAAAAAGATAGATGACATATGCTCTTCATTCTCCACCACACTTCCTGAAATCATCTTTCCATCCAACACATCCAGTAGGCTCCTCTTTCCTCTTTCACCCCTCTATCTCCAAATCTAATTCTTACTTTGATAACCTCCGCCCGCCCACCACCTGCCCCCTTGATCCCATCCCTTCTCCAGTCTATTGCTCCTGACCTTCTTCCTTTCCTCACCCATCTCATCAACATCTCCTTATTAGCCATTACTGGTGTCCAGCGTCTATCCCCCAATACAGGAGTGCACTGTACTGGCAAAACATGGAAGCTTTATAGCCATACAGTTGTATCTGTAATGAGTCATATAACAGCAGAAAGTGGTCTTACTCAGTCCAGTTGTCTCCAAGTCAAAGAAAACCAGCGACTGTTGAGACTTTTCAACTCCGTCTGAATCAGATTTTTGCATCCCGCCACCGGCACAGCTTCAACGACGTTTCTAAAATCCGACAGCCACAGTGAAGTTTTATAAGATAAGTGAAAGAAAGACACACTCGCAATACGTAGTTAGCTACATAATGGCGTCGGTAAACACCTATGGTAAACAGTCGTGTCCCGTGAAGATTTCTCTTTGTGTATTTAAACTCCCGCGTAGATCAAAACTTTCAAAACAAAAGCCTCGTTGAAGATATAATAATATATATATATATATATATATATATATATATATATATATATATATATATATATATATATATATATATAGAACAAGACAACCAAGTTGCAGCGTAGCGCTTAAAAGATGCACTGACCAAACCATATGTAGCTTTAAACTGTACAGTGTATGTTTGTAGCAAATGAAAGTATTATCTTTTTTATTATAAGAGAATTACTTTCTAATTTACTTTCCAGATTTGCGCAAGCTCAGAGAAACCCTTTCTTCTTCTGTCAAAAATGAACCAATCGTCTCAGGCACAGTGCTGCCCCGCACAGGAAATAGATGGCAACGCAACGAGGTGGTTAAAAAAAAAAAATATATGCACACGATATATACTGTATATTATTACAGTTTGGTAGATAAGTTGATATAGCAGCACTGATACTTACTACATATATTGTAAGAAAGACTAAGAGTAACCAATGACTTATTCTTATAATAGTATTAGCACATAGTATTTTTTTATGTTGAAATGTACACATTTGCAAATCAGCATAAAACATTTACACTTAAAACTAACTTAAACTTTTGATGGGTCAACTTTAACTCACCTCTCTCATCTCATTCCAGATTTCCTCATTTTCCCTAAATGCTGTGTGACAAACCATTGGAGAAAAGTCTTGTAGATGTACTTCATTACACATGTACACTGCTGTATGAGCAGTTAATAAAAATAATGATAGCAGAAAAAAAATACCTTTTAAACAAAGCACAGCATGCCTTGTGGCTCCATTCCACGTTGGTCTATTAAAGGAGAGATTTCTTCCTGTATGGTTACTGAAACATGGTGCAAATCGTAATTCAAAAAATACCAAGTTATCTTGAAGAATCGAATGGAAGTTTAATGTTTATTGTGGGAAAATTGTGCTACAATTCACTGGGAAAACAAAAGATACAACACTTGTGAATATGACATAATGTTACAGTACTACATTAGACAACAAAACTAAATAATACAAATTATTATACAGTATGAACATTACGTATCTGAGTTTGGGGTGTAACATGTATTATATGTCATGTAGACATTTATTCTTCCCATCATTTCACTTTCTCCTGAATGTTCAAAATATAAATCTGTCTAAACAAACAAGGACATGATGAGAACAAAACTTGTTGTTTTTAAAATGAAATATTTTTGTTTTAGTGGCCTGATTGTTGCTGCTTTTTCCAGTCTTGTTTTTTAAGATTATTTTTTGGGGGCATTTTAAGCTTTTAATTCCACAGAACAGATGAAGACATGAAAGGGGAATGACATGCAGCAAAGGGCCACAGGTCGGAGTCGAACCCACAGCCACTGTGTTGAGGAGTAAACCCCTATATATGTGTGCCTGCACTACCAACTGAGCTAACCCAGCTACCTTTTTGTAGCCTTTTAAAAAAATGCTTAGGTGGAGGTAACTCTGGAAATGTCCCATTTACTGGGACTCCATGAGTTGAACAGCTCCTGCAGCATTGTGGCGTCCTGCATTGCATCATGGGCGTTGTAGGTCCGTTGCAGGAAGTGGCGGACCAGGTTCTCCTGAGAATAACTGCTCAGACCTGGGTTGAGGTTCTTGCTTAGCAGGAAGGTATCCACATACCCAGACACCACCTTCTGGAACTCCTGCCGCAGGGAGAGCTGTCGCAGCACTCTGTTGAGCACAGGTGCATCAAACCGCTTTACATTGTGGGCTGCCAGCAGCACGGGCCGTCGGAAGGAGCGCAGGAAGTCGATGAAGGAGGTGAGAGCATCAACAAGAGGTATGGTGTTAACAGGAGCCCCGCGGAGAAACAGGCAGTCGTTGTGGACGGTGAAGCCCGTCACCTGCTTGGCGCTCTCGGTGAGGGTCTGGCGGGGGAGGGTGTAGACGTTAAAGACCCTCTCTCCACAGATGGCTGACACCTGGATGATGTCACACACTGTAGTGTCTGAGCAGGGGATGGATTAAAGGATATAATAAAAAGAAAATATGAAAACATGTAGGTTACAATAGGCCAGAGATCTTCAACAGTGGGTCCCTAGGGGGTCCTCAGAGTTACTGCACGGGGGCCACCAAATTATATATATATAATTTTCTTTTTGGGGGGGGGGGGGGTGGAGGTAGGTGGTGCTCTCTGTCTGCCTGTGCAGCCATTGCATGCAAATACTAATTAAACATAAAAAAAAGGTTTTCTGTCATGACATCCTGCTAACTGTGTGGTGGTAAAACCACAGAGTTATTTAACATTTACACACAAAGTCAAAACCACAGACTCAGGAACTTCGCTTTAAAGTTACAATGAAATCCGTCCTCTCAGCATCTGGTTTCAGCCGCACTGTTGCTTCAAAGTTTCAACACCCACCTAGGGTGATTTTGACAGGCATACTTAACAACCAGGGCTCCAAATAATAATTATTTCCATTATCAATAAATCTGTAACCTTATTTGCGTAATTAATCAATTCATCATTTGGTCTTATAAATGTCAGAAAATACTGACAAATGTACATTGAGTGTTTAAATTTGGTTAGGGTTCCAGAAAAAGAGAGCCTTAATCTTGCCAAGCTTACAGGTGTCTATATTTAATATTTTAGGATAATATACCATTTGTATAACGAATGCCAATTAAATCTCTATGTTGCAACTTTCCTATGACTCTGTCATGAATCTGGCATCCGGTGGCAGCTACGGAAAAGCATCTCTGGCTGGTTTGTGGTTTGGCAGATATGTCCTGTGCTGTAATCTATTGGTTCAAAGTGTAATGCAGCCAAGTGATACTCCACCCTTTTCTAACCAAGCTTTAACTTTTCAAGACATCATGGACTATGAGACAGATGCATTTGTGAGATAAGAAACCAATAAAAATAGAATCTGAAACACACTCTTATCCACCTGGTCATATAAAGACACCAGCTGATGCGTGTCTGTTAACAGGTGGAGCCTTCAGACCCGATTGATACAACTATTATGACCAGGGGCGTAGCACAAAATTCTGGGCCCTGTAGAAAGGCATTTTCTATGGGCCCCTCCATCTACAGCTATTCATTCTAGCATCTATTTGGGCCCTCCTCACATGAGGGCCCTGGGTACTCAGTCCCCTTTCCACCCCCCCAGTCCGACACCCCTGATTATGACCTTGGCTTATATCAGTTCAGTTTGTATGTAGGCATAGTAGTCATTTTAGGTGCCATCTACACAATGAATGTATTATTCTGACATAACATTCTTAGTAATGAAGGCAACATGAATGGCTCTGGAAAAACCCCAGTACAGTAAGTAGCCTATTTCCAGGACCAAATATGAACTGTCAAGCTCAATAAAAGAATTAGTAGGCTATAGAAATATTTTGTTAAAAAAAGTGACGATTCTAATAACTATCCTATATAATCAAATAAGGTATAAACAAACAGTCACAGTTCATCTAATTGATGATATTGGGACTGATGAAGTATTAATAGGCAGACAGACATAAAGTTAGTGTTACCTAATCCACTGGTCTCCAGGTCAAAGAAAACGATGATGTTATGAGCCATCTGCAATTTTTAAAGAAATAGACATTTAAACATGAGCTAATACACCCTAGTCATGTGTATAAGCATTCAAAAATAAATCATATTTAAATTTGTAAACTTTCACAATTGAATAGATATAGCTATTTAAAAGTAAAGTTATGTTGAACATGATAGCTGATAAAGTGACAAATGTTAAAAAAACTAAAATCTGAACTCACCGTAGACAGTGTGGTCAGTGTTGTGTCAGTTGAATTTTGAGTCAGATATCATATGAAGTCAGCTATGTCTCGGTTATTATCTTCATGTAGCGACTCGTTCGGGAGGAGTCAACAGGTGAATCACTGCCACATCATTTTAAAACTGACAGAAACTGAACTCTACTTTCATTTAAGTGGAAAAGAAACTCGATGTATCTAATTTGTTTTAATCTGATGAATCACCTCCCCTGCTCAGTAATGCTGCTGTGGGCGGCTGCTTATTAACAAGGTCTCCGTTCAGTTCAGCCAAACAAAAGCTATTATCTGGGAGAGTAGAAACTTCCCCGCTGTTCGTTTAGTTTCTGTTTTGACCCGGTGTGTGACGCAGCGTTAACATCGTGGTAGCCGAGCTGTCGCGTGACAATGAGAATTATATAACTATATTATATTATTATATAACTTTAGAAATAAACAGGCCTACAATTTAAAAAATAAACATGACATATGATGACTAGCCTACATTATACAAAATAAATAAATAAAATAAAATAAATATATTTTTAAATTTTTTTAAATTTATTTATTTATTTTTGCAACTTAGGGTCTTGATAGCTTTGAAGTTCCTCAATAAATAAATACATTTAGAGCTGGCTGTGCAATCCCTCAATTAATCAATATTTTCACCGTAAAACAGGTTTATAGTAACATTTAAGGTAACTGATAAACATTTAAATCCATTTTAATTGTAGCTTAAGATAAAACATATAGCCTAAAAATTGACTGTAAAATGGCAGAGTACCTCAGACACATGCTACAGTTTGTAGAAGAAAATACATCATCTACAAAGTAATGGTTTTAGTTGATCAAGTTCCTGCTGTTCTGGATGACATTTGGCTCTGTGCTGAGATAAACTACCTGATTTAATTAAGTGTCTGCTTTTATAGCTTTCTGTTGAGAGACAAATCACCTTCTGCTTTGTGAAAGACGTGTATTGAACCCTTTACAAAGTATGTACTGTTGCATGCACTATGCATCCAATTGGAACATACTTGTTATAACATTGCACCTTGCAACTTTGACCATCTTGCTCCTATATCCATTGTAGACTTTTGCCAATAAGCTGTTAATAAGCTGTTATCCATCCTCGCTCTCTCTGTGGCTCGTCGATGTGACCCATCTTCCGCTGCAGAGGATTGTGGGTCAGAAAAGCCAGAAAAGCATGCTGGCTGCCTGCTGCAAAATGTGACAGCATGCAGCAGTAGGACATCCTGTTTATTTTGGTCATAGGCCTACTGTATTTGACATACTTTGTATTGGGGCTAAACTACTACTACTACATATTTTGGCGTACTAAAATAGTATTGTAGCTATGGGTTTAGGAATGACCTAATCTTTTGATAAATGAAAGTGATGAGTGCCGGACCCTAAAACTGAAGCATATGATAATTCAGCCATCGTTAATTCTATCTATCTATCTATCTATCTATCTATCTATCTATCCATCCATCCATCCATCCATCCATCCATCCATCCATTTACCTCAGAAGTCAGAACTAGGAATGACGTCACACCTGAGTTCCAATACAAGTCGGAAAAACGAGGGTAGATGGACTCTAACCAGGCCAGCCATTGTAAGCAACACCAGTTGATAACAACTCATTTAGTTGTATTTTGCACATACAAACACCATGTCTACAGATAGAAGATAGACGTTACTGTGTGTACGGCTGACTTAATAGAACACAAATAAGACAGAAGTGCTAATTAACAGTATATTCATACAGCTTTGACACTGTTGATGCAGCCATGTTGGATTGTGATGTCTGGGTTGGTGAAGTCCTTCTGACTTTCTGCATGGGAAATCCAACTTCAGGGGGGTGTTCAAGTTTTGGGCTTTTTCCCTTTCCTTTATTGTGTTATATATCTTTTTGGTGCATGTTATAGGTTTCCAAAGTGAAAAAGACCAAAGTCCAACCCAAAGGGACTTACCATCTCCAACAGAAAACACTGTTCACAAACTGCTCCCAACAGCTCTATTGAACGTGCGTCACTTTGTAACACACGTTATAATGCTCACCTAGCTGCTAGCATGGCACGCCCTCATACTCTGTTTTGACTGGCTAGTAGTCCTTACCTAGGTACTGTGCATGTGCGACTCCCAACAAAGATGGAACAGAAGTGAGATGCCTCACTCTGTAGCTAAAACAGAGAGCTCAACACACAGGGTGAAAAGAGGAGCTGCAGCAATGTGCAGTACAACAAAAATGTTTTTTTGAAAAATAAACCATGTAAACCTATTCTGATATAACCTCTAAATACAATTATGAACCTGAAACTGAGCATAATATGAGCACTTAAAGTCGGATTTCCTACTTAGAAAGTTGAGAGAGCCTCGCGAAACCGGACATCACAGTCCAACATGGTATTAGTACAGGTATTATTGGCAAAGTCCCCCTACCCCATGAAATATGTTTTTACAGTCAACCTGGTGTGACCTCATTCCCAGTTCTCATCCTCCGACTTCTGAGGTAAATGGAATGAAGCATATCTACCTGTATATGACCAAACATAAGCACATAGCCCTGTCCACATACTCTTGTGTACTTTTAATGCGAACGGCTGCTCCATACATCTGCATAAATATGATGGATGTTACTAGTCCGCTGGTAGCCAAATAGCTGATGAATGAGCCAGTGATTGTAATACACAAATGAGGCAGCTGCTGCTAATCACCCAAACAAAGCGATGGATATGCTCCATTAAAAAGGTACCCTGTTGGCAATGGACACACATTCCTGTTGGTGGCAGTAACATGCAAGAAAATGCAAAACATTTGCCAGCAAAGTCAATAAAGAAACAGACTGCAAGCTAGTGAGTGTGGTTGTAAAAAATACTGAATTTAAAATATATATAAAATAATCATCTTTGAAAATGTTGAGGGAGGAAAATAACGTGCATATTTTATTAGGCCTCAAGGATACACACAATAGCCGCTTTCCGACCGGAGGGATTTTTGCAGTTCCTAGAACATAATGTTCCTAGAACCCTTTTTTTCTCGTGTTCCGACTGGACCAATTTGGGGATTTTTAAGTTCCTCTGGCTGCAGTTCCTGTAACTCTTTCAGCTCCTACTTCAGGGCAGGGTCTTTTCTCTTTTCCCTTTTCAGCATATGAACCTAGGTGAACAAGGGTCGGGTTTCCGCTACAGACATACCAACCATGGGACAATTTTAACAATTTTCGCCATCTTATTCATCACTAATTTCACTTCTGACAATGTTTTAGGCGAGAAATTAACTGTGTTGAGAAGCTCCATGAAGTGAGGCGACAGCCAGCAAGCGCCTGCCCCGGCCTCTAGCTCGTCGCTCTGCCAGTCACGCTCAGACACCTCGCTGTGAGCTGGAGGTCTCTCAGACTGCTCTCGTAAATAAGAGAGCGGTCTTAGCGCTTTTATTTCGCCGTTGACGGTTCGTTTGTTTAAATATCACAACACATGTCCATTATAAGATTAACGGGAACCTGTGGTTAACTGTCTTCGGAGTTAAACTCCACAAGCGTGTCTTGCGGCTCGCCGCCCGTCACACACACACACACACACACACACACACACACACACACACACACACACACACACACACACACACACACACACACACGTCCACAGCGCAGCAGGCAGAGGCAGGGGAGAGAGAGATACCCGTTTCTCTTCAGGAGACTTGTTTAAATTATGAGAAATATGCTATATACATTAGATTTAGTATTTAGTTTAACTTTTTTTGATATTTTGATACTGATTTTAACGCTATAAAGACCGTTGCCATGCTTGCATCACTCCCTTACCCCTCTTACCAGTCACTTCGCCACTGCAAATGCAAATGGAAAAAACGGTTTTGGGGGAGAGTAGATCTGTTTGGAAGTGGACTTTTCCTATAACTACGTTCCTGTAACTACTTGGTCGGAAAGCGGCTATTGTGTTTGAGTGAGAAACAATAAATGTAACATAACAGGGCATCTTAACTGTGCATCTTATACTGAAAAGGATCATAAATGTGTGAAGATACTCTATGTGTTGGAACTGGAAAAGACAGTCAAACAGTCTTTTTAAAGTTCACAATATCAGTCTGTCCAATCTTCGGTGGGGAAGGTAACGTCCGCAACGTCCCAGCTGTTGGGATCCCAAAAGTTGAACAGCTCCTCCAGCATCTTGGCGTCCTCCAATGCATTATGGGCATCGTAGGATTTTCCCAGGAAGTAACTGACCAGAGACTTCTGAGAATACTTGATGCCCGGATTTAGATAACGAGGACAGAGGTTCCTGCTTAGCAGTAAGGTATCCACAAACCCAGACACCACCCGCTGGAATCTTTGCCTGAGGAAGAACCTTTTTTGCATCAATCTGGTAAGCACGAGTGCATCAAACTCCATTGCATTGTGGGCCGCCAGCAGCACAGGGCCACGGAAGTAGCTCAGGAATTTGATGAAAGACTTGAGAGCACTAAAAAGAGACATGGTCCTAACATGGTTTCCATTGAGATACAACTGGCCACGATAGACGGTGAAGCCCGTCAGTTGACTGGCGCCCGCAGTGATGGGCCGGCGGGGGAGGGTGTAGACGTTAAATTCGTCATCTTCACAGACGGCCGACAGCTGGGTGATGTGACACGATGCAGTGTCTGAAAGTAGAAAAGGGATGGATTAAAGGAGGAACCAACCCAAATGTGGTAAACTTTATTTCTTGATATTTAAAACAGAAAAGCAAAATTCAAAAATAAGTCATTGTTGTGGAAAAACCTACAGCTAGGCCAGAAGTCTGCAAGTCCTCCACAACACTTACATCTCTATTTAATCAATATAGACTTCTTCAATAGTCAAAGAAACTCTGTTTGGTATTTTTCCATGTCCTTCAAAATCTCTCATGCAAAGAGCTTTTTCATACACCATTGGTTACAGTTAACTCTGGTCTGCAATGTTTTAGTCTGATCTTTTGCCACCCTTATCTCTGGAATTTCCTAGCAGTCATAATAAAAAAACATGTGGCTCAAGGCCTTAACTGCAGTTATTGATTTTAAACATATTTTACAACACTCGCTGATTATTATTAGGACAGAAAAAGAATACCTGTGAAGAAAATGAAGGATTGACTTTTTTCAATTTAATTACAAGTGGCATGGAATTTATAATTTAATTTCTTATAATGTATACTCTTTATTGATTTAATTAATTACAATTTACACTCTGTTGTTATTACCCACAGGCCTGAAATACACACACATGCACTAATGGAGAGATGTCAGAGTGAGGCGGCAGCAGTTGGGGTTCGGTGCCCCAATGGAAAAAATTACAATTTATATTTTACATTTATCTAGTTCCTTGCACAAGAGCACCTTGGGAGGTTAACTGGCATCTCTCCAGCTAACAGTCCACACTCTTGACTTGAACCAGCGACCTTCCGGTTCCCAACCGGACTCCTTACGGACTGAGCTAGTGCCACCCACATGTACAACTGTATGGTGCGTATTAGCTCTTCATATAGATTACAATGTTAACATCTTTGGTGGAGAGAATTTTCAGTGTACTCTCTCATGCTGGGTAAATTGAGAAGGAGGTACCCCAAGTCAGTGGCCAATATAACAGCAGTAAGTCACGAGCTGTCTCAGACAAAGTGTTCAACTCTGTGTCTCAAAGATGACTGGAGAAGAAGCAGCTGCTCTGACAAGAAACCATCCTGCCTGCTGTCCTTCCTGACTATCAAGGCCATAGGAGTTAGATTACACTCCATACACACAAAGAGAAGACACAGAGGAGAAACATACGCACACACCTTAGATAGAGCGATCTGTACTACTGTAGGAACTTCAGAGTGGGGGTGACATAACATGAACCTATACTTTGTGGTTGACTTGTATTTAGGGATGTCTCGATTCGCTTTTTTTGGCCCCCGATCCGATTTTTTTAAATCATGAATATCTGCCGATTCTCCGACCCCGACAGTATTGGATCAAGTCCCGATCCAATACTTGTATTTGCTCAGATAATAGAGCAGTTTTTTTGTTTACAAAAATAACTAAGTAAACAAAGTAACAAAATATGTCTTACCTAGGCTTAATACATTAACCTTAGTGCGTCAAATGAGTCTTGTCACAACCAAGGCAAATTTCACATGAGTGTACTTATTGTGGCAATAAAACCTTTTCTGATTGAGATTTTTTTTCTCTCAACACCAGTACAGTTCTCTTTAGGATCCCAGTAAACCCCCAACCGAAAAATAAAGTCTCAAGTTCCCCGCTGGACAGCGGAAACTAAATTTAGTAAATTTCCTGCGTTGAACTTTGATGTCGGCTCCAGGGAATAACAGCCTGTAAGATGGTTTCCTGGTGGAATTATGGAAGAAGTGTGGAGAACACAAAATCAAAACCACAGACCCAGGAAGCCACAATAAAATCTGTCCTGTCAGCTTCTGGTTTCAGCCACACTGTTGCTTCAAAGGTTCAAAAGCTTTGACAGTAAAGGTAATTTTGACCAACATACTTAACAACCATGGCTGCAACTAGGCTTGGGCAGTATCTATTTTTCATACCTTTATATCTTAAATAACATTTTACCAGGTTTGCATTTTTTTTTTATTCAATCTGCATGTTGCAACTTCCATATAAGTCTGCCATGTAGCAGAGGACGGAAGCACATCTCTGGTTAGTTTGGGGTTTGGCAGACATCGTGCTGTAGAAGAGACAAATGCATATGATGCATACAAGTTTAGAAACCAATAAAAATAAAAAATAAATAAAATGCACTGTTATCCTCCTGATTACATAAGGACTTCAGCTGATGCGTGCCTGTTAACAGGTGGAGCCTTCAGAACGATGTTGGCTTATATCAGTTCAGTTTGTAGGCATTAGTAGGCATGCCGAGCCCGGCATTAAGAAATTTGTGTCCGAGCCCGACACAGTTTCTCATACTAATGACACATGTACGTTTGTTTGTGTGGAAAGCCCACAGTTTATTAAGCAGCTGTAGGAAGGCATTCGGAAATGTCAACAGATGAGCGCATCAGCGCACACGAGGCAAGAAGCGCACGTTAATAAGCTGTTATAATGTTCGGGTACCGTCGGGACCCGTCAGGACCCGTCAGGTTCGGTTTGGCTATCCATGCCTTAGACTCCACGCAAAATGATGGGTTAAAGGTACAATATGTAACATTTCTGCATTAAACTGTCTAAAAACGACCATACCTATGTTATATATTTTTATTATTATTATTATAGTTATATTTACACTATCCCAAATGTTTCCACCAAATTTCAAACCCAGAGAAATTTGTTATTTGTTTTCAGACACGGGTCATTTCCTTTAGTCGCCTGTCAGTGGCGTCATATAACCTTTCACCCTCTAGTTACTCGTAACTTCAGTCAAAACACTGGCACTAAGATGATATGTTCAGGAGTAATTGTAAATCATACAGTGTCACAGAAAGAAATACTTGTAACCGTAATACTACTTTTTTTGTCACACAGCATCATTTTGTGATTAATTACATGCCACTTTTTAACACAGTAATACAACAGATACCTTATTTATTGATTCATTTCAATATCGATCCAGCTTAATGTTACTACAATGTATGTGCTGGTTGACAAGTAGCTAACGTTAATGCTAAAGCTTGGTGGATAACATTATAGGGTTACAACATCGTTCAACACCCTCATAAAGTTATTTTTAGTATGATTGTTTTGACCCTTCTCCGGGAACCATCACCTTATCGTGGTGGAGAGGTTTGTGTGTCCCTATGAACCTGAGGGCTGTGTTGTCTGGAGCTTTGTGCTCCTGGTAGGGTCTCCCAAGGCAAAGTGGTCTCAGGTGAGGGGCCAGACAAAGAATGGTTCAAAAATCCTATGAAAAATCGAGGAAGAGATGAAGTGACCCTGCCTGGAGGAAGCCCGGGGCCCCCTTCTGGAGCCAGGCCCAGATGGAGGGCTCGTCAGCGAGCGTCTGGTGGCTGGGTTTGCCACGGAGCCCGGCCGGGCACAGCCCGAAAAAGCTACGTGGCAGACATCTCTCCATCCCATGGGCCCACCACCTGTGGGAGGAACCGCTGGGGTCGGGTGTGCTGCCACATGGGTGGCAGTGAAGGTCAGGGGCCTCGACAGACCAGACCCGGGCAGTAGAGGCTGGCTCTGGGGATGTGGAATGTCACCTCTCTGTGGGCGAAGGAGCCGGAAGTTGTGCGGGAGGTGGAGCGCTACAGGTTAGATCTGGTGGGGCTTACCTCTACGCACAGTCTCGGTTCTGGAACCATACTCCTGGATAGGGGTTGGACTCTTTTCTTCTCCGGAGTTGCCCAGGGTGTGAGGCGCCGGGCGGGTGTAGGGATACTCACAAGCCCCCGGCTGAGCGCCGCCACGTTGGAGTTTAACCCGGTGGACGAGAGGGTCGCCTCCCTACGCCTGCGGGTTGTGGGGGGGAAAACTCTCTGACTGTTGTTTGTGCATATGCACCAAACAAGAGTTCGGAGTATTCGGCCTTCTTGGAGACCTTGAGTGGAGTCCTGCATGGGGCTCCAGTCGGGGACTCCATAGTTCTGCTGGGGGACTTCAACGTGCACGTGGGCAATGATGGAGACACATGGAGAGGCGTGATTGGGAGGAACAGCCTCCCTGATCTAAACCAGAGTGGTTGTTTGTTGTTGGACTTCTGTGCTAGTCATGGATTGTCTATAACGAACACCATGTTCGAACATAGGGATGCTCATAAGTGTACTTGGTACCAGAGCACCCTAGGCCAAAGGTCAATGATCGATTTTATAATCGTTTCATCTGATCTGAGGCCGTATGTTTTGGACACTCGGGTGAAGAGAGGTGGCGGAGCTGTCAACCGATCACCATCTGGTGGTGAGTTGGGTCAGGGGGTGGGGGAAGACTCTGGACAGACCTGGTAAGCCCAAATGGGTAGTGCGGGTAAATTGGGAACGTCTGGAGGAGGCCCCTGTCCGACAGACTTTCAACTCACACCTCCGGCAGAGCTTTTCGTGCATCCCTGTGGAGGCTGGGGGCATTGAACCCGAGTGGACAATGTTCAAAGTTTCCATTGCTGAAGCTGCAGTGAGGAGCTGTGGTCGTAGGTGCCTCAAGGGGCGGTAACCCACGAACACCGTGGTGGGCACCGGTGGTCAGGGAAGCCGTCCGACTGAAGGAGGAGTCTTTCCGGGATATGTTATCCCAGACGACTCCGGAGGCAGTTGCAAGGTACTGAAGGGCCCGAAGGGCTGCAGCCTCTGCCGTGAAAGAGGCAAAGCAGCGTGTGTGGGAGAAGTTCGGAGAAGACATGGAGAAGGACTTTCGGTCGGCACCATGGTGCTTTTGGAAAACCATTCGCCACCTCAGGAGGGGGAATCGGGGAACCATCCAAGCTGTGTACAGTAAGGATGGGACGCTGTTGACCTCAACTGAGGAGGTAATAAGGGCGGTGGAAGGAGCACTTTGAGGAACTCCTAAATCCGACTAATACGCCCTCTATGGTAGAGGCAGAGCTGGAGGATGATAGGGGGATTGTCGTCAATTTCCCTGGTGGAGGTTGCTGAGGTAGTTATACAACTCCACAGTGGCAAACCCCCAGGAATTGATGAGATCCGTCCAGAAATGCTTAAAGCTCTGGGTGTGGAGGGGTTGTCTTGGTTGACACGCCTCTTCAACATTGCGTGGAAGTCTGGGACGGTGCCTAAGGAGTGGCAGACCGGGGTGGTGGTTCCCCTTTTTAAAAAGGGGGACCAGAGGGTGTGTGCCAAGGGGTATCACACAGGGGTATCACACTTCTCAGCCTCCCCGGTAAAGTCTACTCCAAGGTGCTGGAAAGGAGGGTTCGGTTGATAGTCGAATCTCAGGTTGAAGAGGAACAATGCGGATTCCGTCCTGGTCATGGAACAACGGACCAGAACTTTACTCTCGCAAGGATCCTGGAGGGAGCCTGGGAGTATGCCCAACCAGTCTACATGTGTTTTGTGGAGAAGGCGTATGACTGGGTGCCACGGGAGATACTGTGGGAGGTGCTGTGGGAGTACAGGGTGAGGGGGTCCCTTCTCAGGGCCATCTCAGTTATGTAATCTCTGTACGACCAAAGCGAGAGCTGTGTCCGGGTTCTCAGCAGTAAGTCGGACTCGTTTCAGGCTTTGTCACCAATCCTGTTCGTAGTATTTATGGACAGGATATCGAGGCATAGTCGGGGTGGAGAGGGGTTGCAGTTCGGTGGGCTGGGGATCTCATCGCTGCTTTTTGCAGATGATGTGGTCCTGATGGCATCATCGGCCTGTGACCTTCAGCACTCACTGGATCGGTTCGCAGCCGAGTGTGAAGCGACTGGGATGAGGATCAGCACCTCTAAATTGGAGGCCATGGTTCTCAGCAGGAAACCGATGGAGTGCCTTCTCCAGGTAGGGAATGAGTCCTTACCTCAAGTGAAGGAGTTCAAGTACCTTGGGGTCTTGTTCGCGAGTGAGGGGACAATGGAGCGGGAGATTGGTCGGAGAATCAGCACAGCAGGTGCGGTATTACATTCAATTTATCGCACCGTTGTGACGAAAAGAGAGCTGAGCCAGAAGGCAAAGCTCTCAATCTACCGGTCAGTTTTTGTTCCTACCCTCACCTATGGTCATGAAGGCTGGGTCATGACCGAAAGAACAAGATCCAGGGTACAAGCGGCCGAAATGGGTTTCCTCAGGAGGGTAGCTGGCGTCTCCCTTAGAGATAGGGTGAGAAGCTCAGTTATCTGTGAGGAGCTCGGAGTAGAGCTGCTGCTCCTTTGCGTCAAAAGGAGCCAGTTGAGGTGGTTCGGGCATCTGGTAAGGATGCCCCCTGGGCGCCTCCCTAGGGAGGTGTTCCAGGCACGTCCAGCTGGGAGGAGGCCTCGTGGGAGACCCAGGACTAGGCGGAGGGATTATATCTCTAACCTGGCCTGGGAACACCTCGGGATCCCCCAGTCGGAGCTGGTTAATGTGGCCCGGGAAAGGGAAGTTTGGGGTCCCCTGCTGGAGCTGCTACCCCCGCGACCCGACCCCGGATAAGCGGACGAAGATGGATGGATGGATGTTTTGACCACGGTTAACAGCACTGGGCTAACCCATGAATAAGTTCACTAGTAACGTTAACGTTAGCTGTATAGATAATTAATCTGCTGTATTAATCTAATGCGAATTTAGCCAGCTAGCACACCCCGGTCTGTCTGCCTCACTCCCCCGCCGCAGAGAGACTGAGTCGGGATGACAGCTGACACCAGCCACGGGACATATAACTAGCTAGTTACTGTTACCCCCAGTCAGCTAGCAGCCAGCCAATTTAATTACAGCAATCCACCCGGCCAGCACTTAACTCTAGTGCCTGGTGCTTACGACGCTAACGGCAGTTTAATGAAGCGTCGGGAAACAGATCAGACCCAGCACCCGAGTCACAACAGCGGCCATCCATTAGCTACGTCTCTGTTAGCGCTACTGGTGTCCGTGCCGAAAATCTCCTCCCTACCGAATTTCTCCCCCCTTCGCGTTTAGCTGTCTTTACGGTTGGCTAAATTAACCCGACAAAAGGTGGGTTAAGCACCATGACAAAAAGTTAAGATTACAGAAAATTAAAGGGGGAGATCGTTCCACCGGGCATTTAACGTCCTCGCCGTCCCAGAGATTATCCCAGCAATACCCGTCTCTCAGCCTCGTTGGTTAGCTAGCTAGCGTTACAACAAATCCCGTCCGCCCGGTGTTGAAACCATCCAAAAGATGACACTTAACATGTGAAATATTTTGTTTTAGCTGCTGGCTAATGTTAGCTTGCTGGCTCACTAGCTAACTGGTCAGCTACCAATAAAAATCGAATCAAGAAAAACGTAATCATGTTGGGGGAAATGCAGCTATTTTACTAGAATTACATGAATAGACGTTACTAAACGTAACATGAATAACCAACCTTGAATGGGTAAACTCGTTCGTGAACAGATGTATTCTAACCAGCGATGGTGTTTAACAATAAAAACTACAACTCCCATAATTCCAAGAAACTTCCCAACGTCATCTAATGTCTGTGTTTACAATCCATTGTTTTGGTTGAGAGACCCCTAGCGGCAGAAAGTTATATATTGTACGTTTAATTGAAGATACAAATAAAGGACAGTGTTTTTAGTCATGCTTTCTACACAATGGTAAAACATTAAATTATTAGTATGACATAGAATTCAGTACAGTGAGTAGCGTGACTTCAAAGTATTAATAAGACAAACAGACATAAAGTTAGTGTTACCTAATCCAGTGGTCTCCAGGTCAAAGAAAACAATGGTTTTGTAATCAGCCATCTGCAAGAATTTAAAGAAATTGATTTGAACATGAACTAGTACACTCCTCAGTTATGTCTGATATGTCTGACAATGAATTCAAAATAATAATCAAAACAGTAAGCTTTCAAATTGAATAGCTATATAAAAGGAAATGTTACAGGTGAATGTCATGGATGTACTGTATGGTGAAGGTAGGGTGCGCCCTTCTTGTCTGTTGCCCCGTGTTTTTCTCGTCTATCAGGAAATGGCCGGCACACTGGTGTGTTTATTTCACACATCATGAGGAACGTGCAGGCTAAAAGGACTGGAGAATTGATGGTGCCTTGTGCAAGTTTAGCAGCTTCTGCATAAATACTAGAGTTGGTGTACCGGAATGTGCAAACCTTTATTTCTTTCCAGAGGAAGTGTGTTGTACTTAGTGTTGTGGAAAAATTAAAAAAAATGTGGGCATATCAGTGATTAAAAAAAAGTGGTTTGCTGTGCCTTGGCGTGGAAATGTCAAGGATGATTAAAGGTGCTCTAAGCGATGTCACGCATTTTTTAGGCTACAACATTTTTTTGTCACATACAGCAAACATCTCCTCACTATCCGCGAGCTGCCTGTCCCCTCAACACACTGTAAAAAGACGCGGTCTCTGTAGACAGCCCAGGCTCCACAAACGGCAACATAAACAATCTGTGCCAACCTGCACCATGAAGCATAACAAACAGTCTTCCAGCGTTCCAGCCAATAACCGACAAGAAGGATTTGGGGGGGGGGTTAGTGCGCGAAAGCGAGGGAGAGAGGGGACGGGATGAGGAGGAGGGAGGGGCGAGCCAGCCTCTTTTTGTTTGAAAATACTTTGAACGTCAACAAGAAGTAACGTCACCCAACATCGCTTAGAGCACCTTTAACATGGGCAGCGAATTGAGGAAGAATTTGAACTGTTGTCATTTGGAAGCTCACCCAGCAAAATGTCCTATTGCTTAAATCAACACATTGGCTGAAAGACAAGCATACCTACGTTTCGATGTATATATGTTGTATGACAAGGAAATGTTGTGGGCGTGAGAGCAAGTCATAAAGATTGGACTAAGATGATTTCTTCACCATGTGCTTAAAAAGCTGAACATTTTGATATTTGAATGCTTGCAGAAGTTAGAGGTTACCAAAGAAAGTTGAAGAATGAAGAATCTGATGTGAATGCAACATTACACCCTGGTTGAACGATTAAACATACAGTAGCCTAACGTTACTCTCCACCGTTATACAACAACAAGAAGCAATGCCAGACGAGATTACAGTGCAAACCACAACAATAAAAAAAAGGTATTATGACGTAAAAAACTAACAACAAATATCGGCATTGGTTAAAGGTCCAATAGGCCTATGTAATATATTTACTGTAATAAATCCAAAAATGACCCCAATATGCCATCAGATATTAAGGAAACATGCTAAGTTGAAATACTATCTTTTCTGACATCATTGCTAATGCCAGTATTTTGGGTGATAGTGGGGCAAGGGGGGGAGAGACAAAGTGGCTCCTCTGTGTCTTTTGTGATTTAGATTATCCTCTGTGTCTAAGGTTGCCTGTAAGTGTCACAGTTTGTCAGGAAAAGGCTTGGACCCAAATGCAGTTTAGATGATTTATTAAACAAAAATGAAGCACAAAGACCGAAACGAAATAATCCGACAAAGACAACACAGAGACTAAATAAACCAGGTAACGAGGACTAACAAGGGACAGGTGACACTAGGCTGGGCAAACAGGTGAAACACATTAGGGCAATCACAAGGGAGGGAAAACTAAAGACAGGAAGTAAACGAGACAAGACAAGGGAGACAAGATGGACTTCAAAATAAAACAGGAAACAGAACAAAACAGAAAATCACAATCATGACAGTAATGCCGCGTTCTATTTACTTCGGAACTCGGAAGCCGGAGCTGGGAATGACGTCATACCCGAGTTGAATGCGTTCTATTTAAAAGTCGGATTTTCATTGTTTTCATTAGCTCTAGCCCGGTTAGCTATTGTTAGCAAAATTCAGTTGATAACAACGCCGTTTTTTTGTGCATGCAAACAGCGAAACAACATGTCCACAGATAGAAGTTGCACATGCCTGTGTGAACGACTGATTTAGTGACACAAATAAGACAGAAGTGCTTATAACTTTATGTTACTGCAGCTTTTCACAACTGTTGATACAGGGGGCAGCCATGTTGGATGTTGAACTCGGGCTACTGCGAGGTTGTACGAGTTCCAAGCTCGTAAATCCGAGGTCAGGGGGCGTGTTTACGACTTTGACCTTGTTAAAACCGAGTTGCGAGGTAAATAGAACGCGGCATCAGAAACGCGAAGTCATGTTAAGACCAGAGGCCCGTACTATGAAGCGAGATTTGGCGTTAACGAGCTAACTTCAGGTTCAACCCAGGGTTTTCTGTACTTACGAAGGTGGATCACTTGTGATCGGGTTCAATCGCCGTGGTAACTTATGCTGAACGCCTAACCTGGTCGGGAGCAGGTTAAGTTGGAGATCAGAGATCAACCGGTGTAAAAGCACCGCCTACTGACCAATCAATACTCGATTGATAACGGCGTTACCGTTCTTAGAAGATCAGGCGGAGCTCGGTGTGCAGAGAGAGAGAGAGAGGGAGAGAGGGAGGGAGAAAGGGGTGCGCACATAAAAGTTAAAACATGTAGAGACCGACAACCCCGTTAGCATTCCCTGATGTGTATATTTATGAAATATATAGATTGTAATGGGAGGGAATTACATATCGGCTCGGCTTCTTGAGCCGTGTGTTGCCAATGCGCAGTTCAATCAGTTTGAATTTTGTTTTTATATATTTTATTTGCTCTCACGATCGCATCCACTGCCAGGGTTGCAACTGAAATACTAGGCTAAAGCAACGACAGTTTGTGGAAAGTGCACAGTGTAATTATGGTCAGATCCTGGTCCTGACTGATGGGGAAGTGATATCAATAAGCGTTGTGATTTACAGCGTCGGCTATTTTTTTGCCAGCTTTCCTTCCTGTTTTAGGAAGCAGCGACTGTATTGCGTTTTGCCTGCCAAACCGTGTCTGTGTTATTCATATTTATGTAGAATTATAATTTCCTCTTCTTATGTAAAACATGCGGCTCTGGTAGATGTTTGCGATTGGTCGTGCTGTGCAAACACCGCCTCTTTTATGTGAACGCGCGCGCCGCTGGATTGGGAAACCCTGGGTTGACTGAACTAGATGATAACCAGCGTCGTGACACAGCTTATGCTGGACCGCGGTTGTTAGGTTAGGTGAAGCCGGGTAACTGAAAGAAATCCAGGACATGTTGATCTCGCTTCGTAGTGCAGGCCTCAGAACATGTGTGGTTATCACTCCCATTACCTTGTTGTGTATATAAACTCAGTGTTCCTGTTCACTCATTTGAAGAGACTTTTTCACACTGAGTTGATGTGCCTTTTGTGAAATCATGTTACTCCTATATTTGCAAATATATTTAATAAAATACAAAAACCTAACTTGGTTTAGTCTTCGACTGTTTCACTTTCCTATTTTCCAAAACCTACACCTGCTGCATCGAAATACTTCCACCACAAACCGCACTCTCTTCCGAAGCTTTTACAAACTGAATTTCGGCGGAGTGTAGGCTACTGTTCCTGTTGATGCTTCTCTGAAAGCCAATTTGCTGAAAGCCAATCTGCTAGCTGTGATGAAGGATGGTCTCATGAGACCATCCTTCATCACAGCTAGGACATTAAGGGGCTTTCCATAGCAAGGAAGCTTTATGAAACAGAAAACATAGGCTACAGAAAACTGTATGAATTGTGGACGGATTTCATCATGTTTAACAGGAATGAACACTGACTCTTATGAACAGGAAAAGGAAAATGTAGCCAATGTGGAATTAGCCTAACAGTTTATGAATTAAATTGTGCAATATAGGCTACTAGCCTAAATTAATGATGATATGTGCTGTCCCATTCACCCAAATTTTATTAAAAAAGGCTGTATCATTTCAATTTGTCATGTGTGTTGCCTGAGCAAGCACTGGCTGTGTAGCCTATCTTTTGAGCCAAACTACAATTAGGGCTACTCTACATTTGTTTTACTTTTTTATAGACTACTTTAAACCCCCGTTGTATTCTTTCCCTCATCCCTTGTAGTTAAACGGGGATGTAACATAAAAGTAAGTTAGGCTATTTTTAACTAGCTGACAAAGTGAGAATTGTAAACAAACAAAAAAAAGTCTTAACTCACCTTTGACAGTTTGATGTTGTTTTCACTGAGTTTCACGGAGGTGCGCCGCGTTCGTCTATAAAGTGAAAGAAATGAGGAAGCAGCAGCAGCAGGAGGGGGCGGTGACAAAAAGTTTCTAGCAGTCTCCAGTCGCTCTGACAGTTGTTTGTTTGCTTTCCTCTCCTCACTAACCTTTTCAGGCGGAACAGCCAATCAGATGGATTGCCTTTTCAGCCGACGGCTGACTGTGGCCGAAAAGGCCGAAGGCCAACGCGTGGCAACGGTGCAGGACACCGCACAAACAGAAGGTCGCTCGCCTCCTTTTGCTTTGGTGAAATATGTATATTGAACCCTTTTAGTACGTACTGCAGCTTCCTTTACATGTATGTATGTTGCATGCACTATGCATAGCCTACAATTGGATATACTTCATTTTAACATTGCACCTTAAACTTTGACCATCTTGCTCATATATCCATCGCAGGTTTTTGCCAATAAGCTTTCATCCGTCTGTGCTCTCTCTGCATTCTGGCTGCATACTGCAAAATGTCACGGCATGCAGTAGGACATCCTGGTATTTTTGGCATACTGCATTTGACATACTTTGAATTGGGACATATTAAATAGTATGGTAGTACAGCTATGGGTATAGGAATGCACCCTAAGTCTTTAGAGAAATGAAAGTGATACCCCATTAGATTGAAAGAAAATACCATCACAACAATAGAGTCACAATAGATAGCAACATCATATAATTGTCTGCAGTATGAGTTTCAAATTCACTATATTGAATGATGCATTTACACCCAGCTGTTTCTGCTGATGGCAATTGACACGCTTGTCCATACCTGACATTATAACACCTTATAACTGAAGCATAAAGATAAATTAGCCATCATTAGTTTTATCATTTACATCTGTGAATCTATTTATCTATCTATCTATCTATCTATCTATCTATCTATCTATCTATCTATCTATCTATCTATCTATCTATTGCTGCATTCCATTTACCTCAGCAGTCGAAAGTGGCAACAATGTCACACCTGAGTTCCAGTACAAGTCGGAAAAACAAGGGGGGACTCTAGCCAGGCCAGCTCTTGTACCGCTGACTAAATGAGACACAAATGAGACAGAATTGCTAATAAACAGTACATTCATACAGCTTTTGATGCAGGCATGTTTGATTGGGATGTCCGGGTTGGTGAAGTCCTCTCGACTGTCCGAGTGGGCATTCCGAATTCAGGGAGGTTGACATTTCCAACTGGGAACTTAGAAATTCCCAGTTCAACTGGAAAACCAAAACCAGCACATCGATCCACCCCTTGGTGCATTCCAGTTCAACTGAAAATTCCGAAATGTCAACTGGATCGCACCCTGAAGTCAGATTTCCCACTTGCGAACCCCAACATCTCAATCCAACATGGTATTGGTACAGGTATTGTTAACAATGGCTAACCTGGCCAAGTCCCCCTACCCCATGAAATATATTTTAACGACTTGTGACTGGAACAGTCAACCTGGTGTGACCTCATTCCCAGTTCTGACCTCCGACTTCTGAGGTAAATGGAATGAAGCATATCTACCATTACATGACCAAAAGTATGTACAAAGCCCTGTCCACATACTCTTGTGCATTTTAAATGGCTGTACACCTACATAAATATGACTGGATGTTACTATTGGCAGCTGCTGCTAATCAAGCCAAACAAAGTGTAACTTCAGTGCTCTGCCTGAACCAACAATATTCTGCACTAAAAAGGTACCCTGTGGTATGTGGCAATGGACACACATTCCTGTTGGTAGCAGCAAGGTAATGCATGCCATTTACCAGAAAAGTCAATTAAAAAAAGACTGCAAGCTGGTGAGTGTGGATGTTAAAAATACTGGATTTAAAAATATATATCAAAAATCATCTTTGAAAATGTTGAGGAAGGAAATTCACATATTTCTTTAGGATACACCTGTGTTTGGATGAGAAACAGTAAATGTAACCTAACAGGTCACCTTTACTGTAAACTATACATGTTATGCTGAAAAGGAACACAAATGTGTGAAGATACTCTACGTGTTGGAAATAGAAAAGACATCCTTTCAAACAAGAAATTGAATCTACCTGTCATTTTCTTCTCAATGTTCAAAATATCAATCTGTCCAACCAACCTGGATTACATGATGGGATTAATATTTAAATGGAGTATTGCTTTTTTTTTTTTAGCTTTTAAAAAAAAAAAAATCTTCAGTGAAGAAGGTAACTTTCTCAACATAAAAGCTGGAGGGACGCCAAAAGTTGAACAGCTTCTGCAGCATCATGGCATTCTTCATTGCATTCTGGGCATCGTAGGATTCTCTCAGGAACTCGTAGACCAGAGACTTCTGAGAATACTTCATGCCCGAAATTAGACGAGGAGGATAGAGCTTCCTGCTTAGCATTAAGCTATCCACAAACCCAGACACCACCTGCTGGAACCATGGCCCGAGGGAGAATTTTTGCAGCAATCTGCTGAGCACGAGTGCATCAAACCTCTTTGCATTGTGGGCAGCCAGCAGCACGGGGCCGGAGAATTTGCTAAGATAGTTGATGAAGAAGGTGAGAGCATAAAAAATAGGTTTGGTCCTAACACGTCTTCCGCGCAGATACAGCCGGCCGTTATAGACGGTGAAGCCCGTCAGTTGACTGACTTTCGCAGCGATGGGCCGGCGGGGGCGGGTGTAGACGTTAAATTTGTTGTCTTTACAGATGGCCGACAACTGGGTGATGTGACACCATGGAGTGTCTGAAAGAAGAAAAGGGATGGATTAAAGGAGGAACCGAGAAAAAGGAAATTTAAATTATCTACATCTAACTATCTACACAAGATAGGGTCTATTGGTATGGAAGGGTTATGTTATCAGAATCAGAACAAGGTTTAATTGCCACAATAAGTACACCACATGTGGAATTTGCCTAGGTGAAAGGTGCATACATAAACATATCTATATATTGGTAACCAAAATCGGTTAAGAAGTCAGCCAGAAATTATGATTTAAATCGTTGATAGATCTCCTGCCTCTATAGACATACATGCATGAGGGAGGCGCAGCTCTACCGTACTAATATTGCAGCCGTGTCAACGTATCACTCCAATAAACAGCAGCAGCCAATGCAGTATCTACATGTATATATCTATGGATGTTGCCTAGCAATGCAAGCTGCAGGAATTCTTAAGAAAATAAAACGTTATTTCTTGAGATTTAAAACAGAAGTAAGGTTAAAAAGTAAGTCATTGCCGTGGGAAAAACCTTCTTCTGAGCAAGAAATCTTCAAGTCCTCCACATCAAATACAACTTTTCAACAATCAATATACACTTCTTCAATAGTCAAAGGAATTCGGTGTTTGGTGTTTTTCTATGTCCTTTAAAATCTTGCATTGTAATGGAAATTTTTGACGCTGATGTATTGAAAAGGTTATCAAGTACAAAGGGGAAACTCTTTTTTCTTTGTGATAATGCGCCAGCACCTGCTACATAGACATTACATATACTGTGGTTTGATCTAAGGGTCATAGAGACAGCAAAGGTTCAGACTATAGAAGCGGGATGGCGACGAGACATACATCGCACCTTGACAAGTGCATTCAGACGTTTCCTGCTCTTAAGGCTTCATACATTTTACCCTTTTGACCGTTTGGGTTTCCTCTTCAAGTGTTCTTTGTTGTCTGTGTATAAAGGAGACTGACTTTCTACATGTACTTTGAGGGCTCTTTCACTGCACCCTAAACAGTGTGGTGAAACCAGCTGTCCGCTCGTGAGCAATTATATTGATGACTCTTTCACACTGCACTCTGATGTTTTGTGAAAGTTGTTTTTCTGCTTGAAAGTAATAAAACAAACAAAGACAGTCTGGTTCTTCTGATCTTTATTATTGAAGACATCTTTATCCACTCTGCTGTCCACAAACTTCTATCACAGCATGCAAAGAGTTTCTTCATACACCATTGGCAGTGGTGGTCAGGTCCTTTACTTAAGTAAAAGTACTAATACTACACTGTAAAAATACTCTGTTACAAGTAAAAGTCCTGCATTGAAGATGTTACTTCAGTAAAAGTATGTATCATCAGGGAAATGTACCTAAAATGCAGCGGCCCGGGTTTGAGTCCGACCTGCGGCCCTTTTCTGCGTGTCAAACCCCCATCTCTCTCTCCCACCTTTCCTGTCTATCCACTGTCACTATCAAATAAATAATCTTAAAAAGTAAGTGTAATTCGTAAATAATTAGTAACTAAAGCTGTCAGATTGGAGTTAAAATTACAATATTTATATCTGAAATGTAGTGGAATAGAAGTAGAAAATAGCATGAAAAGAAAAGACTTAAGTAAAGTACAAATACCTGAAATTTGTACCTGAGTACAGTACTTGAGTAAGTGCTGCCTGTACCACTGTCACCACTGACCATTGGTAACGATTATCTGGTCGGTACTGCCTAACTCGGGTCTGCAATGTTTTAGTCTGATATTTTGCCCCCTTATCTAGTGGTCATACTGAAAAATGTGAGGCCTTTACTGCAGTTATTGATTTAAAAAATATCTTACAACACTATGAGTACTAAAATAATACCACATCATGTAAGTAAATGAAGGACAGATTTTTTTCCAATTTGATTACATATGGCGTGGAATGCACAACTTGTTGCGTATTAGCCCTTTACGTAGATTACAATGTTAATAAATTGTTAACAGCAATGTCTTTATGTTAACATCTTTGGTGTTCACTCTCTCACACTGGGTAAATTGAAACAGTGGTACCCCGGGCACGTACTCTGATAAGAAACCATTCTGCCTGCCTTCCTTCCTAACTCTCAAGGCCATAGGAGATAGATTACACTCCATCACACAGACAAGACACAGAAAAACATGCGCACACACACACACACACACACACACACACACACACACACACACAGCATAGATAAGGCAAACTGTACTTGAGAATGTGTTGAATGTGTACTGGGATATGTGCAACTTGGCTTAGGTAAGCAATGTTTGTGTTTAGAGTCCAATAATATATTTGCATGTGTTGAAAGCTACAGAAAAGCATTATTTGGTTATTTTTAATCTTGTACCATATGTCCAGTTTATGTAGAAATATTAGCTGATAACATTGACTGTTATCGAATAAGGTAAATCAAAGGTAGCCTTTTATTCAATCTAGGCCTGAAGGCCAAGACACTGTGAATGATAAGTATTAATGAGGAGACAAACAGGCATAAAGTTAGTGTTACCTAATCCAGTGGTCTGCAGGTCAAAGAAAACAATGGTTGCACCATAAACCATCTGCAAGAATTTAAAGAAATAGACATTTGAACATGAATTGAAACACCCAACAGTCATGTATGTTATGTCTGACAAAGCATTTAAAATAAGTATCAAAATAGTTAGCTTTGACAATTTAATAGCTATTTAAAAGTAAATGTTACAGGTGAAGGTAGGGTGCGCCCTTCCTGTCTGTCCCCTGTGTTTTTCTTGTCGGTCAGGGATTGGCTGGCAAACCAGTGTCGAATGGATGGTCCCTTGGGCAAGTTTTTGCAGCTTCTGCATATATACTAGAGTTGGTGTACCGGATTGTGCAAACTTTATAGTGTTGTGTGTTAATTATTTTGTTTAGTTTAGTTAACCGCTGCCTCCTTTTTTTGTTAGGGTAGTTTTCTGTTACAATTTGAAACACTGATTTGATAATACTCGTGATACTTTTATTTTCAGGTTAGGTCAAGTATTTTGTTCCTTCAGCAATTACACTGGATGGATGAATGGATAGATAGTACAAAAACATAGGATCTGTGGGCGCCTGGATGGCTCAGTTGGTGGAGCGGGCACCCATGTGTAGATGTTTGCTCCTCGGCGCAGCAGGCCCAGGTTCGACTCTTTGCTGCATGTCATTCCCCCCTCTCTCTCCCCTTTCATTTCTTTGGCTATTCTGTCAATAAAGGCCTAAAAATGCCCCAAAAAATAATAAAAAAAATAAAAATAAAAAAAATGCATAGGATCTGATGGTATTTTGGAAAGGGCTATGAGGAATGGTAATCTGTATGCAATATATATATATATACACACACATACATACATATATACATACACATATATATATACACACATACATATATACATACATACATACATACATATATATACACATATATATATATATATATATATATATATATATATATATATATACATACATATATATATACATACATACATACATGTATATACATACATATATATATATATCATACATATATATACATACATACATACATATATATATATATATATAACCTATACATACATTTATTTGTGGATTATAATGCTGTTATACTGTATATGTCAGAGCAAGGGTTTTGGGAAATGCTCTATTCAGCCAGAATAACTGATGTGTCAACTGTGTGGGTGCTTAAGGCTTAAAGCAACAACTCCGTTAACAAACAGCATTATGCGCTGGTTGAACAATTAAACTACAGGCAGTACTAGGGACATTCTACCAGAAAGGTACATTTCCACTTCTAAAGTTCTAAAACTTCTTTTTTTTTTTATCTGAACATTAAGAAATATGAAGGACATGTTAAACTATGAGAAACATGTTTTTATGCCGTAGTTACGCTCCGCCATCATTCAACAAATGAGCAGCAATATGTCAGACGAGATTACAGTGCAAACGAACGCCATAAAAATCGTTATTAAGATGTTAAACTAACAACAAATATCGGCATTACTTACTGGTTGCATCATACATCTTATCATTCATTTCGGCTAAAATGTAAGCATATTTTTTGCAAATTTTAATTCTGTTGTAGCCTACATTTTCCTTCCTATTCATCGATCCTTATGAATTAAGACTCAGTGTTTATTTCTGTTAAACATTATTACTAAAGGTTTAAAAATACGCCCACAATTCATACATTTTAAAGTTTCATTTCAATGGAAAGCCCCTGCTCGCGGAAGAAGACCGAAATTTAGTTTGAAACTTTTGTAAGAGAGTGCTGGTGCGGAAAGATATTTTATATTGTAGGCCTTGTGTTGCTGTGCTCCTGACTATCTTTTGCAGCGTGTGTCATCTCTCCTTAGAATATAACATCTTTTTTGACGTTAAAATGGCGTAGCGTCCAGATGCAGCGGGTCAGCTGCTCTTCAAATTTGGCAGCTATTTTGTTCCTTCTTTCTCAAATGTATAGAGTAGCTAATATCTTCAGTATAACATAAATGTAGGTATCAATATCATGTTTTAAGCTTTTCTTTTTCTTTTCTTTTTTTCAAATGTAGGCCTATGGAAGGGTTAGTTTAGGGTTATTTTGTTATTCCCCCTCATCTCCTGTATAGCTACTTAAACGGGGATGTAACATAAAAGTAAAGTTTAGGCTATTTTTTTGCTGAAAAAGTGAGAATTGTAAACAAACAAAAACGGTCTTAACTCACCTTTGACTGTTGATGTTGTTTCAACTGAGTTGTGTGAAGGATTTAATATGAAATCAGCTGTAATAATCTCGGTTGTCTTCGTGTAGCCTACTGACTCAAACGTAGCAAAAACGTTTATTTAAACGCAAACGGTGCGCGTTCGTCTGTAAAGTGAAAGAGATGAGGCGACAGTAGCAGCAGGAGTGGGCGGTGACATATAGCAGTCTTCAGTCTTGTGAAAAAACCCTTAAATCAGCGGAGCAGACCTGTTCCCCCACCTAAATACATTGATTTTGTTGCGTATTTCTTGAATTTCTGAGGAAGGATAGAGGCTTAGGGCCAGTGAAGTTATTTATATATTTTTTTAAGATTATTTTTTGGGCTTTTCCGCCTTTATTTGATCGGACAGTTAGGTGAGAAAGGGGAAGACATGCAGGAAATCTTAACAGGTCGGACTCGAACCCTGGACCTCTAGGCATAAACCTCTCAGTAGGCCTATAAGTGCGCCTGCTCTACCCACGTAACCAACCCGACCACAGGGTCCAATGAAGTTTTAACAAAAGATTTAATAAAACAAAATGACATGACAAAAACAAGTTTAACGCTGCAGCAGACTGAAAAGACGCTTCTCCCTGGGTCACATTTAACAGTCCTAAACATCTCCCAGTTCCACAAATATATTCCCTTGAAGTCGTGGGCAGTTCCTCAAATCTCTGAAAACTCTCCCTATTGGTCAGACGTCTTCCAAATGAAGGTATTATTTCCCAATTCATGTGTTTTGAGGTTGACATCATGTGAGTGTCAATTCTATTCAAGTTTACAGGAATAAACATTTCTGTTGTTCTAGTCTAGTCTGCACGACAGCAGGGGTCAGCAGTGAGACAAAATGTTTCTTTCAATATGCTAAATGGCTTACATTGATCTAACCTATCAGAGAGAGAGAGAGAGAGAGAGAGAGAGAGAGAGAGAGAGAGAGAGAGAGAGAATGAAACTTAAGGATGTGGATATTAACAGTATTTGGTTCAATCATATTTGCCGGAGTGGAATACATAAAAACATAAAAGAAAAACATGGTTATCAAAACATCAGCATTGTTTTAACTTTTTTTAAACTCAACAATTGTCAAACACATAGTAAAGAAATACAATAGCTTTCATAACTGATCAGTCAGATATTTAGTCAGGGCATTGCCAGACCTTTCTCCAGGGCTTTACATCTGTAGACCTATACAGATGTTATTTTAAGAATCCTCACATCCCACTTACCAGAAGTCTTTATGTTGCTAATACTTCAATAACAGTCCAATGTTAGTATACAATAATAGACAATGCATAGTTTATGATCATACCTGCCAACACGTTGATCTGTAAAAAAAAACATTAAGCCTCTCTGACTAATGAAATGCCACCATCAGTCACATCAAATGTTGTTAACAGAATAAACCTACAAATCAGACAAAAAAAGAAAAAAAAAGGTCTCTAAAACGTCATTTTGTTGATTTAACATCTAAACCAATCAGCTCTTAGATCAGGTGCGAGAGCCAGGGTTTGGGAAAAGTCCCTGCATGGTTTGATCTAAGACATTACAATCTTTAAGCTACGACTACGACAAGACAAGCTCTTTCTTCAACACCCCTGGAATGCTGGCCAATAACACATCTGAGATTTACAACATCCTGCAAACAGCAACGATCAAGATAATACCCCTTTTCGCCTAAAAAGAGCGTAAAAGGAACCCAGATCACTGACCCAAACTACCTTTGACCCTTCAGGATTGCAAATAGACATCAAGCAGGAGAGACCATCACACCCCAGTGTAAACTGTTAGTACCACTTTGATAATACCCCCTACCGTTGGCTATTATAATAAGAGCCAGTCACCCACAAAAGATAAGTAGTTAGATTAGATTTACAGCGCTGTGGAGATCTGGCAATGCAAGACTAGACTAGATTAGTTAGACTTGTATTCCATCGCCTTTAAACTAGGAAGTGTACTGCTAACACATCCACCATCTTTGATAACACTAATGGCATGTGTAGTAGGCTACCATTATACATGTTTCACTCTCAAAACAGAGCTACAATCATACATGCAAAATGGATATAGACCCAGCCCGATCTGCCGGCGATTTGATTTCGCCCTGCAGCTCAGGCTGGAAACCTGTACGTTTATCTATCCTGTTTCAGTTACAAATTTGCGGGAACCAATCACAAACTGGCTTATCCACCTGGCGTGCTATTGGCGAGTTTAACACGTTGACGATAGAGAAGCATCCAAGTAGCTTTTTGTTTACATTCAACATGACGGCCACCGAAGCGCAGCAACCCGTTGATGCCGCTGTCGCTGCTACGTCACCCAGATCGTTGGTCTGATTGGTTGAAGGACTATCCAATTGCGTACAGAGTCATTTGAACTATGCCCATTGATCACGCCTCTTGTGCAGTAGAAAATACAGAGCAGACTCCCCAGACTAATGTTCAGTCTTAAAAGATTGAACTTGGTCTGGTGATAGCCAGACTACAATAGATAGATAGCACAATAGAAATTATGCAATTGTTAAATTGTATTAGCATTCAGGAGTTAAACCTGCCTGTCCATAAACAATGAATGTAAACATAACAGGGCACCTTTAACGTCAACTGTACATCTCATGCTGAAATGTTTGAAGATATAATAATGTGTTGAAAAAGTTTTCAAGTAAAATACACATTTATCTTTGGATTTTTGTCAGGCAAAATACTACTCAACTCATTTATGTTTGGCTGCAGTTTTGCTTTTTTAATAAGCAGATGAATTTCCCCCATAAAGTCGTTTTAATTACAACCATAAACATGTTTGCATCATTAAAAAAAGAGAAATATAACACAAATTGCACCTTATACATAACCGTGTCCAGAGTGGCGCAGACAAAGACACAGCGCTTTTCTTTTTTTTCCGCTTCGTAGCACAAACATGACAGACCGAGTGTGGCCTGTTAAAATGTTGCCATGATTAATAGTAGATAATGAAACGTACACAGGATAATATATCCTTTTATAACACCTTTTATAACAGATTCTTTTAAACCAATGTACACCCCAACAGCATGATCATAAATAGTACATACACTGTGTATAAAAAAGGGAACAAAAACAACCAGAGAAAGCAAAGCATGCCTTCCAGTGACAGGTACATTCACTTTTTTTGAAAATCTTTTTGTTGTTGTCTTTTTTTGCCATATTGACAGCCTGGACATGTACACAGACCATCCCATTAAATATCAGCTTAAAAGATATTTGACCAGGAATCAGTTTTGTCCTTTCAGCTAACCTCCGAAACAGCGACGCAAGTCTCCACAACTGCATCAAAATTGAGATCAGCACTGTCTTTAGGGAGACTTCCAGCTTCAAGGAACAATTGATTAATACTGATTGTGTCGGTGAGATCTGAGCAAAGGTGGCTCAAAAGCATCTGATCACAGACGCAGCAAGCAAGGAGAGATACTGCAGCTAAAGTACGGAGACATCATTGCTGTTAAGCTACTGAATAGGGCCATAAAACTGAATATTACGCTGACTGTTTACATAGTGTATGGACAGAGACAGAAAGAGAGTAAGAATATGCAGAAACACGTAGACGGTCTGAGTTAGTTGCTACTTGTTTTTGTCTGGTTAACAGGAAGGTTAAATGCTACCTCCCAGAGCTGGCGCTGGGAGAGAAGAGGATGGAAGAGCTACTGTTACGGTAAAAGAGAAGAATAGAGTATTCTGGATGGCTCAGAGGACATTATGGACGGTTTGAGAGTGTGTTTGTGAGTGCATGAGTTCCCCCACTGGTGCAAAAAACCCACAAGACTAATTGCACATTTCATAAGTCTGAGTAAGGTAGTGTCACTTGATGGTTGCAGAGACTTTTTTTCACCTTTACAAGAACATGTTTTGGGGGGAAAAACTAGTGTATGTGTGTGCAGAGAAGACTACACCTGCACAAAGTGGGAGCTGATACAGTGGCAGGAATTATTCATTCATTCATTCACACATGCACACACACATACAGACAGGAAAAAATGACTTTCATCTGAACAAAAACAAACCATGAAACAATATTGACAACAAAAGTGTGACATCTTTGATATCAATTACGACACCTATAATACAGCAATAATATACATTTATATATATGTAATTCAAGTCCTGACGTTGTAACACTGATGTTTCTGAAAAAAGACAACCCCAGAAGGGACAACAAAAAGCTTGTAGGCAAAGACATAAAATACACTTATGGCTGATTGACATTTGACACCTCAGGTAAAGTAAACGTGACACCAGACACGTAGCACTGTGAGCGCAGATCGACAGCTTTTCCTTCTATTATTATTTCTCAAAAGTATAACCCGAGGACACCCAAAAAACAGCTCTATTAATTGTGAAATAAGAAAAGAGAAAGATAAAAACAGATGACAGTAAGCGGAGCAAAACCAGCACGGAAACAAAAGTGGAACCTAAATTCTAGGCTTTGCAAAATAGAGAACAGGAAACAGAGATTAATCAACAATGAACGACCCAGGAGCAGCACTGGAGTTTCTTCCTATGTACATTTTTTTCCTCTGCAACATAATAATAATAATAATAATAATAATAATAATAATGTAACATATTTCTGTACATCCTCTTCAAACTGACGTAGGAAAAAGTGTGATGGAGAAGCATGCAGCCTCTTGGCTGGTGTGTACTGTGTAAACGTAAAAAGCAGACTTAGCTTGGCGCTGGTTACAGACAAAATGTCCGCCAGTTCAGTCAGTACGGCTACATTTCTTCTGGGTGGCTTTATCCACCTGCCCACATGCTAAAAAATAAAGATGGGGCACTATAAGATTTGGCTTTGCAGGTGTGGGTTTTCCTCTGTGTTTCACCAACCGTCCTTCCTTTCTTCTCTCTCTCCTCTGACCAACCCCTGGTGCTCCAGCAGGGGGGGTTAACACCACTGAGATCAGAGGGTCGACAAACATGGCCGACCATGTGTTCTCACTTCACTCTGTTCCAGCTTTCATCAGCCCTCTTTCTTTGACCTGTCATTCTGTTCCCGTGTCATATTTCCAGTCTCGTCTTCTTTTATTCCCACAGTGCTCTGCTCTGACTGGACCAGGGGAGGAGGGGGGGGTGGGTACTGAGGAGGGGCAGCAGGCGACACTGGGCACCAACCTCGCCCCGTGGCCAGCCTCGTTCAACCCTGGACTCTCCCTCCTCCTCTTCACGTACACCCTCCTGCACGCCAACAGGCAGCTTCTGGCGTTTCCCTCCCTCCTCGGCTTCACACCATGAACTCGTTGCTGCCATACAGAACCAGCTGCTGTGGCCCCGAGCTGAAGTCCGACTCCCTCCGGTGGCTTCCTGAGGGCTCGCGGGGTGAGCTGCGGCTGAGCCTGTGGCGGGTCTTACCAGCTCCGTGGCTCCCCTCCGCCTCGGCCAACGGGGCCCCCAAACCACAAGAGGTGAGCAGGGGCCCGGAGGAGGAGGAGCGGAACCGGTAGTGAGGGGAGGGAGAGCCGGAGGAGAGAGAGGAAGAGGGGTGGTAGGAGGAAATGGTGGAGGTCGAGTCTGCAGAGTCCTGGGAGTCGGGCTGACGGCGCAAAGCTCGTCTGCCCTTTGCTTCAGACTTTCTGAAGTGGTAAGTGCTGCGCTCTGCAGGGAGAGGGAGCAGCAGAGGTGTTAAACACATTATACAAGACTTAATCCTACCCAAGCAATGTTATTAATTAAACTAACCAATATACTGTACAGACACATTTAACCCCTTCAAAAGTGCAAATGTGATTACAACACTTCAACAGCTTTAGTCAAGCAATTAACCTTGGCTAACTTATAAACAGTAATCAAGACTTTTTGATTTTTTCATGGCAGTGTAAACATCCCAAGTCACATGACATCCAATCTTTTCCAATTTGGCACGCACACACACACACACACACACACACACACACGGACGCACAGGCACTCGTACCTATGGGTTCTGAAGTAGCTCCCTCCATCTCCATGGTGATGTTCTCAGAGCTGTCTGCTGTGCCGATTGATGCTTCAGATTCAGGAGTCTCATCGTCCGACGTCCGCGGCTCCAAGATCAACATCTCATATGTCAGCTCCTCCCTGCCGACACACACACACACACACACACACACACACACACACACACACACACACACACACACACACACACACACACACACAGATGTAATACACACAAATAACAGGTTACAGGCTTATCTAAATTATTTTATTTACATTTAAAATTTAGGGGCTTTCCTAATCCTAAGTGCAATTAAGAATTAGTACTACAGACTGACTTTAAGATCCAACTTGGCCAATGAGCAATCCATACTAAAGATGTATTTGTGTGTCCCTGAAGGGATCAGTGTAACAGATTGCTGAGTAATGACATACTGCGAGAGCCACAGGGAATAGAAAGAAAGGTGCTCATTCCTACAAAGCTACCAATTCACACTTTTTTTTATATGTGGCCATGATTGAGTGATCCGCTGAAGTGTCTAACTAATTACTACCTTTCCTGTGCTTTGGTAGCTTGTGTACCAACTTTGTGTGACACATTAAACACTTCCAAAGTCATCCGAACAGTTCAACCACAGAGACGTCGTACTTTTCTTTCTGCAGACTCTCAATTTGCTCGGTGAGGATTCGCTCTTCCTGCTGCATCGCCAGCTGCTGCGGCTCGTTCTGCCCCACCTCTGCTGCCTCCTCTCCTCCTCCTCCTCCTCCTCCTCCAGTCTCTCCATCCACAACCACAGGGGGCACTTTGGGGCTGAGAGGAGGCGAGGGCGTGTGGGTGCTGCTTTGCCGAACACGGCCTTTGCACTGCAAGTTCACACACACGGAGCAAGAGAGTGTGTTAGTGGAGGCTGACCAATATTAATAAAAAACTTCTTCTTTTGTTGTTGACAGTGACAGAGATGGAGCACAGACAGCTGACTCGCTATAGACACGCTTGGATGTTTTGACCACATACTGGCTACACAGATGATGCATTGGCGACATCAGTTCACAACATCACGACTAAGAAACTATGAGGTCAGCTGATTATTGCCACACACATAAACTTTTGCCACACACACACACACACACACACACACACACACACACACACACACACACACAAGGCATTACCTTAAGTTTAGCTGTGTTAGGCTGCATGTTAATAAGTTGTGGAGCAGAAACAGAAAGCAAAGAGCAGTCAGTGCTGCTCTCTCAGAGCGCTCACCACATAGGGCTAACCCTGCATCCTCTGCAGAAAGTCACGGTGACACGTTTGACACCCAAAGCATTTTTAATCTGAATAAATAAATAATTGATCGGTTTCTTGTTCAATACATTCCTTTAAAAAAAATCAAAGCCAATTTGAAAAGTCCAAGTCAAGTTTAGAGTAAATAGAACTGACATCAAGTATCAGTGCTCTGTATCATTATTCATCAAGTCTCTAAGCAATAAACTTGATTGAAGTCATGTGTATTCAAGCAGACATTCTCTAAAAACACAAACAAAACAGTAACAAAATGGGGTACACTTTACTTGAAGGTATCGACATAGGAGTGACATGACACTGTCATGAACGTGTCATAAACATTATAAACAAGTCATAAATGTTTATGACATAACGCTTCTGTCAAGTGTCATTCGGTTTTTGTCATGACAAGTTAGGGTTCATCTGTCATGACTGTGTCATGTGTTCATGACAGTGTCATGGCACTCTTATGTAGAGACCTTCAAGTAAAGCGTTACCACAAAATGGTTACCTACCACTACTCATGTCTACTGTATTTCATACTTGAACTCCATAATGCCTGCTGACAGCCACATAACAATACTGAATATAACAATATCACACTGTTTTTACAGTAAATGTATATGTAAATTTGAATTTAGGTAGAAACATTAACAATATTAACAAGCAATGTTTATTTTGGGGGTTATCGCTCGAGGACCTTATGAATTATTCCATAACCATGTTAAGCCACAATGCTGACAACAGTAACACATACACAAACAGAAGGTCAGACATCCTAAAAAAAAGCTACAGACAGACGTGACGAGTACTGTGGCTGGAGGTAACAGACAGTTTGAGTGGACGGATCAGATATGCTGACAGACAGGACAGGACCATGGGTGTATAATAACGGACAGGACTGGTGGCGGTGGTGGGCAGGCACATGGAGTGAGAGGGGCATACATACCGGGGTGGCAGTGCGGGTTATGCTCATAAACCTAACCGCAATTAGTACAGGTTTCTGGAAGGAGAGGTGGGGGAAGTAAGGAAGGAAGGAAGGACAGAATAGGGTTAGGGAACGGTGATAAAGTAAGAATGGATTTGGTGATTTGCAGTTCTAGACATTAAGGTTAAAAATGAGCAAAATTTGGTTGAGAAGTGAGTTTTTTAAGACACTTTATTTAAACATATCTGTTTCAGTTTGTAGGCACATCCTAACAGTGGTGGAATGTAACTAAGTATATTTACTCAAATGCTGTACTTAGTAAAGTACAAGAACCTCAAATTTGTACTTGAATATGTTAATTTTATGCTATTTTATACTTCTACTGCACTACATTTCAGAGGCTAATATTGTACTTCGTGCTACACTATATTTATTTGACAGCTAATAGTTACTTTTTTGGATTAAGATTTTACAAACAAAACGTGTGATCAGTATATAAAATATGATGTATGCTGTGTTATAGATGGGACTACCCAAAAGTATATAAAGCATTTAAAATGAGCTTCACCTCGACAAGCTGTAACATTAAAGTGGTTTTTACATCAATAACTATTGGTCCGGTAATATAATGATATAACACTGACAGGGCCCATTCTGACAAATACATATTTTTACTTTTGATTCTTTGAGTACATTTTGTTAATGCTTTTGTAGGGAATGCAGAACCTTTACTTGTAGTATTTCTGTAGTGAATCATCACTGATATTTACTTAAGTAAACGATCCAAACACTTTTTCCACCACTGTATTACCTAACTACATGTTGAAATATAATCTTTGAAACAAAAAAACACATCCCTTTTTGACATAATTTTGCCTAGTTTTAACCAAAATATCTAGACATCTTTTGATCTGCAAATCTTTAAAGCCACGCTTATTGGGATAGTTTAGATACAGCTTGTTGGTAGAGAAATTGGAGAGGCTTGATAATCACCAACAAGTCGGCAGCATCTTGCTGTTACTGTTTCTTTGCCAGAAAGACATATTACAGAGCTAGTAACTTCATTCCTTGTTAAAATGTATTAATAGGAAGTTACATGAGTGTTAGACACTGCTTCTGCTATTTTGCATGACAAATACAATGGAAAGTTGGTTTTTCCTTTTCAGAATTCTATAGTTGAGAGTTGGTGTGAAAAAAGCTATAGTATTGCAATAATCATGTTCAGCTGTTTGTTTTTAAATGTGCCTGTTACCTGCATAGTTATCTTAATTCTAGGTTTATTTTCTCTTCTTACTTGTGATTTAATTCTTGTACTATTACTAATACTTGTATTCATTTAAATGTCCAATCTGAGCAACATTATTATTTACTAATTAACAGTTGACAAGTGTTATATCACCCCAGTAAAGCTGAATCAAATCTATCCTAATATTCCAGATATTTGTTGTAAGTGTTTAGAGGAAAAAGGAACACTGTTCCACTGTGTTTGGGAATGCTCAAAAGTACAACTATTTTGGCAGAGTGTGACGGGGGCCATTTCCCAGATGGTGGCTAAGAATGTTCCCCTGCAAGCGAAACTTTGTATCCTGGGTATATACCCTGAAAATTTGGTCGTCAATTCTAAACAATCAGTGTTGACTGATTTTGGGCTTCTTCAAGCTAGAAGACTGATCGCTCTTTTCTGGAAAAATATACAGTTGCCCTCTGTAAAGTTGTGGCTTAAGGAGATTGCAACATACCTTGCACTGGAAAGACTTACATATATTGTTAGAGGGAAAAGAAAACAGTTTGTTAAAGTGTGGAAACCTTTTTTGGAATTTTTGAGGATGAGAATGTTGCACTAACTTGAAGATCATCATTACTGCTGCCTTTTCTGTTATTTATTTGTTTTTATTTACACAATTTTGTACAAAATTAATTGTTTTTTAATCTTTTGATTGTTTTGTTGTATAGTACACTTATACATTAGTTGTATTGCTGTGGTCATTGTTAATTGTTTGTTTTCTATATGTGAAAAACTTAATAAAGTATTATTTAAAAACAGTTGACAAGTGGCCCATTTTTGTCTTGTACAGTATATGGATGTTCTGAACAGAACAAAAATTGTTTTGGGAGCTCCTGACAGCCTGTTTCGGCATCTGCTGTGACTGTAAAGTAAGTTAGAAGATAAGAGGAACATGCAGGTTTTAGTCAACATAGTTCAAAATGTTCTTATAAAGGGGAGGGTTGTGGCACACGTGTAGCCTTGATGAGAAGAATTTTAAACATTTAAAGTGTCCCGCTGTGTATATGTTTAAGGTATAGCCCCTTAAATTTGGTCAGCTTTTTGCGTGTGCTACAAAAAAAAACTAAAACACAGCAAAATCTGTTGATGAAAGATGTATGAATGAACTCTTGCCATGGCTGTGTGAAAACCATGGCAGCTGCCTGTGGCGCTGAAAACTGTTGTGTCACCATTTAAATGATGAGTGAGAGGAACAAGTAAGCAAAACATCAATGTCAATGCCAGGCAATAAGGATTATTCACACTTAACATCTTTTGCATAATGAGTATTTAACGCAGTATAGAAGCCTCGACGGCTGCTGTCGGATGGCTTTACAGTAGTCTGATCTTACCATGGACTTCCTGATGTGGGTCAGTCTGCTCTTGGCTTTGCTTTCTGCAAACTCCAGACTGCTGATGTCCTTCAGACGAGCTTTGTACTTGCTCATCTGCTCGTTGATGATCAGCTCCACACACCTATAACCCATAGGAGTGATCAATTTAGAATCAAACAGAATACAAATAGAACAGAGCATTGAGTTGCACCAGCTATTCATAAATAAGTCTTTTCTGCTCTCCAAGTTTGTCCCTACAGGCCTCCGTACACACTTGGTGGTGACATTGAAAGAATCACGATATTTGATTCACCACTGTCTCTGGTTTAAACATGGTCAGCCTCATGTTGCAACACACTTTGAGTGTGAGATCAATAAGAAATAATATATGTAGGTAAAAACAAAAACAATATACCTTAATCTTTATAAAAATAGAAATGAAAACATTTCTATTCTATACACATTTTTTAATCCATAAAACGTTTCTGTTACACAGTTATTTTCTTTACAAGACCTATTTAGTGAGCCAAAGAGTTAATTTGGGAAACCACAGAGGATAGTTGAGGACAGCGGACGTACGCTGTGGTCTTGCTGATGTCTTGGACGCTCTGCAGCGGGTCGATGGTGTCGGGGCAGCGAAGGATGCAGGGAGCGAACACGATGGCGAGGGCGTTGGCTGACATCCTGTTAGTCTCCTCCTGCAGGGCGATCCTGAAACACACACACAATATAATCCTGCTAATCCTAATGTGCCAGAGTATGATACACATTCCCAGCAAACAGACTAGACGACATGAGGGCGAGACAGTTTATCCAGCGTCTTTGATAATCAGTGAGAACCTGAAACCACCTCTCAGACACTTTGCTCCCAGGCAAAAACATTATACAGATATATCAGATATTATTTCAAAACCCATTTTTTTAGTCGCAGGCTGTCTTGCCTGAGGCCGTAATGAGATAAGATAAGATAGACTTTATTGATCCCACACTGGGGGAATTCACTTGTCACAGCAGCTCAAATACAACACAACAAAATAAGAAAAATACACATTAAATATGAATATAATAGAAAAATACACAAAAAACACAATAGGAAATACTCTAAGAATAGAGTAATAATGGTAATATGTACACTTCTTTTATAAGCAGGTGGGAATAATATATACAGATGAATATGAAACGGCATATTGCACAGGTCACAGTAGGAGGTACAGAGTAATAAATAAATAACTATGCATAAAGCAGAATATGTTTAAGTGTTGGCTCATGTTGTTGTGCTGATGTAATGCTGATGTTGACTCTTATCTCATCACTTACCTGATTTTACAAACAAAATGTGTGATCAGTATATACAATATGATGCTGTGTTATAGATGGGACTACCCAAAAGTATAGAAAGCATTTCAAATGAGCTTCACCTCGACAAGCTATAACATTAAAGTAATTTTTACATCAATAACTATTGGTCCGGTAATATAATGATATAACACTGACAGGGCCCATTCTGACAAATACATATTTTTACTTTTGATTCTTTGAGTACATTTTGTTGATAATGCTTTTGTAGGGAATGCAGAACTTTTACTTGTAGTATTTCTGTAGTGAATTATCACTGGTATTTATTAAAGTAAATGATCTGAACACATCTCATCACTCACCTGACCAGATGGAAGATGAGGCGCTCCAGCGTGCTGAGGTGCGTCCTGCTGAGCTGGTCGATCACCGAATACACCCCGCGGATCACCTCCCGCTTGTCTGGCTGACCTGGAAAGGAAAACAAACACCCTCAGACCGAGTAGCGTCTTCCCTTCTGATACTGATTCTCAGATGGATGAGCCTCCGGACAGAAAAACAGCAGAGCCACTGAAGGGGCTGAATATAAGCTTACCCATGGCCCTGAGGAACTCCTCGTACAGCTCAAAGGTCATGAGAGGGCTGGGCAGGTCACGGAGCCACTGTTTGAGAACGCTGGCAATGACGTGGATGTTGTAGTCATCCAGGTTCACAACGCTCACATCTGGAACACACACAGATACGTTCTGGTGAATCAACTTCTCCGTTTGTGACTGTATATACTTTATTTAGAAGTAGTAGAAGAAGACCTAGTAGTAGACAAGGTTATAATTCGTTTTTAGTTTATTTCAGTTTTGACTTTTCAATTTCATTTTAGTTTCAGTTTTTCAGAAAGGTTTAGTTTTTATGTATTTAGTTTCGACCCAATCACAGTGTTTGTTTACAATAAGTTCCGGGTAAAAAAAAAGAACTCCTGCGTCCCGCACATACAATTTAACAGTGCTGACCAAAACATGGGCAAGGAACAACTGGACATACTCTCATCTCATTCATCTAAAATACATGTTTGATGCTTTCATATGTAAACACTTTGACCACTAATTTAAAGCAACACTGTACAGAAAATAAGCACAGCAGAGACGACAGATAGGTCAGACCTCCGTGTTGAACTATATATCTTTAAACATTACAGTTATGGCTTGAAAGATCAGAAATCAGAAATAAACAAGTTTGCTGACTTTACATATCTCTGCAATTCAAATCAACTGCAATTTGTCTACCCAGAAGCGATTTTTGTGTTAGCGCGACATTACAGTTATTCAGTCTATATCGTTATATTGTTTATTTAGAAGTAGAACAGAATACCTACTACTAGAGTAGTAGTAGAAGTAGAAGAAAAAGAGGAAGTAGTAAAAGTAATAGTAGAGTCTTAGTAGTAGTACTGCTCATCTTACTTCTACGACTCTCCTGCTACAAAGAAATAGAAGAAGTAGTAGAAGTAGAGGAACAAGAAAAAGAAGCAGAAGAAAAACTAGTGGCATTAGTAGTAGTAGAAGAGAAGAAGAAGAGGTGGAACAACAAAAAGTAGTAGTAGTATATTTACATTATTTGATGACTTTCATTTCAAAATCAGCTACTACTGTTAACTTTCAAATATCATCACGTTAGCTAACATTGTTTTCACAACAGAAGCACAAAATGAAAAAATTAAGAATGAACATTAATTATATGAAAACACAGACGATACACAGAGGATTTTAGGGTCAGTATCACCTGTGTCCAGCCCCTGGCGGAGTTCTTTGATCTTATTGGTGGAGCCCGACTTCCTGTAGATTCCCTCCGTGTAGAGGCCGTGCATCTCAATGTAGTTGATGAGTTTCTCCACCAGCTGGGGAACCGTTCGCTCCTCGCTGGTTAGACGGGATAACTCCACGCCAAACTGCCGCGACGAAAGCTCCGGGTCGTACTAGTTGACACAAACACACGTTACATTAAAGTCAGCCTACAACAAACTTAGAAACATGTTACATTAAAGCCTACGGTGTGTAACTTTGTCTGACCAGTGGACTGTGGCCCCTGTAATAACTACAGCATGATAGTGAATGACACAATGGATAAACTCACTCTGTAACTACTTAAAATACTTGAGTGTATTGACTTGACTTTTATTGCTTTTAATGAGAAGTTTTATGTCTTCTTTACATATTACATACTTTATATATAAGGTACATATTTAACTTGAAAAAAGCTGACACAGCAGAGTTTGCAACTGTAACTCATTAGAGACCTAAGGACTGAATATCATTTATTTTTTGTTTGTTGACAAAACGTTTGTCAAAAAAGCAGCAATTATGGTCCTTTTTTACCAAGTTTTTTAAAAGTTATTATTTAAGTTATTTCTACATTTTTATTTTCAGGTTTACAGAGAACATATCTACGTATGAATAACTGTACAACAGAAACACTCTGAAAATGGAACAAATACGAGGCAGGAATCCTCATTTCTTTACTCAGTTGGGTCACATAAAGTCAAAGTAAATCAAGTAGGCTAAAACTGAATAATTGCTTTGATTAGTGATAAATGATAACTGATGTGCTATGATATCCATATCTATTGTTGTCCTTTTGCATTTTAACACCATTATGATATTATAGCATCCTGAAACAAGAAACCTTTAGATAAAAAACATCTCCTCCTACCTTTTTACTGCACTTGGTGGTCATCTTAGAGCAGCACTTTCTGTGACAGGCGTAGCGACACACTGCAGACAACAGAACAACACAATCAGACTGATGGAACTTCTACAATCTCCTCACATAAGCAACAACCGCTGCAGTCAGTCACAACCTCAAAGACTAAAATGTAAACGTCGAGGCGGCAGAGAGTTTGGATGCGATGTCTGCTGCTCACGGAAAGTGCAGCTGGAGCTTATAACTAGATAGAAGATGGATTTATGAGGTTTAATCAAATTTTTTAGACACGGGCGTGAGTGCCTGTGGGTAAGTTGGTTAGGAGAACATTAGGAACTGCTGGTGGTGTGTTTATCTGTGTGTGTGTGTGTGTGTGTGTGTGTGTGTGTGTGTGTGTGTGTGTGTGTGTGTGTGTGTGTGTGGGGACTTTCACTGTCAGTTAAACCTCATGATATGTTGTCCCCTGATCAACCAGAAGGTGAAAAGAATTTTAAACCGAGGGGTTGTCTCTGTGTACAATAACCAGCTCCTTATTAAAAAGTGACTCAAATATAGCAACCATCGAGTAATGCGTCAAGTCCACACATCACAACAATGTACAAGTACTGCATTTTCGGTCCTGTTTCTATTTGTTTGTCGATATTTATGAAGTATAAGGTCTAGCTGCAATCTTGCCAGTCAAAACTCATAGCTATTTCTTTGTGAGCTCTTTGTGTCACCAAAGAAGAGAGACGTATATATTTTTTTGCAAATAAACCAACATACTGTAGCAATGTGAAAGCAACCTAACTATCTATTTAAGTGTGTGTGTGTGTGTGTGTGTGTGTGTGTGTGTGTGTGTGTGTGTGTGTCCAATCCTCACGTTTGCAGACGCAAGCTCGGTCCATCATCCAGATGAGGGAGGAGCAATACTCGCAGTAGGTGGGGATGCTGTACTGTGTGGACTTGAAGATGTGGCCGTTGTGTTCTTCCACCTGCAGGGAGGCAGCAGAGATACCAGTCAGCTCGACTGAAATCATTGCTTTTATTCCAAACACTTTGTTGCAGTATACCATTCAATTTACCACTTACAATGTCGGTTTCCTTTTTCCTCGACTTCTTACGTTCACGTTTAGGAGCCTGAAAAGAGAAATGTGTTACCTTGTGCACATTTATTTCTTGTGAGTGATGCACGTCATTAATTGATATCTATTATATGTATATTATTTGCATTGCAAAGTGCAGTAAGTAAGTAAAACAGTACATAATGTTCCGGTGGCAAGCAGGGAAAATAAAAAAAAGCCAACCGTTGTTCTTTGAACAATTTGGTAAAAATGTAACAGGTAATTTCAGTTTTAGAGACCTTAACTGCATTTTCCTCTAGCAAAACAATCATTGGTCTCTCGTATAAGCTCTGCAGAAGAACAATGGACCCTAAATCTCTTGGGAAAATGATCAGAGATTGTCGTGAAAAAAATTCCATCTGCATTTGATAATAAACCTAAATACCCGCAACCATTATTTGGAATTCAACCTGTAGTTCTTTTGTTAATGTCCTGACAGTATTTCTGTTCTTTTCATCCATCCATCCAGTTTTTAACTTTCTTACCCTGCCGACAGTTCCCTCCATGGGCTTGTACTCGGTCATAAACTCGTCCAGGAAGACCTTGAAGGTGTTGACCCACACTTTCACCGGCGATTCGCACCAGTCTCTCTGCTCCAGACGCATGGTCTTCTCCAGGATGTGCTCGAAAAGGGCGTAGAGATCCTTGTAACGGATACTCTTCCCATCATCCATCTGGTGGTGAGGGCAAAGGAAGAAAAACATTCAGAATCAGCAGAACTATTTGAGTTTCAAATGGAAAATGAATCCTCTAAAACAGTGGTTCTACACCCGGGGGAGTAGCAACCCCCAAGGGGGTCGCAAGATCATGTCTGGGGGGTCACAAGATGGTTGGGGAGTGTGAGTTTGGTACATTTCATGTGGTATATTCAGGGCTTCATTTGTAAATCAGCAGGTCCTGGAACACAGAAAGGGGTCTGAAGGTGGGTCAGGGAGAGAGAAAAAGTCACAAATGCATAAAAAATCCACAGAGCCTGCAGCACATGCTAGGGGCTAGCTGCTAAAACTAAAACTGTAAAGCAAAGCATTACTTGTTCACATGTATTAATCAGAGCATTCACAGAAATCACTCAAAATTAGTAGGGGGAGGCGAGTAGACACCTGTTGCAGCTCTCTTTCTCTTGTTGTCGAGGGGGGTGGGGGGGTCGCGAACACCAACCATATTATTCCTTTCTGAAAAGGTTGAGAACCACTGCTCTAAAACATCAGTAAACATGTATTACCCATCTATTCAAATTCAGAATATTTAGATATGCGGTGCGGTGCCTCAGTATGTCAGGGTCGCGTTATTATGGATCCCATGTAATCTAGACAAGTCCCGCCCTACGAAGCAGGCCGATTGGTTGGGGCTAGGCATTGACCTCGAGTGGTTAAGGTTAGGATAGCCGATTGGTCAGGGGATAGGACCTGAACAAATTGGGTTACGTTACCTAGCGTAAGCATGGACGCCTGGCCAATAGTAGCGTGTGAATGCTATTGAAGGGCGAGTCTTGCCTAGAAGTTGCATGGGTTCCATAATAACGCGTCAGGGTCAATTTAGTATACTTTAGTCCCAGCCTTTCCTGTCTCAACCTTCTTGATGCAGAGCTGAACAGAGATCCAGTGGTGCCTCAAGCAGCTGAGGACAAACAGAGAGAAAAGAGCAGCGAGGACTCACCGCCAGGGCAGTGGAGTAGGAGTTGAAGATGTTGATCCTGAACTCCCTCAGCGCTTTCTTGAAGACGACGTCCACCATGGTGTCCTTCTTACCGTCTTCAGACTCCAGGTCGGCGATCTGAAGGGAAAAATGATTTTCAAGTTAACAGCTCAGCTCATGGAAAAAAAAAGTCTTGCTCAGCTCAGCAACTGTTTACCAAGACATCTTTTTAAAGTTTTCTTTATAGTGGACACTGTACAATGAAACTCTACTGTAGAATGATTATTCCACCTCAAAATAAGGTGATAATGCATCTTCTTAGGCAATTTTAGCACACAAATATACAAAATATGAAGGTAATATACTATTTTGAATCTGATCATAGCATCATCTTACGTAGTAGTAGTTAGAAGTGTATTAGGACACTGTTCACATGACAGACTCAGAGAGTGGCTGCATAGTCTTCGAGTTACATTTACGACTTTTATACATTAATTATAACATTATCTGGATGACTGAGAGGATTTTATGAGTTTAATTTGATTTAATATGAAATTAATTTATTAGTGCTCAGCAGCTGTGTGATCTCAACAAGCAAAATTCTGTTAAGCACAGTTGTGTTGGGGTGGTGTTGGAAATCTCACAGACAGATATCTCAAAACCTGGACGAATTAAACCACAATTATGTCCTTGTCCTTATAATTTGGGGGAACTGACCCTTTAAGATTTGGGGGTTCTATTGTAGGTGTAACAATTAAGGAGTGCACCTTTAAACTACGCATTCAAGATTATTTTGAACCCTGAGTTTCAGGTAATATGACGCAACACTCTTACAGGGCCGGTAGAAACTCACTATACTGTGAGTGCACGCACGCACGCACACACACATTCTCCTCCGGCCGCAGGGAAGAGCGCCATAAAGAAAGGTGTGGATCACAGGTCTATTGGTGTGGGCTATTAGTAACCTTAGAGCCCCTGACCTGTGACTAGGGTCTTGTTCTGATTGCCACACACACACACACACTCACAGACAGAGTGGGAAGGGACACTCACAAAAAAGACAGTTTATGACGATAAAGAGTCATGCACTCAAGAGAGTAGATATGATACGTTTTGTTGTTGTTGTTGTTAATGTATGTGCCAACACAGTAGAGCAGGGAGCAGAGCATTCACAACTTTGCCTTGATGAACCTATTTCACTGCCATTGCCTTTACCTGGCCTGCCTCCAACACACACACACACACACACACACACACACACACACACACACACACAGGTTTGTCCTCTGACCTTCTTCATGAGGAAGTCGTTCATGCTGCGGTAGTCATGGGCCGAGCTGAGGATGTGCAGTGCGTCGTTTTGCCACTGGGCGGGTTCCAGAGCAATGCTGCTGATCTTCACACTGCGACGCCTCCTCATCTTAGGAGACGGCTCCTTGTTCTCCTTACTATCCCTGACCCCCAGGGAGGGAGCTGCCTCCAAATCTGGACTGTGAGGAGGAGAAGAAGGGCCTTCTGGGAGGATGGACACAAAAATGGAGAGATGGTGGATTACTAAAAATGATTCTTGTTAATCAAGAAACTTAAATCTGCATTCATTCTTCATAAATTGTATTTTACCTTATTAAATAATATTCTATGGTATACTGTATTGTGCTACTCATCATGACCGCTGACCTCCATGTGGAGGGTTAACCAAAACTAAAATAGGTCTGCACAGGGACTTTGTATTTTACCATGTGTCTCTACCGATTCGCTCCTGCTGGCCTGCTTCTCTCTCGACAGCTTTTTCTCGCCGTGCTTCGTCTTACTCCAGAATCGTATTCTTCCTCTCATCCTGCTAAATCACACAACACAATAAATTAATTTAATGTATTTAAGTATACACAAATGTCCAGCAAAAACCTGAGGAAAAGTCATGGAAAAAAAACATGTGATCTGAGTTATTTAGGTGGCCCAAGAAATGTGTCTATATGTCACACTGCAGTTACTAAACCACCACAGGTTCAATACGAGGTCAGCCAGCAAAAAACTGAATCATTTTCAAATTTCCCTGCAACAAACACGCACAGTTGTCCTCATTTTCATGTGACACTGAACGTGTCAATTTTCTTTTGCTACAGAAATGTAAAAGCTGATTCAAATGTATTTCAAGACTGAAGTTATAAGGATGATTTTCGGTGTAAAAAGATGTAATTAGAGACTCTCTGCGGATCTTACCTTCCATCCTGACTGGAGGTTTTCCTGAGCACCTCCACCTTGCCCAGGTCTCCTGAAGACATAGTCTTATGGATCTTCTTCTGGTCTTTGTGAGATGGCTGCAGAGCAGACAACGACAACTGGGTGAGAAAAATAATATAGTAACAGTCATTTCAAATCGGCTGAACGGGTTCTGAAAGCATGTTTAGGGTCGAAAAAGGATGCTGGGGCTTTTGGCGACTGCCTCTCAGTTTCCTTGTAACACAAGTTGGTTACTCTATGTTTGTGCCTTATGGACAGAAATATTATATGTTATGTAGCAATATGTTTATATAATTTGTTCTACAACATAGAGTATAGAATGCATAGTTCCACATCACTGCAGTAAATGTTTGTAAATCATGTAAAAGGAATACATATTGAGGTTTTTGGTTCTAGTGATGCTACTAAATGCACTGATATAATAAATCTACCGGATCTAAAGAGATTGAGTGAAATCAGCAATATCACAGAGAATAACGCTGATGTAGAGATACTGAGAGAAAAACAGAAGCAATGCTTGCAAGATCCTTCGTTAGAAAATGATGATGTTAGTGAGAAGTCACTGTGCTGGAGAAATGCTCCGTCATGCAGGAGCAGCAGACGGCGTGCAGAGCAACACCAGGCTTAATACACCCTTTTATGGAAAGATCTTCAGTCAGCTCTTCCTGTGAAAATCTCTGTTTATTGTTTCTTAAAGAGGAAGTAGATACAGGCATGTATTTGAATACATTTTGAGTTTTAACCTTTTAGTTTTCCTTCAAGTTAACTGCCACACTGTGAGACGTTTTCTTCTTCACCCGTTTATAGATTTCAATTCGATAAGGGTGCCAACAGCAGCAAACTAATCATTTGAGACTGTTGCCAGTGCTTTTAATGATGAAAAAGAAAAGCAGCCTCACCTAACAAATACCTTTTCATTCAGAACTGGTGCTAAAACATTAATCGCCCACAGTTCTGACACACAATCATTTAGCTTGTTTATGCACCAAAAACACAACATTTGCTGGTTCCAGCTTCTAAAAAGCAAAGTCTAGCTGCTTTTAAAAAAATGTATATCATCACAAAGTGAAAATCTTATATATATTATATATAATTGTTATAAAATTGTTTCAGTCCTTACAACATGGCATGTGTGTACTGAAGGAAAACTATGAGATTAAACTCCAAGTGTTCCAAGTATCCCTTGATGAAAAGGGGAGTGGAGCCTAGAAGTGACAACGTAGATGTCTCAGCTTGGGCTGATTTTCTAACCAACAGCCACCAGAGCGACGTGCAAAGCGATTGACTACAGACCGGTCACGGTGACGGTCTGTTTGAGTGAAGTGGAGAGAACATCAGTCTGTTTGGTTTCAGACTGCAGCTCAGTAGTCCAACAGGAGTGAACAGTACGGCGACAGTGGGGTTAGCAGTGTTAAAAGGCTCCGCCCCTGCCGCTCAGACAGCTCCACCTGAGAGGAAAGTGGTGGTGAAGGAGGGAGGGGGCCTGAGTGGACAGGAAAAAGTTGATTGCTCGGAGGCCACGGGACCTCCGGAGAACCGGTGTTTTACCATCTCGGAGTCACTGTGACAGTCAGCCTCGGGGTGGGCGTGTGGGGGAGACAGGGAGGGGGGCAGCGTGTGGGAGTGGGCGGGGATGTAGTATTCATCGTCGTCGTCTGACTGGGTCGCCCCCTCAGAGTTACAGCGGGTGAGGAAGTCGGAGCGCGTCCGGGACATTCGCGCTTTCTTTTTGGGGCCGGGGCGGCCCACCTGCTTCCAGGCAACCACAGGAACATCAGGTCAGCCGCTAGTGTGTGTGTATGTGTATGTGTGTGTGAATATGAGATCTTGAATTAACTGAACCTTAGTTGAGCCCTAATACTTCTCTTTTATTAGGTAACGACTTCTTACATTTTGCAAAAAAATGACCAATACTAGCTACAGATACTCAACTAAAGAAAACAAATACATCTGTGTATACAGATATCAATAGAGATTAACTACATATATTGCATTTGATAAAACTTTATTTTCTTAGAGAAGAAATGGCCAGCAAGACAAGGCTGTTTGAAGCTCTGCACGGGGTTAGTTAAACATTTTTACAGGTTTATGTTCATATCTATACAGCATATATCTATACAGCAATAGCATCTGTAAAAGTGTGTCTATGAAAGTGTATCCGTGCTTCTTTATTCTCTTCTTATTTATCAATCTGTTATGTAGATCTGCTGTATGTCTACGCTGGTTTGACTTCTGTACGTTTATTTTCTGTATATTTTAAGCAAACAGAGCTGATGAGAAACCAGTTCATTTAAAATCCTTGTATGTGTGACCTTTGGTGGCAAATCAAAGTGAATCTGATTCCAAGGTTTTTAGCATCGAGTGGAATTCATTAGAGGTAAATATTACCGTTTTACAATCTGAAATATACCCTCAACTTATAATGTCTCACGATTAATCGCACCTGATTAGTGTGCACACATGAACAAACCACTGTGTTAGCATCAACCATGTGTGTGTGTGTGTGTGTGTGTGTGTGTGATGTGTAAAGGCCGTTTTATGGTTCTGCGGAGGCTCCACACAGAGCTTTCGCCGTAGCCTACGTTAAGTGGCCTGATGTTTGTACTTGTGCGCTGATGTGTGCTTCGAGCCGGCGTGTGTGTGTGTGTGTGTGTGTGTGTGTGTGTGTGTGTGTGTGTTAGAGCGAGGGAGAAGTGAGAGAGTGACGGTGATTAGCTTCGGAGCAAGTAGCGACTCTAGAGTCATAGTGAGAGAAACAAAGTGTCTCCCCTGTGTTTTCTGACCAAGGTGGGAAATCTGTAGCAGGAAAAGTTTACCCTCTCCTTGATTTCATGTTGTTTATGGAGAAGGAGAACCAGGAAATGAGTCGGGGGGAAATGCAACGCTACCAAGCCACGGCCGAGCGACGTGTAGTTACATTTTTCGAGAGGTGCACGTCAGGCTACGGCGTAGGGTCCGGCGTAGACCCAGAGGGGTCTGCGGGGGTACGCCGTCGATTCGACACAGAAGCATAAAACGGCCTTAAGGGAGCATGTGAGTGTGTTCTGTTCTGGGTGTCCTACCTCTCTGTTTCTGGATCCAGATTTAGAGTCGTCTCTGAACATGGCCAGAGATCTTTCCTGGTTCACCAAATCCTTATCTGACCTGCAACACAAAACCAGACATTTGTCGACTCTTGTAATAGTAATTGCTGATTATATAGTTTTTTTTCTTCTCTTCCTTAGCCGAGATTCCTTCTATAAGCCCCTAGTGGTTTTCTTAATCTCACCTGCACAATCTTTATTTTATTACTTTATTTTCTTGTGTTACTGTTACTGTATTTATTTTATTGTGCAAAATAAACAAAAAACACAAAAACGAGGCATTAAACGTTTTGCAAAATCCCAAATCTACTCCTCTCTTCTTTTCTTTTTTTTTACATTCAACTGTTGCTTCTGCAGAAAGATCTAATTACTCCAGTTGTGGCAGATAGTCATGTTTTCACTTCACACATCTTAAGACATACTTTTTTTGAAAATGTATGATCACCAGCCTCAAAGCAATGCTACTACAGTATAATTAGCTGCTTTTAATCTTTACAATATATCCTATTCACGTGTTATAAGATGTTATAATGTTATAAAAGCAGATTTGGCACACTATGTTAACGATGATACTAATAAACAAAAAAAACCCTGAAGGTAGAATTGTGTGGCTTCCCTGACCTGTAGTCTTTTCCTTCAGTATAAAGGTCCACTTACTTGGAGAAGGGCAGCTTGCGCCTGGGTGGGGAGAACACAGCGTTGGGGGATTTCTCCACCATGTTCACAATCACAGTCTGGCCTGAGCGCTTCTTCTGAGCTTTTGGTGGTTTAGTGTCCAGGATCGGGCTGGGAGCCTCCTGTGCCGGCCGGATCGCCTTCCTCTCCGGCTGACTGGGGGGGACAGCGGGAACACTGGACGTTGGCCCCAGGAGGATCTGGATGTCCACCTCTGAGGAACAAATCCCTGATTCTGGACTTGATCCATGGGCCATTGAATATGGGACCTCAGAAGACTTGTCCACTTCAAATACATCACTTTCAGTCTGGGTAGCAAACCCATGAGGCTGTTCCATCTCTGATACCATGTCAGAGCCTGCAACAAGCGTCATTTGGGAACCGGATGATGCTGCTCCAGTTTCAGAAGCTCCTTCTAGGGTTTGGGCTGCCAGCAGCCCCTCCTCCTCCACAGGACTCTCCTTTTGCATACTGATCAACACCACTACAGGCCTCCGAGACGCGGACTCCCTTCTCTCTCTATAAGACTTGCGGGGGCTTTCGAATTTTGGTTCATGAACTGGACTTTGGTCGGAAGCAATATAAAACGTTGCCCTCGGACCCTCCGCCTTGTTTGGAGGCTCCATTGCAGGCTTTTCGTTAAAGTTTGAATCCCTCAGCCCCTCGTGTAGTTGGATATCCGCTACTTGGGGATGTTCTTGAGGTCCAGTCGACTGGGAAGCAAAACCTCCAGAGCCTTCAGTCTCCATGTCTTCCACACTGAGCAGTTCAAAACTGCCATGACTGGCCGGAGATCCCCGGGGTGAATGTCTGTGAGGATCTTCCAGCTGACCGGTGCTGTTGTCTGGGACGGAGTCTTCTTGCAGGCTGGTGCTTCGGACCTTGAGAAGCTCTAAGCTGAACTGAGCCTGCTCCAGCTCTCTCATCCGTCTGCTCTCGCGTTTTGACCGGTTCTTATGGCTCGTCTCGTCTGTGCTCCTAGTTCGCTCCGAGTCCTCTTCTTTTTCTATCTCTCCCACATCTAACAGATCAGGCTTAGAGTCTTCAGACAGTTCTACAGAGAAATCCTGGACAAAACCTTCCTGTCCTGATGAGGTGAGGTCCTCCATGGTTCCTGCATCCATCTCTGCTGCTGGTGGACTCTCTTGTCTTTCACGCTGCTTCTTCACCTCACTGAACCTGAAGACAATGTCAGTGAACAATACAAAAGTGTAATCAACACCAGTCTCCATTCAAAGCAGGCATTAAACAGAATATTAAACACACCAACCATGATTTTGCTACAAAAAACATATAGCACCTTTTTTAGTTTCTACAGACTTTCACTTAAACCTGCATTTCTTGGCCACTTGGGGGAAACAACTGTAAACGCAACACTGACATAGCATTTAATTCTGAGTCATGTGTATGGGAATTTGATGAAAATATTGACTCCTTTAGCTCAGTTTTTGGTTTCTACCCACTTCTGAGGGAAAAATCTGTCTTTTTAGCTGCTGAATGCTCCACTGTGTTCATCAGCTAGTGGCAAACTGCGTCTGTCTGCTGTCTGCTGCTGAGCAGGTAGTGTACAGTGAGTTTTTAGAGCTTTTTCACTGAAGACAGTTGATGGCTGTGGCTGAAAATCTAACAAAAGTTGTCCTGTTTCCTGCTGCACGAAGATGCTGATCACAATTTTATAACAGCAAACCAGGTCGTCCTGCAACAAGCAAAGCTCAGAATATGCTTCAATAAATAAATAAATAAATAAAAATGGGGAAAAAGTGCACATAAGAGCTGCTGATTGTGCACCAGAGCCCCTTAAAGTAAGAAACCACACCCTCAAACTTCAATGTTTGTAACACAATATTTTTAAAATCAAAATTATACCTAGATTTTTGATTGTTTTTCTAATCCAATTTTCAAAATTGTTGATGTCTGATGAAGTCCATAATTTAAATGTTGTGTCTTGGATAAACACTGCTGACAGAAGGCAGGAATGCAGCCTTTTCTTTCACACAATTCCATCGTCCTATGCACACAAGCATACATATCCTGTCTACCAGGTAGCCGTGCATTAAATAAATAACAATGAATCTAATCTGATTAGAATCACCTGTTATTGTAACTGAAGTAGAGCTTAACGATTTGGGGAAAAAAATCTAATTCCGATTTTCCTGCCAGATATTGTGATTACCATTCGATTTGCGATTCTACAATCATGTTAAATAAAGGAATACAAAATAAATGAAAAATACACTGAAAATAGAACATTTCTGTAAACAATCTGTCCCAGCATTTACTTTAGGAAAAAACAGTAAATATGATAATGAGGAATACAAAAAGAGGAATACATTTTTTAAATAAAATGTTACACCAAACATTCAACTAAATATTTCACATGCAATAATCGCGGTCTTCACCATTAGCTAATCACATTCTTTCAAATCGCGATTTCGATTTGATAACGATTAATCGTTCAGCCCTAAACGGAAGTTGCAGATAACTTTCATTCACCTGAGCCGAGCTAGGTGTCCCCTGCCCATCGCCTGTAGCTGCGTCACAGTCCTGTACGCCCGACAGTAGCGGTTCCTCTCCCTGAATCCTCTCCAGGCTGTTTGAACCGTTACAGCTGCCAAAGATCTGCGATGACAGTAATGTCTCCAGCTCCTCTGTATGACGATGGCAGAGTCCCGCCGCTGCAGGAACCTCCTGCGCTCCCTGTAGCTCCTCCAGGCCGCCTGCAGACACACCGCTGCCTCTTCCTCGTCACCCGAGTCCATGGTGGACTCTTTGAGAAGGCACGATCGCCACCATCGCTGCAGAAAGATAGAAAGAGAAAATGTGTAAAAAGGTAGTAGATCAAAATCTTGTTTTGCTTTTCTTTAAAGTGCTCATATTATGCTTATTTTCAGGTTCATAGTTGTATTTAGAGGTTGTATCAGAATAGGTTTACATGGTATAATTTTCAAAAAACACCATATTTTTGTTGTACTGCACATTGCTGCAGCTCCTCTTTTCACCCTGTGTGTTGAGCTCTCTGTTTTAGCTACAGAATGAGGCATCTCACTTCTATTCCATCTTTGTTGGGAGTCGCACATGCGCAGTAGCTAGGTAAGAACTACTAGCCAGTCAGAAGCAGAGTATGAGGGCATGCTAGCAGCTAGGCGAGCATTATAATGTGTTACAAAATGACGCACCTCTGTCATGGAAGTAAAGGCTGGACTACAATAGAGCTGTTTGGAGCAGTTGGTGAACAGTGTTTTCTGTTGGAGATGGTAAGTCCCTTTGGGGTGGACTTTGGGCTTTTTCACTTTGTAAACCTATAACGTGCACAAAAAGATATATAACACAATAAAGGAAAGGGAAAAAGCCCAAAAGCATAATCTGAGCAAGATTTGACCAAAAAAATGTCTATTTACAGATTTTCCCTTTTAGTTTTGATATATTTGAAAACTTTGGGCCGCAAATATTCATATTTTTTTAAGAGGAAATGGTTTTATGCCCCCTTTCTGACCCTCTAAAAACACCTCACTTCCTGCTGGGTTGCCCTGAATCCTTTTTTTGGCAAGACCCAAAAAAGTAACAGAAGTTTGAGGAATTTGATATTTCTGTTATTCATGGCATGCTACAGCATGAAGAACCGATCTGAAAAACATCACTGGAACTTTTGACAAACTCAAACAGGCTAAAAACACCTTGCATCATTTCGGTTAGAGCCTGGTTTTCTTCTGATTCAGAAATGTATTAAATGACAGATTGTATTCCTGCCACGTGCAAACAGAAACTTTATCAGCAAGCTACTGAAAACGTGTTTAACTCTTGATTTCTGACTAACTTTCCTAATGAAAAGCACACTGTATGTGACATTTCAGATACACATTTTCAGTCTTGAAATAATTATGAGACCTCAAATAGATTGAAGCTCGTCGTTTACAGTATATGTTTTACTAAACATTATCTGTGCTTCGTTGGCTCCTGTTCACTGTTTCTGGACCGAGCGAGTTTGTTTTCTTTCAGGCTGACAAAGATTTGGACAGCCCCTCTCTGAGGACTCTAGGAAAAACATGCCGACAGTGGCCTGAATGCTGTGTTTTCTTCTTCCGTCAATCCTTTCACCGTTTGCTTTCTTTCACTCTCTCCCTCCCTCTGTCTCTCTTTCTTATCTCCTCAGAGATATAACAGTATGGGTCTGTAGTGTAACAACATATATTGTCTTTTCATTCTCAGAATTACTGATTTAAATAACCAAAGGGTGAATTAAAAACCCTTTTGTTTGTATTAACAAGCTTGACTTGATTAAGTAGCTCTGCTTTAAATACTTAAATATCCGGTTTGGAACATTTTATATTTCTTAAATTAAATTGTTTTCAGTCAGAAGTGATTAATCATTTTGTCACCCAACACAATCAGTCACCTCCTGCCCTTAAAGCTTTAGTGCTTAACTTTTTGATATTAATGAATGGGGTGCGCGATCACAGAAGGCTTGTATCATGTGGATGCGGCGACAGTTTTGTTGCCATTACTTAGAATTCCTCATGGGGGGCGACAGAAACTACATACTATAGCTTTAAGGAGTCACTCCAGGCTGAAAAGAACGGTTCTGTTGCACCTGTCACCTTACCCAAACATCACTGCAGCAAGAAGAGAACGTAATATGTTATATCTTTAATATGTTTTTTTTATTTATTATTATTAGTTATCATCATATCATTACCATACCATTATTTTAGTTATCATGTTGTTCCAATATCCTCTGACATGTTTCAAATGCTAGAAATCTCATTTTGGAATGAAAGCCAATCCCTCAAGAAGACATATATGAACTTAATATTACAGAATAAGAGTAATATACAACTAAATAACTAGAGTAATGAGTGGAAACTGTTGTAATAGCATAAATGGGTATTATCTCTAATCGGGAGGCTATATTTAGAGAACCCTGTATATGTGGAGTAAATGCACCACTATTAACCACTTAACGTCGAAACCGTCTAAGGGTAAGTAGCTTAATGGACTACGGAAACTCCTCCTAAAATGTTGGGAGGCAGACACTTGGCTGTGCAGGATTATTAAATTGATTCCTGATGCACTTACAGCAATCATTTTATAGCTGATCATAATTTGTTATATTGTTTTGACTGCATGGACGAGACTGAAGGAATGGGGATGTAAAATTACTCTAGCCTGGAAATCCAGACCCAAATCCAAAAGATTAAGGGTCTGGCTATGAGTAATGAAAATGGCCCAACTCGAGGGGCAGCACCAAGCATGCATTTGAAAATATCATTGCATGCAATTGGACTACGTACTAGCGAACACTGGTACACTACGACCAATGTTTACTGACTGATTCCGGACTTCAACGTCGCAGCACTGTCGTCATCTGTTTAGCTCACCTCTGACCTGCCTATATCAGATACACCGATGTGATTGGTGCAGCTCGGCTCCAAGGGCATAGTTAATGAGCATCATTACTCATTGCCAGAGTGACTCGCTGAGCAAATTCAAATTGTGCTATCGAGAGAACTCAGGATTTCCAGGGTAGAAGTACTCAACATTACAACCGCTTAGGCTGAAAACAACTTATTCCCACCACATCTCACCTGTATGACAAAGGCGGCTCTCCTCATGTCAACAAAGTGCTTCCTCTCCAGGACGGCCCTGAAGCGGCGCTGCAGCGTGACGATCCGCCGCAGTACTTCCTGATGGAGGAGGGTCTGAAGACGCTGACGCTCCGCCTCCCGCAGGAACACCTGCATGCCACAGGAACATTTAAATAAGCATGGTACTGCAGCAGATAAAATGGTACACCAAAGATAAATCTATAATCCGTACCATGGTGTTGCCCACTTGATACCCAGCAGGTGGGAGGTGGATCCGTCTGAAAAACTCCCTGATGCCTGACTTGGTTGGGCTCGTGCCTCGAGGCAGAAGCACATGAAAGTGATGCACAAAGTCCTGCAACATGGTGTATGTGTGGTCAGTAAAGCAGTTTTAGATATGCATGAAAAGATACATACAAAGCAACAATATAGTGGCCTTTCAAACATGGAAATAAAAATGCTTACTATGCTAACTAACTGCCCAATGCTACAAATAAACAATATGTAACTAGGGCTGAAACTAACGGTTATTTTCACAATGATTAATCTGCCGATTATTTTCATGATTAATTGTTTAGTCTATGAAATGTCAGAAAATAGGGAAACATATCCATCCTAGTTTCTCAAAGTCCAAGGTCTTGTCTTTAAATGTCTCGTTTTGTCCAAAACCCAAATGATAATCAGTATAATATGATATAAACAGAAAAGATATGGAAATCGCTGTATTTAAGAGGCTGAAAATGGCTCTTTCTGCCATTTCTTAAGATTATTTTTGGGGCATTTTTGGCCATTATTTTTGACAGCCGAAGACATGAAAGGGGAGAAGAAGGGGGAATGACATGCAGCAAAGGGCTGCAGGTCGGAGTCGAACCCAGGCCCGCTGCGTTGAGGAGTAAACCTCTATATATGGGTGCCCGCTCTATCAACTGAGCTATCCAGGTGCCCTGTTTCTGCCATTTCTGCATGAAAAAATACTTCTAATCATATCAATTATCAAAGTAGTTGCAGATTATTTTTCTTTCGATCTACTAATGAATTTGTCAGCTAATCGTTGCAGCTCAATATGTAAGACTAATATGGCATTGACTAATTATAGATCAGCTGCAGTAGTAGAGGATTACCTGGAAGGTATACTTGATGCTGTATCCTGATTGTCGGATCCGGACGGTTTCCAGCATACCTGTGTATCTGAGCTGTCTGAGCACCAGGCTGTCGTTGAAACGCAACGGCAGCTGACGGTGAGAGAGAGAGAGAGAGAAAAAAAAAAAAAAATAGAGAGAGAGAGAGAGAGAGAGAGAACCACAGGGTGAATATAATGAAACGGGAGTCAGCAGTCAGTCGTTAATACATCTTCTCTTAAGTGCAGCAGGAATTACCTTCTCAGCGTTGGAGCGAATACATTTGACAAAGTACGGCTCCGATTGATCAAGAGTCTCCATCAGCTTATTGAGGGACGCCTGAACACACACAAACACAAACCGGTAACGTCACATCCTCATTTAACGTAAAGACAAAGGCAGTGGTGGAAAGTAACATAGAACCGTTACTCAAACACTGTACTTAAGTACAATGTTGACGTACTTGTACTTTACTTGAGAATTTCCATTTTATGTACATCAATCTATCAATTAGTATTATACATATAATAAACATGATTCTGAAATGGGGCCATTCTGCATAATGAGTACTTTTACTTTTGGTACTTGAAGTATATTTTGATACCAATATTTTTGTACTTTAACTTCAGTAAAATCTTGGATGCAGGACTTTTACCTATTGCAACACTGGTATTGCTACTTTTACTTAAGATAAAGATCTGAGTACTACTTCTAACACTGGAAAAATGCCACTTTTATGTTACAAAATAAGACAACATTTATGATTCAATATTGAAATCTTTATCGCCATTTCAGAATAGTTGATAAGAATTTGTATAAAGTAATGTTAATCACATCACAATTAATCCAGTGATCTTCCAGCAGGGGGCGATGGCAGCACTGACCTGGAACTGTGCGCTGATGCTGGGCGGTTTCTTCTTCTTGTGCAGGTGGAGCAGAGACTTGGTGATGCGGTCGTGGAGCGTCACGCTGCTCAGGTAACGCAGAGACTTCACGTCCAACAAGTGCTGCATTCACAAAACCAGATAATATAAGAAGCTGTGTCTGTGAGCTGATACCTGTATCAATCTGTCTTTGATAACCGCTTCTGAAGATGTTGTTATGTTGTGACGTGTTTGTGTCTTACCTTGGGAAGGCTCGGCTTACTTTTGACGTTTTTGTTCCTCCTACAGGTGAGAAATATAGTTTTTATGAAAAGATATTAAAATAAAAATTCAGGGTATGAAATTACCATTTAAAAGAGCACGTACATTCATCAAGTTGGGCTAATTTTTGCAGACAATTTTTTTTAAATGGATAGGGGGGAACTAGAGATCCCCTCTATTTTAGTCCACGTATGTTTCTTCCAGGGCCGGCCCAAGACTTTTGGGGGCCCTAAGCAGGATTTGGTTTAGGGACTCTCCACATTGTAACGTGTTGCCACTGCACTTGGCACTAAACCAACTTGTGTATTGTAAATATTAGTTTAAGCACTCATAATGTACAAATAAGCATTTAAAGACTAATGTGAGACCAATTAGCAGCAACACTGTCTTTAAATAGACCGGCTCTGTTATAAGCTCAATTGTGAGACATTTCAAGCGCTCTTGGGGGCCCTCTGGTAGCCATTGGGCCCTAAGCAGCCGCTTAGTTCGCTTCGGGCCGGCTTTCTTCCTCTGAATACAGTGGCTATACTACACAACCCAAAAAGCAAATGGAAAGCTGGAATCCTGGATCGGCTATTTCTCATGCTCATTTCCACTTCTACCAGCTAATAGAGGTAAGTACACGTTGCTGAAAGGGTGTGACAGGGTACATATGCTGGGGGGAAACTCCTAAAAAAGGGAAAAAACTAATTCCTATATCAGGACTAATATTAGACCCTGAGTGATACACACATTTTCATATTATGATTTTGAATTCATCAGTTCAGACCAACAGATTCAGTTTTTAGACAACAAATCAATAGCAAAATACTGGATAGAGTGAGTGAATGAGTGTGTGTGTGTGTGTGTGTGTGTGTGTGTGTGTGTGTGTGTGTGTGTGTGTGTGTGTGTGTGTGTGTGTGTGTGTGTGTGTGTGTGTGTGTGTGTGTGTGTGTGTGTGTGTCACTCACAGTAGGATGCCCTGAGCTCTCTCCAGGAGCTTGCTGCTGGTCGAGTTGAGGAAGATCCCATCTTCTTCCAGGGCGGGACTTCCTGTCGCGGACACGCGACCAGACCTGGAGCTGCGACCGTTACAGCCGACACCATAGCCATCCCTACAGGAGGCAGGTGGGGGGAAGGAGAGAGATGGAGGGAGGCAAGGAAAGATAGAGAGAGGGAGTGATATTCAGTTAGGTTCAGCAGGACTAATTTGAGACAATGTTGCGTGGGGGACGACACGCAGCAAAGGGCAGCAGGTCGGATTCGAACCCGCGCTGCTGCAAAGGACTCAGCCTACATGGGGCGCACGCTCTTACTGGCTGCCCCTTTTATGAAGATTTTCCAAGGACCACACGACACATAGAGAAACAAAACAAATGAGATTTTTCCCTATCCAAAGTTTCAAGGATAGAGGGTGTTGTAAGCTGCGCAGATTTTAAAGCCCCTTGAGGCAAATTTGTGATATTGGGCTGTATGAATAAAATTGACTTGACTCCGATACTTAATTCTGGTGGTACTCACCAACTGGCCTTCTCATTCAGGGCGTTGGTGCCTTGAAGATCTGACAGAGGTGTGCGGGGATTCTTCCTGGTGATACCTGGACGGCAGGAGAGGAGAATAAGAGACATATATGATTTAAAGCTCACTGGATTTATCTAGTAATTCATCCCCGACCACAGCATGAAGATCCACCTCTCCCATCACTTCACCTTTACCAACAACCACCACGTTTTGTACAGAGCTTTAACTCATATCATCCCAACAGCCTCCCTCTATCCCTCTCTTATCGGGATATCTACCTTTATCTACCACTAAAGCTACATGTTGCTCTTGTCTTAGACTGGCTTTACTTTTCCCCAGTCAGCCCCAAAGGGCTTTTTGTGTGTGTGTGTGTGTGTGTGTGTGTTTCAGTGGTTTTGACAGTGGGACGATGGAGACGTTATATATGAAAACAAGCAGCTAATGAGCCGGGGGTTTCCAGTTTACATTTGTGGTTTTCTCTTGTAAAAGTTTAAACTCACTGTTTTTACTATGCCATAACTTATTTTAAAGAACTGAGGTCAACTTTGTATTCTGTATACTTTAGTAAAGGTGATTCCTGAAGCTGTCAAGATACTAAATGGAATTAAAGGAATAGTTCCACATTTTGGGAAATGCGCTTGTTCGCCATCATGCAGAGAGTTATCATCCTTATGATTGTACCATAACTATGAAGTGGCGACCAGCAGCCAGATAGCTTAGCTTAGCATAAAAGACTGGAAACAAGGAGAAACCGCCTGACTCTGTACAAAGATAACAACATCTGACTATCCAGATTAAAAAAAAGAATGGTTGAAACTGATGCGGCAGAGGCGGAGAAGAGTATTTCAAAAATGCTGTATCCTACATTTCCCATAATGCAACTTGATAGTGTGTTTTCATTAGAAGCAACACGCCTGGTAAACTCCCAAATCTTTCAAACTCCACGCCATCCCTTTGTGAGACAGGATTTCCGTTTATAGTCTCCAAACCCAAGGCGAGATAACCCCTGACGATATCAATGGGGTTATTTTTTTTTTACATATTTCTCCAGAGCCACAAAAGACATCATACAATTGTTTTTTACAGGCTAAGGAGTATAAATCATGACTAGTGCGCTGGTGTTAATGAAAATATGTGGAGTTTCCCTTTAGTGATGGAAACTCTGGGGAATTTCCTTGGAAATATCAGTTAAATTCCACCGGAGTAATGTGTGCATGAAAACAAAGTCCTGTTTTACAACACGAGGACACGTGCCAGTGGGAGGTTTGGGCACACTCAGCCATACATGTACGAACAAATTTGTACACATCTGAAATGTGTGACAAAGGACAACCAGAAAATCTGAGGGCATCATTAAACCCTGCCGGTTCCCATGAGCGAGATTCATTTGTCTGATCACTCATGCGTGGGAATAAGTCTCTGCTGTTAGGTGAGTCAATCGGACCAGCGCTCCAAATGATCCAGACGTCTGATTTCCAATATCTTATTAACAGCTGTAATAAAACCAGCTTACTGAGGCTGAAAATCATCAGCGATCCCTTATTCTCAATTTGACCACCAACGCCTTTTTCAATACAGCCTGGAATTCATTTCTTGAAGAGAACGGCTTCTGATTGGAATTTTAAAAAATAGGACTTCTCGCTTCAGTTCACCTCGATTCAACAGACCTTTATCGACAGGAATCCATCCCATTATAAACCCCATTAACAGGGAGCACCTTTCTAATACTGCCTAAATGAGTTGAGGGTTGAATATCACTCCAAAGTTTAATTAATGTATCTAAAAATGTAATGTTTAAGTCCAGTTTAAACCATAGATACGTTTTTATCTCCTATGGCAACCATTTCTATCACTAAAACTGAAATCCCTCCCACAGAACAAGGGTGTAGACCCTCCTTTCTGTACAAGCTTGACAAAGCCTGGACTGATCTTCTGTATGGTTGATTCTTCTTCTCTTTTTTTTCTTCCTTTTTTTTAACATGTTTGTCTGTTTATTTCCATTATTTAATTTTCTGTATTTACCCTCATTTATCTGGTTTACTTTTATAAGGATTACTTTCCCTGTTGCTGCAATGGTCCTTTGGACAACTTTGTATTATTTGTGAAAATGATAAATAAAGTAAAAAGAAAACACACAAAAAACACATAAGTTGATCCTAAAGAAAAGAAACTATTTTCTAAAAAGCTCCTAACCTTAATAACTTAAAGAGGGTGCTAATCTTCACCAGTAAACACAATGTATTACTTTTCCAAAGACATTGTCACTACAACTATCACTGTTGACCCAAGAAACATATCAACAGAACTTGAAATAAAATGTCATACATGTAGTACAAAAAACCCTCACCAATCAATTTGAAGGGGAGAGATTATAAAATAGGAATATCTAGTTTATTGGATGGAAGCTAATTATATTTCAAGTGTATTTCAGTTACACTGTTTTCCAACTTTGGAAAACAACTCCGCTGACTAATCCATTTTGAGTAAAACATAACGTCACAGTCGTACAGCGGTTACCTTAAAGTGCTCATATTATGCTTCTGGGGTTTTTCCCTTTCCTTTATTGTGTTATATATCTTTTTTGTGCATGTAATAGGTTTACAAAGTGAAGGGACTTACCGTCTCCAACAGAAAACACTGTTCACAAACTGCTCCAAACAGCTCTGTTGTAGTCCAGCCTTTACTTCCGTGACGAACGTGCGTCACTTTGTAACACACGTTATAATGCTCGCCTAGCTGCTAGCATGGCACGCCCTCATACTCTGCTTCTGACTGGCTAGTAGTCCTTACCTAGGTACTGCACATGTGTGACTCCCAATAAAGATGGAACAGAAGTGAGATGCCTCACTCTGTAGATAAAACAGAGTAGCTCAACACACAGGGTGAAAAGAGGAGCTGCGGGAATGTGCAGTACAACAAAAATATGGTGTTTTTTTTTTTTTTTTTAATTAAACCATGTAAACCTATCCTGATATAACCTCTAAATACAATTATAAACCTGAAAATGAGCATAATATGAGCACTTTAATATTTTCCTTCATCCCTTTCACGTCTGTTTTGTGTGCAGATGGCCCATTAATATTTTAAAGGGAATCTTTCCATGTTTGACTAGCAAAAGGATAGCCTGGATAGCTACCTATGGATAGATAGGTAGACGCTCCTCGACGCAGCGGGCACGTTCGACTCCGACCTCGGCCCTTTGCTGCATGTCATTCCCCCTCTCTCTCCCCTTTCATGTATTCAGCTGGCCTGTCAAATAAAGGCCTAAAAATGCCCAAAAAATTATCTTAAAAAAAAAAAAGAAGTGAAATTTGATAAAAATACGGAAAAATGTGTGGAAATGAGCTTGAAGCAAAAAGAGTCTGTGTTTTCACGATTTGTTTTTTATTCACTGTGAATGGCTGGGACTGACCTGTGGCTGTCCACTTTCTATCAACAGAAACATAATCTGAGATGGACCCTGTTCACTGAGAACAATGTCCTCCTGTGGCAGGAAACAGGAGACCTTTACCATCCGATACAATATGGCGCAGAGTCTTGAGGTACATGGAGTTACTTACTGTATTTCTCGTCTTTGCATCGTTGAAGGATCTCGAGGCTCCTCTGGTGAACCGGGTGGTGAAGGAAACTGAAGCTGTCGACAGTTTTGACAACAGAACAGGAAACTGCTGCATCGTTCCCTAAAACAGAGAGGAGGAGGGCAAAAGGATGAGAAGAAGAGACTTAATGAAGCATCTACATTTTAGAGTAGTTTTATAATAAAAAAGACACAAAACATGAAAATATAAATGATAAATAAAAAAAGGAGGTGAAAGGAAAAGTAGGGCGAGAAGGTGAATTAACAAACAGGAGAAAAGCAGCAGAAACAAAACAAAAGGATGACGAGGAAGATAAGAATTAGAGAGAGAAGGAGACAAATCCCTCTGAGATAAGTCAGTGGTGACATTTTGAAACACTCTGCCCTGTAACACTCCTCCCAGTTTGTGAAAATAAACATTGCAGAAGAAGATCAAAACCTCTCTTCTTCCTCCTCCTTCATCTTCAACAGCAGAAGCACAACTCCAAAACTCCTCACCTCCTCAAACACACTCCGTTGTTGTTGTTGGCGCAGTTAGAACGAGAGCTTGGACATCACAGGATGAGCACAGCTTTCTTTACAGTAATTAACAACACAGTTAACGTGTGTGCTAGTAAGTGTAGAGTGAAAAAGTTAAGATCATCTATTAGTATATAAACACTAAGCAGTCATGTACTTGGGAGATTAAAAAAACAGTTATTACTGTTTATGACTAAATGCAAGAGTTATGTATTTTGGGTTCAAAGTGAGGTTCAATCATGTAAGCTAACATAATCAGGGCTGCAACTCATGCATATTATTATTTCGGGTTATTTCTTTGGTTTACCAGACTGTTTAGTCTTCAAAATGTCAAACACTAGTCAAATATGCCCATTGCAGATCCCTTAAACTGTTTGTTTTGTCTGACTAACGGTCCAAAACTCAAATATATTTCACTTACAATGATATATAAAACAGAGAAAAGAAAACAATCATCACATTTGAGAAGGTACAGAGAACAGCTTTTTTTGCTTTGTGAATTACATAAACAATGCATTAAATATTAAAACTGTTGATGCGGGTTCACTTATCAATGAATAGACTAATTGTTTAAGCACTAAATATAATAAAATAAATAAAATATAATGTTACAATATAACAAGTGATGTCATCTAATTTTGGACTAAACAGAAGGTTAGTTTGGTGTTTATTGTTTAGAGATGGGAAAAAACAATTTTTTTGATTGTATTTTGTCTTCTTGTGTAGCATGAAGACTTTGCTTCAAAGCATGATTATTTATAAACTATTCATAAAATAGGCATCAATCATTAGAAACAAAAACAAATGTTTATTATTTAAGTGTCAACAGTCAAAGCTAACGTGCTTCATCAGGACTGTGTGGAAAAAATAGATTTGATTGGCAGTAACTAAGCAACCCACCAACTGTCATCACATTCCAATTCTAATGCTGTATCCTGATTGGTGCACAGAGGTACATGACATCAGCTATTTCTAACTGAAACCAGAAAATAAAGGAAAAACACGTAAAATAACTATAATACTCATAATAAGAAGCTGATTCAGAATATAGGTTTTCAGGGATTTTAACCTTTAAGCTGCTGCCACGTTTAATAGTATATTATATTGGACTTGAAGACCTTTCCTCACCAGTTTTTTTGTGGGTGTGTCTGCGGCCAGCCTCCCTAAAAGCCACCAGGGCTCTGAAGTAGGCTCGCAGCACGGCCCAGCGGAAGGTCGCCATTGGGTCGATTCCCATCAGGCTGCAGATGAAGGCGTTTTTGCTGCTCTTGAGCAAGGCTACGATGTCAGGACGCATGTGGTCAGTGTTCTTCTCCCTGAAGTCCTGGACGAAGGAAAGACACGTGCATCCAGACAAGCGTTAGTTACTCCACTGAGGACTGAGTTTGTATCATTATTAGACACAGACAACCATAAACAGTATGTGCTTTTTTCACCTATTGATATTTTCTCATCAAAATGGCAAATTTAGCAGTTCACATAGTTTACCGATTTACATGTGAAAATATGATGGCTTTATACACGCTAAAAGTATTGTTTTTTTTAAATGGAGTCTGGTGAGTTTAGCGCTAGAGACTTCAGAGCTGTTTCTGGTTAAACAGAAAGGTCTCAAAGAGGTTTTATAAAGTCTATCTCTGAGGGATCCTTCCCATAATGTTTTCAGACACTTAGAATATTAATCTGAGCCTGTCAGTGGCAAAACAGCACTTTTGTGAAGGTAAATACAGGTTAATAGGACAATTGTTGTTGTGTCACTTAGACACAAAAAACATAGGTTGAAAAACACGGTAGTAACCCTTTAAGAGGTGCTGATTGGACAGTTGGTAGTTGGTCGATTTTGGACAGAGCCAGGCTAGCAGTATCCCCCTGTTTCTTAGGCTTTATGCTTAGCTAAACTAACTGTCTGCTGGCATATTTCATTTAATTTAAACAGACAGAGATGAAAGTGATATGGATCTTCTTATCTAACTTTCATCAAGAAAGTACATCAGCATATTTCTCAAAAATGTCAAACTATTCCTTTAAGCTTGCTATGGAGCTGTGAAATAAAAGGCAAATATCTAAATCATCAGCTTCTGAATTTAATGGTCATATATACAGCTATAAAGTTAAACAAACTGGAAATATATCATTCATTCATATATCATTTTCCTTCTACTTCTTCACATTAAATATGAGGTGCAGAAACGCTTAAGCACACAACGTTAACCACCGTCTCTTCTTCGGCTTCATGTGTCTGTAAGCAATTAAACACCTCGTCTGAAGCTGTGCTATGATAACAGAGCTATGAACTATAAACCCTTCAGCATTTTTCTCTCTCCGTATGATTCGAGTCAGCTGTGCGCTCACTACCGAGCCACCGTCAGACACATTTCACGACTGTGGCTCTCGCTACACAATTCACACGAAACAACTCCTTGGCTCTCAACAGATATGGGATACCGTTGTACGTCCACGATAACCAACAGTTATGGACTTATATTATACAGTCAAACAACAATATGCTCGCCCCGTTCCAGCACATGTGCTTCTTATCAAAACGCAGCTGGAAAGAGAACAGAGAATTTGATTTAGCTGAAAAAAATAGGTTGACAGAACAACAAGTAGGTCTGCTGCAGAGTTTCATAAAGCTTTAAGTGACGCTTCCTTTATCTGTTCAGAGATTTGATTTTTAGGCTTTTACCACACACACACAGAAAAGTTCTATTTAATTTACATTTTAGGAATTAGGAAAAGATCCAATCCTGATTTACAACACACACCACACAATCTTCACTTCTGTTAAAGAGCCCTTTTTTATTTTTTCAAGGAACTGATGGCTAGCATTCACAATTTTGTGAATAAAGACATTCTTTCTTCGCAAAATTGCCGCTAATTGTGACGGAAATTGTTCTTTATTAAGTCACCCAAAGGAAGATCAAATCAGACAACAGTGGATACAATTTGGACATCCGGAGCTCAGTTGTAAAACCCCCAAACAAGTTTCCTAATCTGATTCCAGCCACTGTAGTTTTGGCATCAGCATGATGTCTTGGCTCTTCAAACCAGGTAATAACAAACGAAAAAGCATCTGAATAAGCATTAATCCCAACTGCGGTTTGCCTTTGCTTGATTTTGTTCAGCTATGTTTCTAAACATGAGCGACTGCTGGAAAGAGATGTCAACATGTATCTCCTTGTACCCACAGATCCCTGATAGATCTGGGTCTCTTTTTTTTCTTTTTTTTAAACTGGTTTTAAGCTTCAGTTTGGTAAAAGTGTGTTATGTTCTTGAAAGATAATAGACTCACATTTTTGGGTGCCTTGATTCGGTTATTAGAATGTAATAGTGTAGAAAAAGTAAACGCTTCACAGATATTCATTTGTGTTACTAACTTAATGTACTGGAGGATGCTTTACACACACTAACCACATTATATTACAGTTATCTGGTGTGTTTGAAACAATACAAACTCATTTATGTGCATTCTCACATGTAGAAAAGCCCACTTACAGTACTGACACACCCGAGCATCTCACCTTGACTCCGTACTTGACTTTACCAGCGTAGTGTGTGATGATGAAGGCGGGCTCCATGACAGCGGGGAACTCGATGTAGCTGTTTCCGTCATGCTGACGCTTGAACTTGTCCAGCAAGGTTTGATTGGAAGCCTGGGGGAAACTAGAGGAAACATGACTTTAATAAGGCGCAAGTTTAAAACTCAAATCATGGGGACTTAAAAAATAGAAATCAAAAACTCTAAAATGAATCATTGACTTTAGATTTCATGCCCAACAACACCTTTTGTTTGGGAAACTCTTTGGCACTTATTTTGCAGCAGTCTTTTCTTTCTCTCCAGGAAAAAGGGGAAGCTAAACACAGTAGCACACACAACCAAATCTACTTTTGACCACAACGCAGTGCAAATGTAGCAGCAGATGATTGTGCAACTCCTTTTCCCTCACCCTCAGAGGACTGTCACAAACTTAATGTTGAGGTTTAAACTTAAACAACATTGCAGCACATCTACTTGCACATTCTTCTTTGGTGTTTTCACCTTTGCTTCACTGACATTTTACCCGTTTACTACTAACCTCAACATACCTAAAGGGATGTTTCACATCATCTAAAGCTCTCCTCCCTACACCTCTGAAACACACTGCTGGCTGAGCTATATATCCGCAGGGATCTTAAAGCTTGATGCTGTTACTGTAGAAATGAACCCCCACACTCGCCCCCTATCCTGCAGTAACCTAATCCACTTCTCCAGAGGCCCCGAAGCTCCACTAACTGTGAGTGATGAGATCTCTAAGCGTCTTTCTTTCTTTCTGTGTAATCATTTAGCATGAAGCTCCTTCCTGTGGCAGCATAAATCCCAGGAGAAACCCTGTTCCCCCTCATTTTTTCTTCAGAGATCCCCCTTTGACCCTAATTCTCAAAAGTGGTCCCCCCTGTGTCACACACACACTCGCACACAGACACACTCACGCATCTGTGAGTGTGTCTGTGTGCGTGCGTGTGTGACACAGGGGGGACCACTTTTGAGAATTAGGGTCAAAGGGGGATAATGAATATATATATATCTATACACAAATATATACACACCATTTGGTCCATTCCAAGGATCATTCGATCCAGATGAACCAGATTTGCTGCTAAGTGGCAAGATAGATGACAGCTAACATGGATAAATATGGCTGTGTGTGTACCGCATGATGTGTTTTTATGCGTGGGGGGGGGGGGGAGGGGGGTTGATTTATGGACGAGAAAGATGCAGAGGCAGAGTGCTGACCTGCAGGAGGAGAGTGTTTCACAACAGAGAAGGGAAAGAAAAACGTGATCCAGAGATGCTGGCGGAGGAATAAGAACTTCTGCGTTATGCTTTAGTCAAGCTCTGGTAGAATTCCAAGTGTTGGTATCAATCAAGCTAATGAGGAAAAGTCCTGCACAGGGAGCAGTTTGTCTCCTCGATTCACCAGTCGGGTGCTAAAGGGGCTTGTGCAGGTTGATATCAACAAAGTATGCTACAATGAAATATGTTTTGCTTTCCACAACATTTAGACAAGCTTGGGATGTAAATTATAAATTATGTAAATTATAATAATTTCTGCAGGTTTTACAAAGTCAAATGGTAGACCTTTATGAATGAAATTTGAGACCTATATCACGACATAAAAGTACAACGAAATGCAGAGTCACAAAAGTACTTGCAAAGTACATAACCCTGTATAAAACCCTGTATACATATGTCTACTATGGCATTAGAAACCTACACAAGGATTAGACTTAAACCTTTTCAAACAATACTCTTCTCTCCAAATGGTTTCCTTCAAAAACTCAAACCCTCAAACAACCACCAATAATCGAGTGTATTTAAAAAGTACAGGCTTGATTTTTCAAATAAAATACTCTTTGCTTATGTGCTTATTGTTTAGAGTTCATTTGAAATAGTGGAAATGTTGTCCCGTGGAGCTAGAGCAAAGTCAGGGGGTCACTAAAAACATTGTCTGGGGACCGTGAATATCAACAAATTTCATGGAATGTCAAAAAAACAACCACCAATCATTTGATCTATTGTCAGAGTTCTCTGGGTTTCTTGAAGTGTTTTATAATGGACTTGCCATGCCTAAGAAATCATTACATTTACGAGCTTATTAGACTTCAGGGAAACATGCAGAGGCGCTAAATCACACAGCTAATGCCACGTATTTAATGAGATGACTGTTTTAACCGTTATCGAGTACAGTAACTACATAGATGAGATGGATTAAGGATCTGTCTGATTCAGCCCAAAGTGTAATTTAGAGGATTCCAACCATAAGTACAAAACCTTCTTTTAAAGTTATACGTCAAACTGCTGCTTCCGAAACTATGAACTCTAATTTAGCAGGTGGCGTACTTGCACTCCTCGTCCAGCAGGTGGAACAGCGCTGTGGGTTTCTTGCTGATGAGGTTGAGGCAGCCGCTGTTGTCGATGTACTCGATGTTGTGCCAGGTGATGCCCTCTGCCCTGTACTCCTCCTGCAGGGGGAAACACAAGGAAGGAAGACTTCGCGTGAGTAATAAATACGTCACGAGCAAATTAGTTACAAGTTCTGTCAAAGCTGTGACAGAGAAAAGGGCATCATGTTCAGGTTACTTAATATTTTAACTTTTACCTGAACAATACTTGACTTAACACTTTTCCGGAAATCTTGACGTTCACATTCACACAACTAAAGTAATAGGGGTGGTACGGTTCACAAAATCCACGGTTCGGTTCGTATCACGGTTTTAGGGTCACGGTTTTCGGTTCTGTACGGTTCTTGTTATTTTTTCTTTTAATCTTTAACACTCCAGAAATATACTTCAGCATATGATATATAGCTAAAATTAGCATATTGAATGCATGTTGCACAATACATGCACACAGTGGCAGTTCTATCTATTGTTTTATTTCCGCTGTCATCATAGGCAACATGAAATCCAAAATGTTCCCACACACGCTAACGCATCCTCCAACTCCGGGCAGCCTTCCTCATCGCTCCCACTTGACATTTCTGCATGTGACGTGACCTGCAGCGCTCCACACTCCACCTGAGGAGCGCTCGGCGCCTTTTGAAATCTGACGAAAATCTTTTAAACTGACCTTTGTCGATCAAAAAAGCAGACAGATTCAGCAACTGTATGGCCTATTTCTGGATTAAAATGTTTTCAGAAACACTTTTCTGTGAACTATTTTCGTAAAATACAAGATCGTATTCAGAACAAGAGTCTGTTTTGAAATTCGGGAGCAGCAAGAACCACGTGACGCGTTGGTCCAATCAGCTGCCATGTGTTGCGTTCTTCACTCTCATCCCCCTCGTCGTTTATATACTGTCTATGGTCGTTTCCAGTAAGTGTTTTAACATAGGTGTCGAAAGTGGGCACTACGGAAGTAAGTGGTTAGTGCACATTAACAGTGTACTGACGAACCGTGCGATGCACACACGCTCCGAACCGAGACATGCGAACCGAGCGGTTCGGATGTTTTTTCATGAACCGTACCACCCCTATAAAGTACTAATGTCATCTAATGTTTACACCGATACAATCTGGGGGTCGGTGTCTTTCATGAGGACATTTTTATTATATCTTCAGTGGAGAGGGCCGTCTTTTCCTTACTTTTTTCAGCACTGAGAGATTTCGACAACTATCATGTAGTCTATATCCACGACTTTCCACTTCCGGGATTGGTCTGTTGGTTGGTCCGGATGTCACTCTTTTCGGCCGGATGTCCGTTACCTACCGTTTTCTTTGTGTTGGAATTCTAAACTCCGGTGGATTTTTGAGGACTATGGTTAACTGCCTCTCACCAGAGGCACGCTGACTATTATAACAAGAAGTAAAGTGTGTCTCACAAGCGCCAGAATGTATCATACTTGTGCATACTCTCCACAGTTCAAAACCAAAAAGGCCAACCACTGTTTATACAGCACAAAAAAACTAAATCCCCACGATGAAAACACCTGGCTACTAGATTCTCAGTTAAACCACAGTCAGTTGGTAACGTCTATGCGCCCCCAGGGGCCAATGACAACTGAAGTATATGACCCATATCCTTTTACTACCCCCTATGGGAGAAACCAATGAGAGACACCAGTTACAATCCCAATGCTAGCTGGGAGGAACAGTGGGGGGAAAAAAGTGGAGGGGGAGGTACTTAGTTAACGTTCTCCTCTCTTTGGAAAGCTACTGCTGAGGTACATTTGAAGGTATGTAAACAGTTCCTGCAGGTCACAGTGTGTCTTACTGTTGGACTGCTGGAATAGAGCATGCACACTCAGCAAACCAAAGCACAACACTAAAACTTAAGGGTCAGCAGTGGCGAGGCAGGGAGCCTAGCTGAACAAAAATAGAAGAAAGGGAGGGTGTCTGTTTCAGGAAAATCAATAACAACAATGATCAAAGCACTTAAAATGGCAGCCTCGAGAAGCTGCAGTGTTCTTTACATCCCCCAATACCAAATGATGGAAAGAACAACATACTGCTAATGCTGCTCTTCTTAGAGCGTTGACAGTAGTTAGATAATGTATAAAGCAGTTGGATCATTACAAACAAAAGCATGTGCAACGTTGACGCTTTACACTGATGTTTCTTCAGTATAAATGGCAAAGGTCGAAGGGCGTAACAAAAAACAAAGTCTCATCCTATGGGTGCCATGAATATGCCCGCCAACCATTACCAATTTTCAATTGTTATCATGGACAAAGCTGTCTTTGAGGGTAATTTGTGACCTGATGCTGGCGGTAGACAAAAGCAAGCAATTTACATAACAGTTTTCAAATCAGAAGTTACAAAGAGATTTACAGTACAAAGAAAAGAGAACGGCAGAATAGCAGACAGAAAAATCAATTAAAGCTGCAAGCAGCATTGGACGGGCCCTCGCACCTCCTTGCACGTCGGGGTTACTGGCGGACGATGCTCCATGCGGCCATGCTTTTGCGCAATCGTCGGACACAGCGTGCACGGTGGAGTGTGCGCTGTTTGAGATGGTGTATTGCAAATGTTGTACCAAGTGTAGGGGGCGGGCCAAACCATGACAAATGACAAAGGACCTCTCTGCAGAGTTCAGTGATACCTCACACAACAGTCTACCTTAAACGGTGCAAAAGTCATAAAAGGGGGTGTGGTCTGAGTACATGGGCATGGGTAAAGTATAGGGGGCGGATCAGTATCACATGTGGACCACACATAAGGCTGATTTCTTGTTGCCAGCAGGGGGCTTTATGACGAAAAGTCAATTTTTGTTTATAGATGTCCTCAGGCCTAGACCCTTGTCAATCGTGAGAAATTTCGGCCAAATTGGACAACGTACACCCAAATTACAACAACTTCTTCGTTCATTGATAAATGCTCAAAATGGCCGCCACGCCACACCCACACCATTGGATGAAAACTCAAGCTTTTAATTACTTTTCATCGTTAAGGTCTTGAGATGGCATAAAACGAATTTGAAGTCGATCGGATAAAATCTCTAGGAGAAGTTCGTTAAAGTATAGCACCTTGACTTTTAGGTCTACTTCCTGTTGCCACTATGACTTTAAGTCAATATCGGCCTGTAGATGTCCTCAGGGTTGGACTCTTATGAATCTGTGAAACGTACTGCAGGGGCTCAATTTTTAAAGTGTTGTAGGGGGCGTTAGAGAGCCATTTTTGCACGCCTATTTACGAAAACCATTTAAATATAAAATTTTTCAGCAGGCCTGATTTTTCACCGGCCGCAAATTTTGGTGAGTTTTTGAGTATGGAAAGGTCTCCAAAAAGGCAATTCATTGCGCGAAAATAAATAAATAATTCCTTCAGTTTCAATAGGGCTTTCGCCGCTGTCGGCACTCGGACTCTAATTAAGAACAAAAACAAGGAGATAAAGTGTAAACCACACACTTTAAAAGTTATAACTAAATAATGAATTATAAACTAAGAAAAAGCCAAAGAAAACAAAACAAGTGGGTTTTAAACTGCTATTCCAATTCTGTAGATATATTAGAAAAAATCAGAGGAGGTCAGAGGAGTCAAGAAATCATTAGGAATCATCTTTCAGAAACGTAACAACTTAACTTAAAAGTTAACAACAATACCAAATGTCACGGCAATCTAGCCCAAATATCAAAATATCCTGCTATGGTGAACAGATGAACCTGCATCTGCATCCTAGAACTAGCTTTTTGATAATGAAGGAAACAAATGAAAAACATTCTGACAATCAGTTTGAACCCAGTAACTAAAATGAGAGTCAAGTATTCAAAGCAGAACTGGAAGATACTTTTACACATGCAACATTCGACATCTGTCTTCTCCTCTTTTTTTAGGCTGCTGAATCACTGACGAGGCATTCAAAACATGTGTTTGTTTGGTTTCACTCAGAGGTTGCAGCAGATCCAGCGAAACAAAAACGGAGCCATAAAGAATGTTGCGTGCGTGTGCTTTTGTTAAAAACTCATCAAGCCGAGCACTCACAGATAACTGACTCAGTTTATCTGGCCGGCTTTGTTATGTCTGTGATCAAGTTTTTGAACACTTGTGTTGACTCACAAAGACAATTAGATGCAGCCACACTGATAAATAGATAGACATGCATCATGGTTCACTCAACACCAGAATGGCTGAGTGGCTGCTAGCGCAGTTTCATCATTAAGTGCCAGACATGCCAGGTTCAGAAACTAACAAACAGCTGCTTTATGAGCTCTGATCTCACCAGATGTTATTGTCTGAACTGAAACTGAACTGACATTTTTTTTAAATTAATTGTTTCAGTAATTTTTTCAAGCAGAAATCAAATTTAGCTGGTTCCAGTTTCTCCAATGTAAAGATTCTATTCTTTTCTTTGTCCTACATGATGGTGTGTGTGTGTGTGTGTGTGTGTGTGTGTGTGTGTGTGTGTGTGTGTGTGTGTGTGTGTGTGGAAGGGGAGTGGGGGTGATATTATTGTCTTTGTTTTTATTAAGTGAAGCACTTTGTATTGCTTGACTTTTGTATGAAAATTTGCGACACAAATAAAAATGTATTGATTGAGTAAACTCAAACTCTTCATGCCACTGTACTCGCTCTGCTGTAATGCTCTTTTTATTTCCATCTTTATTTTTAATTTAATACATACTGTGTACATATACTTATATTGTTTATACCTATACTTATATTGTTTAATATTCCATTTAGAGAATGTGTGACATGTACCAACAACACCAAAACAAATTCCTTGTGTGTGTTAAAAAACGTACTTGCCAATAAAACCCTTTCTGATTCTGATTCTGATTCTGGTTTATTCTTTTCTGGCCAGGCTGTTTTAGAGCAGTCCAATTACAGCACTGATGTAGACTCAAAATGGCAAGTGAATGCAACTAAAGAGCTGGTAAAATAGAAAAAGCAGCAGTGCTCTGGACCCTGAGGGCTGACTATTGGAGTTTACAGGGAACGGCGACATTAAATCAAAACACTGCAGCAGATAGGAGAGGTTGGACTTCTCTGAGCTAACGGAGGAGACACAGTAAGACAACAACAGAATAAAATCTCAGAGCACACAACACACTTTCCATTGAAAGTGGTTTCAGTCCTGTCAGCAGAGACGACAAAGATGAAGCCCAAACTGGAAGACTTTACGTACCAAATACTTATTCTGACAATTCCTGGTTTCTATTAAGGCTTGCTTTAAAACTTGGATGCAAATGTTGTTCTTTTTACTCCAGTGATGTCCAACATATTTCTAATTAATAATTTCAAGATGATGTCCCCTTCAGTGTCCCCAATACTCCCCCAATAATTTGCAAAGCCGCAATAAATTAGGTGACACTATATCAAGAGAGAGACACGACAGATACACAGACACAGATGTATTAAAAAGGAAAAAAAAAGAAAAGTCAAACCAAAACCAATCTGCGAGAAATAAAAGCTCAAAACCGTCCTGCTGTGCTGAAGAAAGCAGGGAGTTCTGTTGTGGTCGATTTGTGGCTGTCCCACCATCCATTAGTCTGCTCTGTGTCTGTTCTCTGCTGGGTAACGCAGCACAGCTTTCAACCAGGCCTGAATTGTGTTGAGCTGTCAAAGGTGAGGGAGGTTTGTTTGTGTTGCTATCTCTCTATTTTTCCTTTCTTTTGTATTTCTCCCTCCCTCAGCGCCCTTCTCTCTTGTCATGACAGCAGAGTGTTTTTATTGAGCAAGGAGCAAGAGGAACAGCGGTGCAATCATGAGAGCTGGTGCAAGTTCTGGTGGTTTAAAAAGAGAGAGAAACTGACAAAGACACAGATACAAGAAGAAGACATGCTCTGTGAGTTTTGCTTTTTATGATCCAGCTAGAAAGAGTTGGATACTGTCGACCAGCGTGACAGTGATGTGAAGGAATGAGCTGGACTGATGGGAATAAGGGTGTAGAGTGCGGAAAACCTGCATCAAAACATCAACATCGATTTCCAGAATCTATGTAGAATAATCGCTGCGTTATCAGTGTGATCATTAAAGATATAGGACCCTATCTTGCACCCGGTGTGGCGCAGCGCAAAGCCAGACCCAAGTGTCTTTGCTAGTTTAAGACCGACGCAGTTGTCAATTTCCTGTCCAGCGCCCACGTCGTTTAAATAGCAAATGCACCTGCGGCCATCTTTGCGCCCATGGGCGTGCTGGTCTTACAGGGAGGTGTGTTCAGGTGAATTCTTGGTGTATTGCTATCTTGAGGCAGCGGGAAGCGATCGCGCCATTGACCAACAAAAACCTGGTCTAAAGTCAATAGTGCAGCATTTCATTGTTATTTTAACAGTGAATTAGTAAAATGTGCCTAGGCTTATGCACAGCGCGCTCACACTATGCTTGTTACACACACACAGGGAAGTGCAGCAGCACACAAACACGCAAAAGATTACAAATAAAAATAATATTATAATAGCAATGTGCCAAGGTACAAACGCGCCTGGCTTTTAAAGGGAATGGGAGACGACACTCTGACTGGTTTATTGCATGTTACGCCCAAAACACACACCTATGAATTAATGGAGACACTAAGTACAACCCCTTTTGAACCATGCGCCCGGTGCACAGACCCTTTTTTTTCGCCGTCAAACTAGCTAAAGTGGATTTGGACACGCCCTAAACGCACCTGCGCCATGCGCTTCACGCCGTGCACTTAGATCGTTAAAATAAGGCGCATAGTATGTGATGTTAATCCAATACACTTTCTGTCAAATTCAGTGAATATCTCCTCACGGTCACCTAGCTCTCTATTCTCTGTGTGCGCTGAAAACAAATCCGGTGTTAATACACAGCCCTGGCTGTGTAAATGGAAAACTAACAGAAAGGAGTGCATGAGCCACAAAACACTATTCCAGCCAACCGGCAACAGGGGGCGACAGTTGATGGTAGGGGGGAGGGGGGAGGGGGAGAGGCAGCATGTGAATGTGCCGGCCAGCCAGTAGTTATCTGTCCGTGAATCTGGGGGGCGGAGCTTCTGAAGGACAGGTTGTATTTGTTTGGCAGTTGAGTTCAAATATCAACAATCTTTGCGCAGCATTGCTTACTGCACCTTTAATAAAATAAAGAGCACATTTAGTTACAATCTTGCCATTCCTATTAAACATCCTTTAGAGAATCCCCCGGCACTTATTTCTGCATTTACTGTTGGACAATGAAGTCAATACCAGTGGGCAGCTGGAGTCTCCCCTTCTATCAAATGAAGGTAAACCGGGTCACGTTTTTTATTTCTTTGCAGATATCTCACGAGTTAAACATGATACCGTGTTTGCCTAAGGCGGTGGCTGTCGTGTGTTTTCCTACTTTGATATACCGTCCTCCTCACACAGAAAAGAAACCAAGCACCAATTGGCATGTTGAGTGTAAACACTAGACTCAAGAGTCAGACACACATCTCCCTGAGGGTTAAGGTTGGTGTGGTCCGATTAGCATTGGCTGCTGTTCCAAAGGTAAACACACACGCTGCTGATAAGACCAACTGATTGGTTGGAGGGGAGTGAAGCCCGGAGGAAGGAGAAGAGGAAAATCCCCCTGATGGAAAATCACCTTTCAAAGTCAGAATGACGGACAAAGAGAAAGTGGTGGTTCACGCTTGTAAAATTTCATTGATTTGGTCTTCATCAGATTATCAGATAAGTTAAGTCAAACTTTCAACTGAATAAACAGTATCTTCTCATCCTAGATACCTTTACGACACCTTAAGCTGGATTTATAAATATGACGTAGCCGCTGTAGGCTACACCATAGCCGATGTGCACTCCCTTATCAATGTGGATACATGTCAGGGCTACAAAGATACTGCGTGGAGACCGCAAGAACAACTTGGGCTGCTTGTGTTTCCTCCAACAAATTTCTGATATTTGTAGATACTGTACTATATACCGGTACAGGTGTTGGTTGAGAGTTAAGGATGGACTAAACATGAGAAAGTTAAAGCAAGTCCCTCCTTTTCTGTAACACATATTTAGATAAATCTTTTCTACTGCAAACCTTCTGCTCACTGAGATCACTGTGAATGAAACGACATGACCCGCTATTGCACAGAATAGTCTCATATTTAAAATATTTATATATAAATATAATTAAAGCAACAACAAAAAATGTTTGCAGGCAAGCAGAGGGACCAATCTGGAGATTCAAAGCCATTTCCTTTTCATTTAAATTTTCTAATAAATTGGTAGTAAACTCACAAATAACAAAAACTACAGCATCGTGAGTACTGTGTAGTTTGGTGAATTTATGTAAGCCAGGAATGTTTTCATATCTTCTAACCGAGTACCAGCAGTTATAGGCTCAACGTAATGCAACAGACGGGGTGTGGAGTGCTTTCTCTCCTTGTGACGTCAAACTGAGGGTAGAGGGGACCCGTGGCGTGAACTGCACAAGTTTATTCAAACAAACACAAAATCAGTAGAGATCTGGCAACCCTCGATCAGGGAACTAAACCAACCTGCCTCAGAGGGGCCTCAGAGGGGCCCCAGAGATCAGCGCCACCTCAACTGTTCTGTCAAATAAACTCAGGAGAGGCAGAAAGCCAGAGGTTTGGACGACCTCAGTGATTAAAGGATAATAAACGTGAACTCTGTTGGAACAATATTGGGCACCGTCTTGTGAGGGCGTTTCAGCAGCACTTTGACACTTATAAGTTGAACATAACACAGAAAAAAACCTTCAAGTCAAAACAGAGATAGCCTCGAGGAGACTAACACAAAAAGTCAACAATTTACAGACCCAAAATGACATTGTGTAGGATGTCTTTTGTATGTTTATTAAGATGAAGTGCTTTCTCAATTACCTCTGTTTGGCCCCTGATTGAAACACAATCTTAAACATCGGGATTTGATTCAGCACAATGCAGTTTGTGTAAACCCAAACTTGCTTATACAAATCTGTGTTGACAAACAAAATAACACAAATTATTTCCATAAGTGTTTCTGTAAAAAAGTCTCTCTGAAAAAGGTTAAGTGTGCGGGGATTGACAAAAATTAAGATCTGTCCATTGACAGATACAGTTGCATTCAGTACTTGTCTTTTCGGACATTATCATGTATCATCTATATTGATTCTGTTGTTAGGGTATCTCTTTAATGTCCAGCCGGGGACAACAGATAAAAAGCTCCTGTCTCATTTACAGTTTACACCATGGGTATATATATATATAAATAAACAGGACACATAAAAGAAGTTTTGTACTTTAATCTAAGAAGTAGTTTTTCAGCAAGAGCACTTATTTCCTCATAAATACTGTATATATTTTAAGAATGTGTTTCTATTGTCAAGCTTTGATCAGTTATTTTAACTTTGTCCTTGTATGACCATCAGCTTCAGTGGAAAATCTAGATGTAAAATTAAAGCCCCAGGGTGCTGAACCGTAAATGTGAGTCTACAAAACCTTGTTAGTACATGTTACATTTTGCTCTGTGTGTGTGTGTGTGTGTGTGTGTGTAGACCCTGAGGCCTAACTGTCAGAAACAGATAACAGAACCATTAGTGCATCAGCAGTCTGTGATCTTCATTGAGGCTGAAGGGACGAGATTGCGCTCGTTTACTAAAACATTGCTCTTTTCTTTCCCCCACTCTGTTCCTCTTCTCATTCAGCCCACAGCAATGGGCCTGCCTGCTAAGTTGCCACGACCTATCAGGACTCAGTATAAGGGAGACGAAAGCCGACAGCTTCTGTGACACAGTACAACTGATTAAGACTGAATAAATGAGCATAATTAATACATAACAAGGGATTAGTGGTTCAGTAATAGTCCTTTTGAGTGGGAGAGAGAGGGTAGTTATGATGCTGACATCTCTCTGATCACCACAGCAATTACAACGAGGAGAAACAATGATGAAATTACACTAGAAAAGAAGTAAACAAAAGGGAGAGTGGGGCTATTCGGAAGCATAAAGAGTAAACAAAAACATAAAACTCTGCTTGACTTCTGCACTCTAACCCAGCCGGTCAGCTTCTTCTGGTCATGCAGCACTTTTCCTCTGACCTTTTACTTTAATGGATGTGCATACTAACTTAACCTAGCTACATAATTACAGCTGCTTGTACTGTAATGTCAGGGGGAACGTGGCTGTCCAGCACAAAGCAGTATAAGGGAATATACAACTTGCAAAGACTGGTTGCTTGCATAAGTGCGGTAAAACAGTCTGGTAATGTTAGTCTGGAGCCACTGACCTAATGAATATTTGTGTATGATAAAAGGGGTTTCCAAGCCAAGTAGCCAAGCACTAAATATGACTGAAAGTTTAACTAGATCACTTGTAGCTTGCATTTATGCATGTGGCAATTCTGCTACTGAAAAAATTATGTTTCTTACAGTATATTCATAGTTACTATAACCATATATTATAGGGTTGGCCCCTCAGAATGAAGATACAAGAGTCTTGTTGAGGGTTGCTAAGGCTACCAACCTACACATTAGCAACCTGTAGTGATTGTCGGAAAGCATCATGTTAAATGTAGAGATTAAATACATATAATAAATACTAAATGCAGGTTGAGAAATCATTTGAAGCCTTAATCATAAAATAGATAGCAGTGATGAAGCCACGTTTTCATTGTTCATTGAAAAGCTAGAAAGACAACTGTCACAAATCATTTTTATGATTGCACTCTGTCAATAAAAGCAAAAATACTTTCTACCTCCCTTTAGTAAAAACGTTAAGGGGAGACTTAAAGACTCCTGTCCTTAGCTTTTAATGAAAGTGCATGGACAGCATTACAAAAGCAGCTCCTCTCTCACAGTGTGTTAAACCATATTGTACTGCGCTCAGAGCTCTCCACTGAAGAGGAAGTCGTCTATTTTCACCAGTTTGACGTAACAGCAGAGTCAGTCAGGAGGGCCTATTCATTCCTCCATCAGTTGGCCCATCAATCAAAAGCACAAGGGCGTGTTTAGAGGTGTGTAACAGCAACAATAATGTGACACCACTGCATAAACTCACACCATCACAATACCAAGACACACTGTAGCAGATCACGTATGAATGTTTGAGTGTTGCCAACATCACCATAGAGGCAGTAAAACACAAAATGCAATGAGGTGTTATCAGCAGCTGCAACAATAATCATTGTCTGGATGGTGGAGAGGGAGAGGGAGAGGGAGATGGAGACAGAGAGGAGAAGAGGGAGAGGAGAGGAGAGGAGAGGAGAGAAGAGGAGAGGAGGAGAGAACACTCTACCTGCTCTAATTTGAATATGTGTTGGTTGAAGTAGTGCTGCAGTCGTTCGTTGGCGAAGTTGATGCAGAACTGTTCAAAGCTGTTGTTCTCATAATCCTCAAAACCAAATATGTCCAGGACTCCTATCGACAGAATCTGTTGAAAAAGACAGACAGTTTAGTTTCTTTCCGTATTTTACACATTTATGGGATCAGGATATGAAAAGAATATCCTCTGGTAACAAAGTTAACGTCAGTACAAATGTTTGATTCTTTATTATTATTTAGATATATTTACTTATATTGTGTTTCTTTGTTAAAACACATTCTTTAAAGTTCCAGTGACTCCGTTGCCCCCTGAGTGTCAGTAAGATTCATGACATCATAGATTATTATTATGCACCATCTGAAGGAGGCGTCCACTCAAAGACTGCCTTTCATTAAGAAATGGACTGTAAAAGCTGTGTCCAATTTAATTTAATTCAGCAGTGTTTTATTTCTTTCTGAAGGGCTTTTTTTTTTTTAAACAGCACACATACACACACATACATAGCTGCATATTTAAACTGTTATCTGTACATAAGAACAATGACCTTGACAGAAAGTGCAACCTCATCGACCCCCTGACAGCGCAGAGCGAGCACACACACACACACACACACACACACACACACACACACACAGATGGTGTCAGTGCCAAGGGAGGCACACACACTGCACTGGGACAGCAGAGGACCAAAGGGGGTAAACTGAGCTGAGGGGAACTTGATGCCATCTGCCCAAATGTTCTTGGCACACGCACGCACACGCACACACACACAGAATGATCTGTTTTCTAATCCTTTAGATGCCTCCACAGGGTTTGACTTGCCAGCTGCCACTCCAACACACACACACACACACACACACACAGCGGAATTTTCATATCACATCACTCCCTGCTTTTGAGAGGATGCCAGAAAGCAGGGAATCAAGTCTTCACAGACAGACAGACAGACAGACATGCAGACAGGCAGACAGGCAGACAGACAAGCAGACAGAAGCAGGATGAGGAGCATGAGTCAGAAAATGAAGGTGAGGAAAGACAAAAAAACAAAGGGAAGACATGAACAGAATGTACAGTATGTATGTTTGCAAATTTTGAAAAGACTTCCATGATTGGCTCACAAATGGCCACGAGATATTTTTCCAAAAGAGATGAATATGTTTTTAAAGACATTAAAAGACAGATATTACTCTGTTCTGCCGCTCTTTTTTTGTATTGGAAAAGGAATTGAGCTCTGCCTTTTTTGATTGCACGAAATTGAGAATGAATTTAAAAAAATTAAATAATAAAAAAAATGCCCTTCATGAGTAAAATAGACCTTTTTCACAGTGGACTTTTTGACTTGTCATACTTAGAAAGTAGGGGTGGTACGGTTCACAAAATCCACGGTTCAGTTCGTATCACGGTTTTAGGGTCACGGTTTTCGGTTCTGTACGGTTCTTGTTATTTTTTCTTTTAATCTTTAACACTCCAGAAATATACTTCAGCATATGATATATAGCTACAATTAGCATACTGAATGCATGTTGCACAATACATGCACACAGTGGCAGTTCTATCTACTGTTTTATTTCCGCTGTCATCATAGCTAACATGAAATCCAAAATGTTCCCACACACCAGACTTATACGACGCTAGCGCATCCTCCAACTCCGGGCAGCCTTCCTCATCGCTCCCACTTGAGATTTCTGCATGTGACGTGACCTGCAGCGCTCCACACTCCACAAGAGTCTGTTTTGAAATTCGGGAGCAGCAAGAACCACGTGACGCGTTCGTCCAATCAGCTGCCATGTGTTGCGTTCTTCACGCTCATCCCCCTCGTCGTTTATATACTGTCTATGGTCGTTTCCAGTAAGTGTTTTAACATAGGTGTCGAAAGTGGGCACTACGGAAGTAAGTGGTTAGTGCACATTAACAGTGTACTGACGAACCGTGCGACACACACACGCTCCGAACCGAGACAAGCGAACAGAGCGGTTCGGATGTTTTTTCATGAACCGTACCACCCCTATTAGAAAGGCACAGGTGTAATCAATACTGTTAACAATGTCTATCAGTCAGCCTCGTCAGCATACACAGTAGTTTAGTAAAACTAAATGACCTGCAGCCCTAATTAATATCATTATTTGGTAGTTTTTTTCTGTTATCTTAACACATCTCATCTATAATATCTATATCTGTATAATAACATTTCCAAATGGTGGAGGTGCAGTTTAGCAGGCGTCTTCATGTAACTGAATTGGTGTCAGTCTTTAACATGTGGTTAAAATTTGGTTAAATGTGCTATCTTATTCTGAGTAGGAAGTACTGAAATAGAAACCCTCTACAGCTTTTATATGAACGCTCACTAGAACTGGCACTTCACTAGAATAGAATATAACAGATTTTACTGTCAGACACTGTGGGAGATTGTCTTGTGGCAGTTAATTAAAACATAAACTGCACATGACTGTCACTATAAACTCTCACATACTGTACTTTACTATACTACTATCATACTGTATGTTACCATGACAATTACAGCTGTAATGCCCAAAACGTATGCAGCATGCAAATGCAGAGATGTCCAAAACATGTCTCCTGAAATTGAAATTGGAATTTAGTATGAAATCAATAAAACTGAAAACAGCTAATTATGAGCTTGGGATAAAAATTGTTTTAAAACTCATCAACAGTACCTTTAAAAAAAATATATATGGTTTTGATATACATTAACATTTTTTACTTAGTTTTGTTATTGTTTGTTTTAGTTTAGTTCAGTTATACATACTTTTTAAGTGTGTATTTGTTTCCATGTTATCTGTTAGTGTTGAATTGCAGTGTTACATACCTTTTTTGAACAATTAACAAGATGCCAATATGTTGTTTATGTTATTGGTTTCATAAAGTCTAGGGGGGGGATGCAAGGAAATATCAGGCTCCCGGACAGGTATTCGGTAGATGGTTTCTGTATGTGAGCACATAGAATAAGTGTGTGTGTGTGTGTGTGTTTTCATTCCTACCTTTGACTTGTCCTCCAGGTCCTTGTTGTTTAGCAGAGCATGGTTGGTCCTGAACACAATCCAGTCAAACAGCGCGCTGTACAGTGACTTGGCCATGGAGTCCCTCACCGTGCCCGCCTACACACACACACACACACACACACACACACACACACACACACACACACGCACACACACACACACGCACGCACGCACGCACACAGAGAGAGAGAGAACACGTCAGCTTCCTCCTGATCAAAAACATATGAACATCTAAATCTTGAACAGGAGCCAATACTGTTTTATTACTTTTACTCCCAGCCTCACTAAAGTACAGTAACTCTCCACTGCTGCTTATTTTTTATTTCACAGTGGTAGTAGTGTTTCTGTGGTGCCCCTTAACTGTTAAATGAATACAGAGGGAACACTTATACAAACAGTAAAACACTTTCTACTTGTGTGCTGGTCTTTTTCTTAACAGCATAAAGCAAAGTCATTCTGCAGCATGGCCTCTGTACGACAGAAACCTGACGACTTCCCTATATCAAATCTGGCAAATCAAACACCTGCCAACTGCAGCAGCTTAGCAGCAGCTTAGGTAGCAATGAGACAACACAACATTAATGTTCCCTCTCTCTTCTCTGGAACCGGATCAGTGTCATATTAAATGTGTAAGGTGGGCAGAGAAGAGGTCTAATGAACTGCTCTCACAGGAAGTAGCGGAGTCATCTGATGGGACTGAAAGAGGGAACAATAAGATCCAGAAACCACAAGGTTTCAGAAATGCTATGGTGAACAATTAATCAATGGATAGTGTTTTAAAGGTCCTATGACATGCTGCTTTTTGGATGCTTTTATATTAGTGGGCCCGTAATACTGTATCTGAAGTCTCTTAGCTACCTTTTGACCCATATACACCAGGTCAAACACTGGTTACTGTGAAATCCTAAAGGAATAGTATGACATTTTAGCTCAATAGCTCATTTGCTTTCTTACTAGAATTAGATGAAGAAGATCAATGCAGTCTCATATCTGTACGCTAAATTTAAAGTTAGAGCCAGGAGGCGGTTAGCTTAACATAGCATAAAGACTGGAAGCAGGGGGAAACAGCTAGCCTGGCTCTGTTTAAATTAAAATAAATATTCTGTCTTCTAGCATCTCCAAATTTGACTAATCAACATGCTATTTCTAAGTTGTTTTACAGTTAGCTTCGGTGCATGTGTTTTATTACCTTTGGACAGAGCCAGGCTAGCTGTTTCCTCTTGCTTCCAGTCTTGATGCTAGGCTAAGTTAATCGCCTGCTGGCTCCACCTTCATATTTAGCATATATTTACAGACATGAGAGTGGTATCCATCCTCTCATCCAAACTAACATCCATATATCTACATAATGTTTATTAGGAAACAAACAACACTAGTGTAGCACCAGGCTGTTAAAATAACAGTCAACTAGCATTAAGTACCAACAATGCGAACGGTCTGAAACTTTGCAACTGTAATATAGAGATACCAGAGAGCTACTGTAATACCACAAAGACACTGGCTGTTGTTATTAATAAATTGTTAATTGTATTTAGAGGGTAAACACGGAGCCTGTGTTAAAGCTCCCAGACTGCTAACAACTCTGAGTTACTGTTCTTATGTTCGGGAGTCTTGCTGTGCAAAGTGCTGTAGTATTTTAGGTGTTTTCAGTCAGGAGCCAGAGCCTTAAGTGCCTCCAGACCTGCAGATCACTATTTGGACAACCTTTTTTTCATGGATTGCTTTTTGATCCATAAAAAACAACACTGCCAAGAGGAGCCATTATTATGCCTCAACAAGCCAAAGAGTAACTATGTTCTCTCCTTAAACATGATGAAAGGCATGCTAAGCTAACATAAGCAGACCAATGGAGTCTTGGAAACCACAGCACGTTCTTTGGCAGCAAGAAGTGTAATGATTGAATGGGGAGTGGAACAAGACAAGAAATCTCCTTCAACGAGGTCAAACATTTTCATGGTAGGAACCCCAAAATAGTTGAGACCCCAATAATCCAATCAGAGTATATTTGATTAAGCAGAGATTGAAAACAAATAGGAAAGAAAAACACACTGCTCTTTATCAATGCTGAGGAGCCTATACAACATTGACAAGGGCCCATGGATTTCACTACTCTACTTCATCAAACACTTAACTGGTTGACTTGTTAACCACAGACAGGTAAGGTTGCAACTTTGGCACCTAGGTGTCTATATGTCAAATACAGATGGTATTGAAAACAAGCCGATGTTTGGTTTTGCTCAAGCTGGTTGTGAGTCTAACCCTGGTTTCACGCCATAGTTTATGTAAAGCGTTGCCACCCTAACAGCAGCTCACTAGGATGCTATGGATTATAACTTTAATACACAATGTGTTGTATGTAGGGTTACATAACTCCAGGTACTCAAAGATTCACAAAATGATCTTTTCCTTCACTTTTCTCTACAATGAACTTGGCATCATCATGACGTCTACCTCCTATCAATACCATCATGCCTGACACACACGCAGCCTTGTTCCAGTCCAGTTCTCAGATACATTGAAACTGATTTGGGAAGGGATCTCTTAACGGCCAGCATAAACAGGAGGAATGATTGCATCAAACAAAACCTTTTGCAATGATCATGTGGGCACCTGACTATTGTTTTAAAACAGACTTGAACATTTCTTTTACCTATCATTTAATTTATTTGCCTGGTTAAATAATGATTATACTTAAACTATCACCTACAGCACTCACTGTGTTACAACCCTGGCTCAGAGGGACGCAAGTTCAGACAAACCAAATTTTCAAGAGGAAGTTGGTCTGATGCTTCCTGAAACAATGAACAAAAACAGGCACACAGAATCGCACTACAAGGACATCAAAAGGGAATAAACCTGAATCTTGAATCAGCTACACAACAATAAAAAAAGCATTCCTCCTCTCTCAGAGACCTTTGTGGGACACTGTGAACCCGATTAAGCTTAGAAAACGCCGCCTGCCGAGGCCGCATGCGGCCAACAGCCGTGATGAAGCAAAACCATGCATTTTAAAAGCTGCCTCTTCCCTCTTGCATTTTTTATTGTTTATATTTTTAACAAGCAGGCTTGTGACGTCCCTGCTCCCACAAAGTTATGTAAGATTGTTATGAATAATACAACATTTGATGAGAAGAGTCACGATTTGAATGCTTCAGCAGGAACTCGAGGGATTGGCAGATGAGATGTGAACATTTGACATGCTCAATGAGCATGAATTGTCTCTGTGATGGCCATGTAATTTAATGATTCACCACAATGGGACCAGTTACAAACTAGGAGGTAACATGGCTAGAAGCAAATGGGTTGAAAATGTTTTACTGGAGGGCCACCCAAGAAACTGACAAAATAATTAGCAGGACTCAGAGACTTTTGTAAAGTGTAACCGTCTTGGCTGTTAAACCAGGTCTTAGCTGGTGTTTGTGATTATAAGGTTCTGCTGAGGGGAAGTTGTTGTTCTCTTTCTTTCCATTTCTTTATTTCTCCTGAAAACCATAGGTGTGAAACACCAGCATGAGCTCACGCTGCACGTGGCCTACTAGCTTCCTCGCTGCAGGATGTTTTGTGTTCGCGCGTTTCACCACAATATGCCAATCTGCATGTCTTTTTAATTTGTATTTATGGAGTTGTTTTTTTCCATTAGTGTACATTGCATACATTTTACAATCCGTCAGCAATGGCAGATTACCTCTACACTCTCACTATGAGGCTTTGACAACTTTGAAACAGTAGAACCTTTTATATGAATGAGTGTCTCACTGTTACCCCCTCACTTCCCCTTCCCCATGCCTGTCTTCAAACAGGAAGAAGGAAGTGGTGGAGTCAAATTATCTGGAGCCACATCAAAAAATGTCAAAGTCAGATATAGATCACACCTTATCTTGACTGACACGGGCTCACACACATGTGCACCTTAACAGACACACACATTCATGCAATCATGATCTCGCAGATGCAAACTCTTTTCTCACTTCTCCAGACCTGAAATAAACGCTGTGTCTAAACCCGAGCTAAACCACAGAGGTCGAGACTATTAGCGCCCAGCGTGGCTGGAATCTGTAATTCCCCATCATTTTTCAATAAATGTTATCAATGCTAACTTGATAATAGCTGTTTTTAAAGTGATTACACTATACTAGAACTTTGGTTTGTACAGATTTGTGGCCTTATATAAGTCCCTATATTGTTATTGGTTTCAGTTTTATTTCTCTCTCCATTCATGCTCAATGACAATGTTATCATGCTGATTCTTAGCAGATATGTTTATCATTTTAATGTTGTGTGCTAGCATGCTAACATTTGCTAATTAGCACTTACCACAAAGCACAGCTGAGGCCATTTCTGTGCTAAATGTGTGATTTGAGCTGAATGGAAAAAGAAAGAAAGAAAACGATCCTAGATTTCCCAATCACATAGCATCACTGATAATATAAACCTAAATGTTTTTTCTGCGTTTTCTGAATTAAGCATTAATAGCCTTAAATACAATCTTCAACCATAAGCTGCATGATGGCTTATTGTTTAGAAATATGTCTGTTTAAATCTGAGGACCTGTGTGAAGCCTGTTGTCTTGACCTGAACAAAAAGACACGATTAGGGGAAAGACAAAACAAAAAACAATCGAAGGCTGGATTCAAAAGAAACCTCATGCATTTTCATTACCCATTCATGTGTGACTTTGGTGTTTTAAAGGATTAGTTCGGATTCTCCAAAGTCACACAATGACACAAACTAACTAACCTATCCAGGCAGCGGTAGACCAGCAACTCCTGTGTTCTGCGAAGCAAAAATTACAGTTTTTGTCAAAGGAGTCTGGTGCGATATAATGGCTTCACTTCCCCGTCAGAAAGGACTGTCTGATAGCAAGGTAAAAGATGTGCTGTATTGTGCATATTGCGTACACTTAAACTTATATTGCATTCTTTTGGTGGGCCTTTTTTTTGTTGTCCCTGTCCACAGCAGTACATTGCCTAGCTTCTGTGTTGGTACTCCTGCCTCCTTCTCCAAACTGGGGGCCTGTGCCGACCGCCATCTTCTGTAGGTAATACACTGACTATGGATAAGAACCTCATACAACCCAACTTCCAAAAATCCAAACTATCCCTTCTACAAACTCCACATGCTGACCTGTGTCAGTTGCCAAGCAGTTTCTCTGCTTGAAATGGGAATTACTTTTACTCTCATTATTACTCTGGAACCAAAACCAAGCAATACATAAGTGAATTCCAAGTGACTCAACCAGGGCCCATACAATGAATTTAGGGATCTTACTGGCTATAGTTCGGGAAATACCAACCTCTACTCTGCAGCACACCAAGGTTCAGCAGGTCACACGGCAAAATCTCCCCATCTCAACTGTGGGTGGATGAGACAGCTGCCCAGCACACTTTCTCAACATTTCTTATCCAAGTAGTTAGAAATCATTTGTGAGAAGAACCGGTAACATTTGCCAGGTTCTTTTTTCCACATTTCCTTTGTATAAAAACAGGCGTATTATGGATTCCACAGGTGGCCTCAACTCGCTCCCACGGCCCTGCAGTCCGATCAGGGCAGGGCCTCACTGACGCTGCTCTCGTTGTGTGTGTGTGTGTGTGTGTGTGTGTGTGTGTGTGTGTGTGTGTGTGTGTGTGTACTTTGTTAGGACCAATTTGACTGTTAGACATCAGACATTTTGACTGGTCCTCACTTCAAATGGCTGTTTGAGGTTTGAGACTTATTTTAAGGGTTAGCGTTAGTAATGGCTGGGGTTAGGCATATAGTTGATGGTTAAGATTAGGGTTAGTGGAATGCATTATGTAAATGAGGGTGCTGGCAAGTGGAGAAATACAAACTTGCGGGTGAGCGTGGTAAGGATTCCTTACCTCAACCCCTGCTAGCTTGACTTAAATTGCTTATAATCAATATTGTTGTATTAATAATGGATACCAAGACTATGTGTAGATGAAAAGGGTCCCTTGTAGCGCATAGTGACAAACCCACAGATAATTTTTACCTGACTCTACAGTGCCCCTCAGCTCTAAAGCGTTCACAGCATCTTTCAGCTCTTTATTTGATTTTAACAGCCCGCAACTTTTTACTTTTACTTTACTTTTTAGGTTCTCTCTCACCGTTTCTTATCAGTGTTGTGTCGAGATGCATTAAGCAGCTATCTTTAGCGGAGGAGCTCTTTAAACCCACTGTATGCTATCTGACCAGGACTAGACAAAGTTTATATATACTTAAACAGTATTTGCCTCAGGAGCTAATGGAGACCAAAACTGAGCTAAAAATAGAATAAAAAAACAACAACATAGAATAGCATCTGTTTTTAGAGCAAGAGACTGAAAGATAAAGAGCTTTGTCTGCTAAGATTGAAAAGGGTTATCTAAGTGCAGTCCATTTACAGCTGCATTCTGCTGCCCCCAAATAGAAATAAAAATCAGTTATTGCATGTTCAATTCCGGGAGAGATATACAACTGTATGTTAACAGACCCTGTTCTTCTCTTAGAGCACACATTTAGGGATTTCCCATTATGCTATTCTATGATTTATGATCTTTCCCTTTTCTGTCAATAAGGGACTTTCAAAGATTGAAAGGTCGCTGCTTAATTCTCTCCAGGTCTTTTCTTATTTGCCTCTTGCTCCTTTCAAGATAAGACCACCTTGTGAAGGATAGTAGGGAACTTCCATGGCATGACATCAGAAGCTGCAGGACAGGGTTTATCATAGCTGCTGCCCTTGTCCATGATTACGTTTTTAATGACATTGTCTGAGCCTCTGTTTTACAAATAGTCTAGAAAAGGGAATGACTGACGGGGAAATAGAGAGACGGAGACAAACAGAGACAGACTCAGGATCTGGCTTTTGGCCTCTGTACTGTATATTCCAGTGGAGGTTGCACATTCCTGAGACCAGACCACATGACTGGAAGGATGGGGGGGGAGAAGAGGAGTGGGAGCAACCATTGTTGGGCTAAACTAACCCGTAGATCAGATGAGGGGGGTGGAGCCGAGCAGGGTAACAGACTATCTATGTGTAGCATTTCCTTCCACTGACAAAAGGCCCTACAGACACGAGCAGAAGGCTGGACCAAATTCAATTCTATGCCAAAGCATCAAAGGCTTTCGGGACGGCGAGATAAACGAAAACCACTGAATATTATTAGATTCACTAGCACAGTGAGAGAAGTCTATCTAGGTCAACTGAGGCATCCTGGAGGTACATTTTGTCCAGAGGGCTGTACAGATGTGGTTAAGTCGCCCTGTTCCTTGACAGGAAACAGGAAGTTGCAAAGGAAGAGACCTATATCAAAAGAGCCTTAGAAAGAAGTGGTGGGGGCTGGGGAAGTGCCACAAAAAGCTCCCCAGACAAGCTCCACAACATGCACACACAAATACAGACTCTCGCCTACAGCTGACTCACTTCATAACAAAACATTTGGCTAGCGTATGCTTTCTTAAGCCAGACCTCTACTGCCACCCTCACACAGGCCCTTTTTTTTTTTTTACCATTAATAGCATACTATAAAAAAGTGTTTAAATTCTCCCTCAGTGTTTAGTATCTTCTGGGTTTCATTAAGTGTGCTGGCAGTAAGGAATCAGACAGGCTCACAGGGTGTTTTACCAGTAATAGGTCATCAATTTTAGAAGGTCAGATAAAGTTTGTGCGTTTGAGACTCAGGTGGGTAGGTGTCACATTTTGATGTGGTGCAGTATTTGGATGTTGTGGTCACTGAAAAAGTCACCTCAGCAAGTTTGTAGGGCACGATGAGCCTCTCTCCGACAGTCACCGTCTTCCTGGTGGTCAGAGCCTCCAGCAGCATCTCCTCTCTGACCTGAAGAGGACAAGATCAAAATCAGAGTTAGGTGTCACTGAGAGCTCTTACAACATTTTAAGCATGATACAGGGCCACTGGTCAAATTAAATGTTGAAGCTGAAGAGAACTGTAAGAATTATTTTTGGGCGATACGTTTTATTTGACCTATAAAAGTGATGAAGTAATGGTAATAATAAGGATGATAACATGCAGTAATGGTACAGTCCAATCATGTCAAAGGGCATCATTCTATTAAAGGGTTTCTCAAAGAATTTAATATTGCACTTCCAGAAAGCTGGAGAGCTCACAAGAGACAGATTCTAAAGAAAAATTATTGAAGATTTAAGCAGCAGAAGCCGATATATCAAGACATTTAATTCCTTGTATGGGTCAGGCTCCAAAAAAAGCAAAATTCTACATTTCCCATAATGCAACAGACCTTTTTGTCAGACTAACCACGCCTGATAAATACCCACATACTGTATGTCACACTACAAAAACCCCACTTGTAATGCAGGCTTTACATACACTGTACACCCTAACTGACCCTTCAATCTACTAATCTGATGCTCATAATAACTCTACTGCTTCTAACTAACACAGCTGCCAAGATTAACACGTAAACACTGCTCTCTGCCCTCACACACACAGCACAATATGATGTGTCGAGTTTGGGGTGGGGGGGCATAATCAGACTTCATTTCACACTGCCTGGTAATCCCTCGACTGAAAGCAAAGCCTATTCTGCAGCCTGGTGATTGGTTTTTAGCCGGTACATTTCCATGTATTAGTCGCTTGGTAACAGGCTTGCTGCTCCGTCTATGATTACAGCTCTAATACCATAATACTCAGAAATTTGTAAGCACTGGTTTGGGGTCAGTGATTCTGTTCTCAAATTAACCATTTCTTTTTTCCGGGACATGAATACCTCGATTCCCATTCTAGGTTAGTAATCTTTCTGGTCTAATGCTTTTGCTGCCTAGTCCCTACATTTTCGCTATATGCCACAAACAACAAGACATTCTGAAGAAGATAAGACGTACTTTAAGACACCTACGCTCTTTTTAAAGTGACATTATTATATAGTTTTCAGTTTAAATAGCCGTTTACCAGAGTTATCTAACATGTACTATAGTTAATTAATCGTCTGGCAGGTAGTAATACTGTATGGTACAGTACAGACATCGCCATATTGTTGACCGAAACCTGTCCGACATAGCAACAGTAACTAAAGGCGGGGGTAAGGGGTGGTTGGATTTGGTCAATAGGGCTGTTAGTTGTTCTCACTCACTGCCACTTCCTTCGTATTTAGTTGATAAAGTCAGCCACCAACTGGTTTTGATGTTCAATAATGCAAGAAGCAGTTATTGGAAATGTTTTGCTTCTTCTACTCCTTAATAAACCATGAGAGACAGTGGAAACCAATACCCTGTCTATCTGTGAAAATATACTGTGAAAATAAAACAAAAATCTGACAGGACTTTATCAAAATGTATTGGCCTATGTCAGATTGTGATGAATAACCAACATTTTTTGGCCTCAGTGTTTCAACATACTGTTTTTAAGCATTAAAATACCATCAACAAATTCAGGCTTTAGTGGGATTTGTTCTCACAGTAAGCTACGCTCTCTCTGGACCAATTACCACTTTGCACAGGAATGTTTCTGGTTAGGTCAAATCACTCAACTCTACAGCTCAGAGGATCCAGTCTGTCAGTCGTCCATCAGCCTCTACGAGCTCTACTTCCTCTTCCAGTTCCACCTCCACAGGAAACAGGAAGTCCTGACCAGTTTCATTTCTAATCATTCATCCATCCACACTCACATGCCAATCAGTACTTCTCCATAGAGGAGCTTCACATGAGTGCACCACAGTAATAGTGAGAGCGGTGGTTCACATCCCATCCTGTCTATCTATGGTGTTTTACATATCAAAGCGAAGTACGGACTAATTCCAACATTTGTTATTCATGCAAATTAAGACCTCACCCTTGAAGCCATTCTAGCCTCGATGACTCAAACAAAACTGCATTTAGCAAACCTCAACCTATTTCAGCCAGTTAGCAGACTCTCTTATGCAAAGGATCTTAGAATAAAGTCATACATCAACAATACAACATAAGTGCTAAGTACTTTTGATGGTGCCTGCCTGGGCTGTACATCCATCCATTTTCTTAGCATCAAGCTAATTACATTTTAAAAGAACTTCGAAGGCACTTGCGGTGTAAATCATAGTAAACGCATGCTTTGCTGTCAAGTATCAATGAAATAAAAGGCAACTTTGTACCTTTATAGCTAATTTCCCAATATTCTTCACCAATAAATGTCAGAAAACTCTACAATTATTTACTGGAAAACTTTTTTTTTTACATTTACTGCATGCAACCAATAAAACCATCACATATTTATTAATTATCCGCCCCTCCCTCCACTCCTCACATTAAATAACACTTATTTCCCTCTTTTGTCCCATTGAAACATTATGTCGCAGCAGGAATGTTGCCAAATTACAGAGAGCCCTGAAAATGCTGTATCAATGTGACTCTTTGTTTGTTTGATTTCATTAAGCTGTTTTTTGTTTTCTGTTTCTTTCTTCTTCCCTTTAAGAATGTTTTATACGTCCCTGGGGACAAATAGCCATTGCACCAACTCACAGACATCCAAATAAACTTGAACTTAAAACACTAACCCCGAGCATGTGGCCAACATGTGGCTGCCACACTGGACCTCTGGAGAGTAAAAGAGACCAGTCTGGATGTTATAGAGGAACCCTGGCAGTCAAAACATCCCCGCTGTGCTGTTGACAGGAGTCTCCGGCACACTTCGGACCTTGTTTTGTCAGCGACTCAACAAGCACATCCGCCTAATCGTTGAAGTTTGTAACAGGGACTGGGGAGTGCCACCATCACTCAATCCCAAGGCAAATCAGAACAGCATGTGGATGTTTGAGCTGTCCTTACAGTGTACACTGATGAGTGTGTGTGTGTGTGTGTGTGTGTGTGTGTGTGTGTGTGTGTGTGTGTGTGTGTGTGGTCCACACTCAATGAATGAACTCAAATTCAGCACATCATAAATTTGTATATGCTGCGTGGCAGGTTAACCCATGCCAGGAAATGTTTTCCATGTCTCTAAGAGGCCAAAGCAGTCTCAACCTACAGACCAGACTCATTAGTGTCTGTTGGATAATTACTACAGTGTCTAGATTGAGGTCAGGAAAATGTACAGTATAGTTATAGTTATAAAAATACATTCAATTAAATTAAGAAAAAGAGGAATTATAAAACAAGCATTAGACCTTCCACAATGCACCGATACTGTAGTCTATAAGGCAGCTTTACTTCTACAGCTGGAATATTGTTGCTGAAACCGTAGGTCGGCTGAACTTCATTTGACTTTTATTTACAGAAACAAAGTGCTGCCGCTGTGCAAACTAATCTGCTTGCAATTACCATGTGTGGTTAGACAAGTAGTGATTGTATTGTGCAAGCAAGGATGTGATTGGACAAGCACCATGACCATCCATAAGTGACTGATGGATACAGCTGAGGCAAAACAAGTGCTTTACAAAAACATTTCACCTCAAAATGAAGGAATAAAAGGTTGTTAATAAGTAAGCCAAGCATGATCCACAAATGATCCTTAAGAGAAAACATTGTTAAAGCTCATCTTGGTGTCTGATATGTATTTATTATCATTAAAATATGATTTACCAACGCAGGAGGTATTGAGACAACAAGGACCTGTTGTTCCTGGTGGGAAAGCTCGCCTACGCAACAGCACGGCAGCACAAGAGGTCTGGAAATAGCCTGAACACAAACAGTACTTTGTGGAAGCACTGGATGATTGGACAGCTCTTTGGGACCTGAAGCACCTCTTAACTTCTGCTGTCACCACAAGCTGTGCTCGTACGCAGAGAGAGCCCTCAGCTCTCTAAAAGGCTTTATAAAGCCCACATAAGGGGGGGGTAAACTCTGGCAACACGAAACACGATTTTTTTCACAGTTTAAAAAAATACACAGCAAAAGGAAAACTCATTTGTGCAAATGGATGCTACTTGTTTTTGAAAGTTCACTAAGTCCTTGGAGTTTTAAGTATCTCCAGTGGGCATGTAATGGAATAACTTTGGGAGACGAAATGGCAAAGAAAGTATTTAGGGAGAATAAACAAACCCTGTGGTAAAGCCCTGCTTCAATTCTGCATTTTTATTATCCTTCAAAGTATTTAAAGTATTGCATTTCAGCATAAAGTCAGTGAGACAAAAAGTACGGTGTTTTCTGACCCAGACATGTCATATTTAAATGCTTTGACTTTCAGATGAAAACGGGGTTTATCATTAAAACTAAATTATATCTCGCAAAAATAAATGTTGCCACACAAAGTTCCTTAAAATGTGTTGATGCGTTTGAACCTTACTAATAGCCGACACATGAGCTTCAACACAATGAAAAGGCTGCATCGTGCTGCTCACCTCTAGCAGCTCGGAGACGATGGGCAGGACCTCTGGGTTGCAGATGTCGATGGAATCGTCCCTGTAGGTCTTCTTCTTGTAGCGGATGTTTCCCAGGTGGAGGATTGCTGACAGCAGGGAGAAGATCCTGAAGAAAAAGAAAGGCACTTATTGTTAAGATATTTACATTATTTTGGGCAAGCTTTGGTCTTACTGAGCATGTTTTACAGTGAATGAAAGCACAGAAAGAGTTTCTGTGCTAATTCTTGACCAGGAGACCTTGTCATTGTGTGACATTTCTGCTATTGGATGTCTCTTTATTACAGCAAACTGACTCGTACTAAATGAATCTGTTGAAATGTTTATCTTTAAATACTTTTCAAACAAGATGTCAGTTTTACTTGTAATCTCTGATTAAAAGTTGTAATTTTCTAAGAACGTGAATTTACAAAGCTTCCTGACTGATGCCTGTTTGCTTACAAAATGTTAAGAAAAGTGCAATGACCTCAGCAGATTTATTCATCTCCTAAACACTATAAAGGTTTAAAGGAGGAGTTTGACATTTTGGGAAATATGACTATTTGCTTTTTTGCCAAGTGTCAGATGAGAAGATCGAGACCACTCTTATGTCTGTTCCTTAAAAAAAACAAAAAACCTGGCAGCAAACTATAACTTTAAATCTAGGAAAGACAATTTAAAAAAAACTAAGGTAAACTAGAGGTATGTTTTGTGAGAACATCAGATGAAGAGTAGGAGTACTTACGGAGTGATTAGTTTGTTTTAAGTCCACTAATGTTTCCGTCCCTAAACCACATCTGCTGAGCTGATATGTTTCCATAAAAATGTAATGCAAGAAATGTCTGCACATTCACTGTACTTAAATCAGTCCTGACAACGATTTTAACAGACAGGGCTGGGGTTCTCATTCATACAAAATAACAAATGTATATGTCACGCAGCTCATCTTACTGTTTGCGTGTGGTGGGTAGGAAGCCGACCATCTCCATAGCCAGCTGCAGCCGCTCAAAGTCATGTTTCAGATCCTCTCCTTCCACTGTGAAGCAGTCCTGCTGGTGTCAGGTGGAAACACACAAACACAGAAAAAAAAAGAGGAAGACAGAGATAAACATCAGCATCCCAGAAGATTCTTTAAATCAATATACCCGTACACACTTAATTAATACCCGTTGATAACGATTAATACTATTCCATTACAGTTAGTGAAGACTTGGCACACTAATAGATGTATCTATTTAAGCTACATGAGTGTGTGTGTGTGTATCTACTGAAGTGCCCTGCAAGAATATACAGTACATTATTGTGTGTGTGTATATGTGTGTGTGACTGAGCAGGGTTTCCCCACAGTATTTCATATGCTTCACTTTGTCTGAAACAAAGATGGCCTCTGTGTACATCAGAGGAAGTTATTGAACCTGAAAATGAAAAAAATGTATAAATGACATAATTAAATATTAAAAAACAAACAAACAAGTAAATATCAAGTCTTGGCTATCAAGTCCCAAGTCAAGACCAACAAGGCCCAAGTCAAGTCCAAGCCCTAAACTTTGTGTTTATAGTCCTGACATTGTCATGCGGCCTTCACCAAATTGAATGCCTTATTATTTCTTCTTTAAAAAAAAAAAAAAAAGTGCTTTTTAAAATATTTGTAGTTATGACTTTCAAATACATTTTCCAAAATTTAAAACCAAACTGATTGAGGCGTGTCTTGGTATTCCTGTGATACTGTCCTTTCCTTGATTGGCTGCAGGCGGATTGATTCAAAGAACAGGAAAATCAATTTTTTTTCGTTCCTTTGAATCATTTTATTCATAACATAATTCTCAATCGTTGGGCCTCAGGAGAACGTCAAGTCATTCAGTGTCAAAAGGCTAAAGTCCACGCGAAGTAACTGGTGTTGAAGTCAAAGTCGAGTTGCAGATCTTTTGGATTTTGTCAGGCCGAGTCTAAAGTCATTTGATTTATGACTCAAGTCCACATGCTGCTCCTCTGACAGGAAAGGCCAAATCTTTAATGGACCACCATGTAGAAACTAAATTGATTACAGGGGACTAAATGTTAATCATTCAATCAAATCGTACATTCGCTTTGAAGTGATTAATTAAAGCAGCAAGTTGCGATGTCAGAAAAGAAACTAATTCTATTTAGGTTGAGGAAACATATCGATCCAAATATCAATAATATCGATACCAACGTTGGTATTAATATTGATCAATACTGGTGTAATTAGATTGATACTTTACTTTCAGTTTCTCTCCAGTATACAAGGCTGCGGTTTCATCAAAGAGGCAACCTGTCTGTTTGTGTAAGTGCCGCTGCTTTCAAGTGCCGCTCCTGTCAAAGCGCAGAGCAGGCACACTTTGCTCCTCCTCCCCCCTCTTGTGATTTGATGTTGTACCGTCACGTGACTCAGCGGCGCCAGGCAAACAAGCAAGCAAGCAGCCACGCTCGGCGGCGGCCAGCAGCACACACACACAAGCAGGGCAGAGACGGAGCAGAAGAATGGCAGAGAGGAAGAGGAGCGCTGTGTGGCTATATTTTCAGGCCAAAAATGAAACGGCAAGCTGTATAATTTGTATAAAGGCTGTAAGATACAGTGTTAACACAACAAATGTATACAAGCATATGAAAATTCTGTCCCGGGTTTTAACTTATTAATAATCCAAAGGAAAAATCCCAAAACCACTTAAAGGTCATGAAAATTCATTCAGATTTAGCAATTTGATGATGCATCCACCTTAATTATTAAAAAGTATCGGTATCGTATTGGTATCGGCGATACTGGCCCTGTATTTACTTGGTATCGGATCGATACCAAATTTTGCAGTATCGCACACCACTAACTGTGAGACACCTATATCATATGGTGATAGCAAAGGGAGAGAGCGAGGATGCGTATGTGTACAGGGACTGTGTGCATGTGTGTCTTCAGGCCATCCGGTCGGTCAGCATGTCTCTGTCTGCTCAGCGAGCCTCTCTCAGGCTGTAATTAGCACATACCACAGTGACCGGCCAGCGAGAGAAGACACAGGAACCCATAATCCACACTCTGGATTGCCTCTTCTACGCTTTAACATGCAACGCTCCTCTGCCTCTCCATTGTTTTCCTTTGGCTCAGAACTGCAGAGGCAACAATTGACGTATTTCTCCAGCGAGCTTCTCCAATTGCAACAAAAGGGGTTTTGAGGCTTCTCGATCTATGGCGAGACCCGGGAAAAGCTAGTTTTCAAATTGCCGGGTATGTTAGACCTCAGCGCCAAGCAGCACAATGTGATATGTTGAAGGAAGTTGAGAAAATAAAGAGATACATTTTGGCCAGTTGAGAGGGAATACTTTGGTCGAAAACCAAAACCTTAGCTATTGGTACTTCTTGAGTGCAGCAAAGGGATGATTAAGAAACAATCTGTTCTTCATACTTATTTTAAACAAAGAATCTTTTCTCACTCACAACTTAAAATTGCAATGTTATGCCAGTTGCAACACTCCTGGGGCAGGCTTACACCAAATTGAGTCAAGTCAGAAGCCCAGCTCACTAACGCAGCACATGGAGCTTTTTAACAGATCGCTCAAGGATCCAGTTAAAAGTTATGTGCATCCAGTTGAGGCTTTCCTGTTACTTACCATGACTTATTCATGACTTATGTTGTCAAGACACTGGGTAGATTTTGCGCCAAAAGCAGCATGCCACCACGTCACTAGACATTCCACATGACCAAAAACCATAGACAACCAAACAGGCACAAAATGCAAAAACCCACAGCAGCCCAGAACTAAACACCCGACTGCACACATCAATTGCAAACATACAGAAAATGTTTGGTCTTTGGGATCTTTAGTCAAATACTTAATTTTTTTTTTTTTTTTTTTATAAAATCACATTGGTTTATTTTCTATTTTCAGCTCTAGACGTTACATCTGGAATCTGTACACGTCACTGTTTAAAGCACTGGGTGCCCCGCATATTGAACAATGGTGGAGGTCAAGGGTTAAAAAGGCCCAAAGGGCTGGTCAGACACTCAGACAGCTGTCAAGAGCTGCTGAGCTTTCTCTATCTGTGTGTGTGTGTGTGTGTGTGTGTGTGTGTGTGTGTGTGTGTGTGTGTGTGTGTGTGTGTGCGTTTGTCAAGACGGTGACATCATCTCCTTGGACACTGGGGTCACAGACTGATGAGGTCATTGACCGACCCTTGAGGGAGACAGTGTGTCAGCAAACAGTAAGATGGGATGGTTGTGTAAGGAAATAAAATGAGAGAGAGGAGCTGAGGGAAAACGCAGTAAGGAGAGACATAGTCAGTGAAGTTAAAGGAATAGTTCAACATTTTGGGAAATACACTTTTTTTCTTTTCCTTTGTAAGAGTGAGATAAGAAGATAGGAGACAGAAAATAGTAAATGGTCTTTCTTACATTTTTGCATATGTATTATAGTAGACAAACTAAATAAAGTGTGTGAATAAGGCAGCGTTAGAGTTGTTAGTAGTTTTTTTTACTTTAAAATGAACCAGGCTAGCTGTCTTTCTGCTAAGCTAGCAGAGTCACACATCCTGACTCACGCATTAATGTCAATTTCCTCATCTCACTCTTGGAAAGAAAGCAAAAAATGTTCATTAAAATGCTGAAGTATTCTTTTCAAAGGACAGTTGACTGAAAATCTCTCTTTTGACTATCGGATATTAACCCCCCATAGGCTGCGTCAGATAAAAACATGAATGAAAACATAATCAAAATTTCCAAAAGGAACTTCTCAAATCATTCCTGTAGCATAATCCACTCCTCCAGCGTTGCTCTACATGTTCAGTATGTTCCAAACAATCTTCACTTTGTCTACAAATTGCTTAATATGATACTCCTACAGATTGTTCTGCAGGAGGGATTTGAGAAATATCCATAGACAATTTTGTATGATGATTCTGGGTTACCATTGGAATCTATTGTAAACATTTTAGAGCCCCTTAAGCATACAGGAGGGGACTAGTTCATATTCAAAAGACAGATTTTTGGCAAAGTACTCCTTTAACTGTATGAATGTGAAGCAGGACATAAGTACTTAAAACCAAGAAAAAGAGTGTATATAAAAGGCGTATATATATACAAACCGACTCTCATGTCAAGTGTTTGCTCGCCGAAAAAGTCAAAGTTAACATAATCTCCTATTAGGAGATACTGAATCCCTTAACCACACGCAACACATCCCACTGACCAAACATTACTCACTTCAGGTGGAGACTGGCAAGACAGTGGCAGGCTCAAAGACCGGTGAAACGGCAAACACACACATACACAAAATAGACCACACACATCAGGAGGGAAGTTTCAGGACGTGAAGCCTATTCATCACTATTAAAACCGTCTCACAGAACGAACAGCACGTATGGAATGATTCTTTAAAGAAATGGGAACTAGGTAACTAGAAAAAATGGCTGGTGTGACTTGAATCTTAGATCCTGGTTGATTACAGTTTAGGGAAGTTAACTAACAGACTTTGCTGCCATCTGATCTTTATCGTCTTTTAATAATACAAGTTATTGTCTAGCTGCAAAATTAGTTCCCCCTGTGCATATTCTTGTCGTAATATTCAAGCTATAATCCGTATGAAGGCGCTTGTGCATGCGGCAACACCGTTTGTTTGTTTGTTCACTGATTTACAATGTTTTAACGTTTGATTTTAACCCAACCAAATGGGGTTAGGTGACGTAAATACTGAAAGATAATATGAAATTAAAAGACGTTCTTTTAATAATAAAATCAAAACATGTAGATGCAAGAATACTTTCATTCCTCAAGCGTTCAGCCTGTATGACATGCATCTTAATCAAAAGGTCTCTTAGCTGGTCACATTTGCACTTTTATATCAGATTTGATTTTACTGTTGTAGATTGACTGTTTTTATTTGACTTTATTGTTCATTCCGTCTCAATGTCATCAAATGGGTCTAATTATGATGATGTCGTGGTCTTACTGTGTTTGCTATTTTGTTGTTTTTAATGTGGACTTTATTGTGTCTGGAGCACTGGACCAAACACATTTCCCTGTGTGGGATAATAAAGTTGATCTGAATCTGAAAATGTTCATGAATTAAACCCTGTTGTAGATACTTTTAATGGTCAGCATTTTTTCTTCCAGCAATGGCAGTTTAATGTATTTACATTCTTTAATTACCTCTTTATATAGTCATTTTCATTGTTAGTGGCGGGGTCCACCATTCCCGTGCTGGATTATGTTACATATCGACTCACAAGTGTAATCTAGTATTTGTAATTGTATCTTATTGATCTACTGTTCTCTCTCATACACCCTTATAGTAGCTGTATTAAATTATTAATTAAATCCCCATTGACTTACAATAGAAATGCAAAGAAAGATTAATTTCTTAAAATCAGAAATAGTTAATTGATTTCTCTGCAACTGTCAGTGTCTGCATGAGAAAAACACATTTATATATACACAGTAAACCTCTATATATTTCATGTTCGTCCCTTAAATTTAGCAGTGTGCTATTGGATGTTGCCATTATCATTTAACTGTTCAAAATGCATACATTTTTGTACTCTACAACTATTATCCTGCAGTGTTAAAGGGTGTGTCACATAAGACATGTAAATGTAGCAGTGAAGGTATAAATCCTGAACCTTCCCTTTAAAGCTGGCGGTTTCCAGGTTTGACGTCATCACGCAATCTCCCAACAGCAAAAGCACCCACAGCCAAATATTAGATTAAAGGGATTCCTTTATGTTTGAGTTTTATTTGGTTAATCTATACAGTCATGTTCCATGGATTCAAAAAAGAAATTAGGAATTTAAGAGCCCCATTTCTTCTAGACTAAAAGTTCCCTTAACTTACAAAGGAGATGTCTCTTTTTAAAAGACACAAATCTTGTCTCTGATATAATTTTTAAAACAAGGAACTTTGGGTTAGGGTTAGGGTTACCTATTAGTTCATTTTGCTATCAACAGTTTTTCAAATGTTGATAGCATGATAGATCAAATGTGTCAAATACCTCACTTTAAATGAGATTATTATAGACTAAATGTGTGAGATCTTCAAAAGTACACAAATATCTTGAGACAAATACAGTAAAGTCATCACGTTAAAGGTATCCCTTTAATCCTTTTCATTATCGAGCTCGACCAGCTGAGGTCAGCTCAGGTCGCCTCCGTCGAGAGAGAAAGAAACCAAGACTGGCACCAAAAAACCACGAGAACCACGGCACACCCAATGAGCACAGACGTACACAAACAACTTGTCATCCACATGATACTGACCAGATCGCTCTCATAGTAATTGTCCCAGTGGAGTTTGTGCGATTTCTTTGTCATCTGGAAGCAAGGCAGAGCGGGTTAAGAAGGCAGGAATTACACACAATAATACGCACACTTAAAGGGACTGAGAAAGATGACACATGCTGTTATTATGTGGGGAAAAAAATACACACACACACACACACACACACACACACACACACACACACACACACACACAAGCGCTGCAATAATTGAATCCATGATCAGGGATGGTGGAGGATACAACTGGTTTAAATTTCAGAAAGTGCACAGTCTCAATCAGTGGGTGAATACTCACTACTCATTACTGACTTTTTTAAGTATTCAGGTATCCTACTCAAGTAAAAGTAGCATTACAAAAATCAATTACAAGTTACAAATTATCCTCAAAATCTTAATTAAGTAAAAGTACAGAAGTATTATCAGTGAAAGCTATATTGTTGTATTATATTATTGGATGATTACTATGTGCTAGTAGCATTTTACTGTTTTAGCTGGTCGAGCTGGAGCCAATTTGAACTTTCTTTTTATACTGTACTAGGTAGTTTAATTTGTAACAATGTGTCATATTTTATAAGTTGATTGTGTGTTTTGTGCAAACTAGTAAGTGTAGCTGTCAAATAAATGTAGTGGAGTAAAAAATACAATATTCTCCTCTGAAGTAGAAGTAACTCAAGTAAAGTGCAAGCACCTCAAAATGTATGAAAATTCTTTTAATACTTCTCTATAAAGTACTTTTTATTTGAAATTTGCTAGAAAGCTCCGTAAAGCCGAGTGTGATAATCGGTTCATTACAATGAGCGATTCCTTTGACATTGTCCTATTCTTTTCACATTCTCATTTACATTATTATATATATTATAAAATTATAGATGTTTGAAGGACTGCAGTACTTGAGTAAATGAACGATAGACACAGAGAAAGATGAACCACAGACCACAAAATCTATCTCTGAGAGAGAAGAGAGATAAAAATGGATAATCATTTTGATCCTCTGTGACACAATGTGTGTCAGGAGTGTGTGTGTGTGTGTGTGTGTGTGTGTGTGTGTGTGTGTGTGTGTGTGTGTGTGTGTGTGTCCCTGACAAACAGTGGGCTTGCTGCGTGTGCATACACGCTTAGACAAGTGTGTGTGCACACAAACACGCGCGACCGTCGACGCCCTCTGCACAAGACCAAGTCAGCGCCAGATTAACTCCAGAGTATTGCTGTTGCCATGGAAACAGAGCTGCATAGTAACAGGCAGCAGAAGATGAGGATGGGGGAGGGGGGTGGGGGGAAGCTGGGGTTGTTGTTGTGGTGGGGATTAGGAGGGGGGGAGAGAAATTGTTACTTTTTTTGGGTAGCCAAAAGAGATGAACAAAAGGAGGGTTTTTTGTTGCCTCCCCAGTGTACTGCCATAGAAAGAGAAAATATGAATCCTCACACATCTGCTGCCAACGAGCACAGCTGTACTGCAAAAGATGCGCACATATGGGGGCTTTTGGCATGTACACAAGCACGTAAACACATCCAGCCACACACACACACACACACACACACACACACACACACACACACACGGTTGAAATTATTTTGGCGCTGATGCATTCAACACTTCAGAGCATTAAGAAGTGATCCAGTTATGATAAATGAGTAAATAAGATCCAACAGCGAGACAAGGAGGGAAGAGAGATGCTGACATTTTCTATCACCATCTTCAGAGTCTCCATCAATCTCTCCACATGGTGCCTCAAAGCTTCATTTTTCAATAATAACAATTTTTTCTTTGCATTTGGGACGAATGTTCCCCATTTGTGAAGAGAGAAAATCAAATGAATTCTTCGTAGCACAGTAAAATTGAAACATCACATTGGGCCTCATGATAAAAACATTTTAGGTGGTATGTATGAGTGATTTCAGATAAGTTGTGGCATTGACCAATTTCCTGGCATTTAGAATTTTCTCTTAGGTGCGCACAAAATCTACTAGTGGTCCAGATCTGTTGTACAAGTCGTGTGCAGGTAGTCTGCCTTTCTTCACAAGGAAAAAAAACACTTGTTTGAATAAAAAGATCTTGTCTTAATCTGAATAAATTTGGAGTTTAAATATGAGACCAAAATTAACTAAAAGGTCACGATGAGGCACATGGTTTCCTACACATTACAAATTAGATTCTCTAATATTTGTATTCCCGTACAAATTGTAATTTTGCCCTAAAACTTACTGACATGAAATGGCTTTTGATTCAATAAGTGATTGTTTATCGTCATTCGTAAGTGCTGATAAATGACACACGCCACCACACTGGATCATTGATGTCAAGACAAGCAATTATAACATCAGTGTCTTTTTTTTCCTTTGTGCTTTATTCTGACTTTGTGGCATATTTTGAGGCATTATTATTGCATATGGCATAAATAAATCCATGTGGACTTTGTCTATTTGTAATTTTATATGCACTAAATTCTGTGTTCTGGGCGCCTGGGTAGCTCAGTTGGTAGAGCGCGCGTCCATATATAGAGGTTTACTCCTCGATGCAGCAGCCGCGTGTTCGACTCCGACCTGCGACCCTTTGCTCTATGTCATTCCCCCTCTCGCTCCCCTTTCATGTCTTCAGCTGTCCTATAAAAATAAAGGCCCAAAATGGCCAAAAAATAATCTTAAAAAAAAAAATTCTGTGTTCTCTGCATTGGTGTGTGTGTGCGGACCTGGTTGAGGTAGTGGTATTCCTCAGGTTTGAGCAGGTGGAAGGACTTCCTCTCTTCTTCACTGGCTCCGGCCAACAGGTAGTAGAAAACATGGTAGTTCCTACAGATACACACACATGACAAGTTAGAGGGTAGGATTCTACAGCACAAAACACCTTTCATGTATTGATTTCTTGAATCATTTTAAATTCTCTCAGAGTTGAACTTTCACACCACTGCGCTCCGCTGAGATGATGCTTGGGGGAGGAGACTCCATTCAAAGCTTTGGAGTAGAGCACAGGGAAACATTTTCCATCTGCTGGCTATTTCACAACCTAAACCTGCAGCATGTAACAAATAAGTCACACCTTTCGACCGGCGGGCTCACATTTCAAGTCATTCAAAGTAGCAGTGTGGCGTGTGGGCTGAAGGTAAGGAACTGTGCCTCTGTGACAAAGGTCAACACACCGAGACGTAATTCTATTACAGCTGGAAACAAGCTTCACTTTTATATACAGGCAACCTTAGTGACCGATGGAGTGGTGGAAAGTTAAAAAGTTCAGAGAGGATATTAAAGAATACCGATCTGTAATTGGCGGATGGGTAGAAGGATGTTTTTTTAATTGAAACTGACATGTAGTACGAGTACTGCTTTAATGTTATTACGCTACTAAATAATACTTCTATGACAAGTTTTATTATTTTTTCATAACTGACACTGTTTCTGCTGTTGATACAGACACTTTGGGCGGTGCAATAAGACCTCAAATTATCTTTGAGGTAATGTCTTCTATCATGACAAATGAAAGCTGATGTTACATAATCCTTGTGAAGATGCTCAAACTAGGTTGTTTTTTTCCTGTATCTCCATCTACCACAAACATTTAGGTAAATAATAAATTACACTAAAACATAACTCTTAATGAACCTTTACTAGTAATGACCATTGAATGAGATACCAAAAAAGTTGCCTAGCTTGCTGGCTAGCATAAGCCACAACAGTAAACTAACATTGACACATGCAGATCAGGTTTCTTGATGATTACAGTCTTTTCAGGGCACTCGTTATTTCCCCTGAACACAGCCATTACCGACAAGGATACAAAACTAAAACCAGTGCCCCTGACCCTAAAAAGATTTGTGCTGACCTGCCTTGACTTACATGGCTCGACTTTAGGCGGTGTTTTACAACTACCAATAGAGCCATGCTAGCTGTGCCCCCCTGCTTCCATTATTTGTGCTGAACTAAACTTGCCTGCAGCTGGCGGTCATATTTATCGCACAGATGACTACGTTTTATCAATCCTTTCATCTAACTCTTGGCAAGAAAATTGAATTAATGCATTTCCCAAATTGCCGAATTATTCCTTTAACATGTTTGGGGTTTTATTTTCTTTTTTCTGAAAACCTGGACAGCTCACATAAAACAAAATTAGGCTGGTGACTCTTAATGGTATTGGTAGATTGCCAGTATGCTAACCAGCCCTATAGCTACGACTGCTACTGTTAATGATCCACAGTTAGTGAAGCTAATAACACAATATATGAACAAACTACTGTAATACCTAAAACAATACTACTAATAACTTAATAACAGAATCACGGTTGCTGAATACAGTAACAGCCCTTCACTTGCACCGACTACTATCAAAGTCATAAAGCCTTACAGCATCCCTGGAAAGCTCAGCTAGTTTTTATTAGTTTACTCTGAGGTTGTACAGAGGCAACCTGTCATGAGACTGGAGTTAAGATTTAAGATTGTTTGCAGTTGATCATCAGCCTGCCTGCTCCCCCACCTCTCAGCTTCAGGTCTGAGCCGACTGGGGGGTCCTGTCTTTAGTTTCTACCCTATCAATATGGCCGCCAGGGCCTGTCATCAGGATGAAATGGAAAACCCGGCCATTCGGGGTTAGAATGATTAGATGACCAGTGAAGGGTTTTACAGTGTTTTTTTCTTTCCCTCGCAAAGCTATTATGCTACTGGGCCCTGTGATTTTTGTTTTTAGAATTGCTGCCTGGGAGAGAGGAGCGATACAGGGACAGAGCCAGTCGATAAGAGAAGGTGTGTGTTGAGAGAAAAAATGTAAGGGATGTGGGCGCAGGTGGAAATTCCTATGCATGTGTTTATGTACAGTGTGAGTGTGTATATATGTGTGTGTGTGTGTGTGTGTGTGTGTGTGTGTGTGTGTGTGTGTGTGTGTGTGTGTGTGAGAACAGAGTGTTTCTGTTACACTAAACTGGACACATAACTGATTTCTAAGAAATATCTGAAAATATATTTTCTCATTCTCCCAAAATTGTTTTGATGTATAATTAGTATCAATAAACAATCATGTCCTGTGTGCATAAATGACCAAACTTAAAAGGAAACCTGATAGTTTGCAATGTTAACTGAGAAAGCAAAGGGCAGAGGATACCCGATATTTATCCTCAGCTTGCAGAGGAAATGAAGCCAATTTTAGTATTGAGTTTCTTAGACAAAGAACATATCCGTGCAGATATATGGATTTTGACATATTATCTCTCAAACAAGTGTCAATTTGGCTTTCAGTGTTTCTAATTTTTCTCCTTCTTTCTTATTTATGGCTGCACCACTCTTCCTTAAGTTTCATTATTTTCAGCTTTTAGAGATTTCTACTGAAAAAACGTGGAATTTTGTAAAGGAGCAGATTGGTTTAAACTGATTTTCAGGTGGATTTTTTTATTCCACAGACATCCAAAATGGCTTTCTGAAGATGTTGTTAACATGATCTTAAGTTGATCACTTTTCAAAAAGTGGGTAGAAATTGAAAAGTGGGCAGCTGATTATGCACCAGAGTCAAGGTTAAAAAAAATTAGAGATTGCATGCAATAATCCAAATTAATGCTGATGAATTCCCAGGGGATATCTTTAACCAACATATGACATACGGGGGAGCCTGGGACAAACCTTAGCATGTGAGCATTTTAGAAATGTGTTAACTAATTGACAATAACCTGATCAAACACTGTGGTTAGTGTAGATGACAATATGTCAACGCAAAATCTGTCAGCGATGTCCCAGTGATGAAATGATCAGTACACAGTCTAATATATTCAGAGGTCCATCATCCACATTCCCTGCTGTCAGTCAGTCTCTACTTCCCGTGTCTCCACTCACCTCTCATTGTGCTCCTGGTAAACCAGACGGGATTTCTCCAGCAGGTACTTCTCCACATAGGCTCTGAGAATCAAACATACACACAGGCACATGAAGGTCAAAAGAGCCACGTAATCCAAAAAAAAAAAAATCAGCTGATGTTAAGTTACCAACATACAGGGAAGAAGGTTGAGTTGCTGATTCATGTAATTAAAGATATTAAGAAGAGAAGAGGACATAAAAACAGACTAAAGTTATCAGTTATTGGTTATCAAATGCTATGCATTTTTAATAATTTGTGAAATTAAACTTATTAACTACTCTGTCTGGAGATATCCTAATCACTGATTAATTCTGTTTCCTTTCTTACATGAGGAAATGAAGTGATATGAATAGCAGTTATAAATTAACAATCTATGTTTAATCATATTGTTAACTGAGGTATCACAGATAGATTAGATACTGTAACATAGGGTGGCAAAACACAACACATACATGATATTAAACAGCAGGTTTTTTAACCAAATTATTAGATGATAAAGTATTAAGCAATAGTTAAATCACCATTTGTAAGTGATTGAATGTTACAACTCTACCAAACAGCATTTGTAAATGTGTGACTCATGCATGCATGTGTTTTATTTGTGTGTGTGTGTGTGTGTGTGTGTGTGTGTGTGTGTGTGTGTGTGTCCGTGTCTCTCACCCTCTGACCGTGCCACTCTCCTGGTAGTTGACCTGGATGAACTTGCCGAAGCGACTGGAGTTGTTGTTGTGGGCCGTCTTAGCGTTCCCAAAGGCCTGAGAAGAAAATGGAAACATATCAGCATGTAGACAGGTGATAACTGACAGGTACAGGTGTGTGTTGTTCTCCTTTCATCCTTTATGTACAGTAGTGAAACAGAAGGATAAACTGCTTATTTACAAGTTATAGCAAATAAAGAAGGGTTTCAGGTCTACAGGGTCTTAAAAACGCTCTATTTCTAGAGGCAAACATTATGATGGGAACTGAACTCTGATCCAAAGTGAAAAAATGTGTAAGGAGTTGAGGGAGCTACCAATCACAGAACTGTAACAGAGGTCATGAGGCTCAGGAAGGGGCCAACAAGAGACACACACACACACACACACACACACACACACCAACCATGCACTAAACTGCCAAATTCCTAAAGGCAAACACACTGCAGAACTGAAAACAGACACAGTCACTACTCGTGGGAGTTTGTGGGCATTTCCACACACACACACACACACACACACACACACACACACACACACACACACACACACACACACACACACACACACACACACACACTCATTAGCGGCCCCTGGAGGACTCATTCATGTTCTTATTGGGTGTCTCATGGGCCCCAGTGGAGCTGGTTAGTGAGAAGAGAGGAGGAGAGGAGAGGAGAGGAGAGGAGAGAAGAGGAGAGAGGAGGAGAGGAGAGGAGATGCAAAAGAAGTGGATAGACAAATAAGATAAATAATAATAATAAATAAGAAAAAATTTAGACTTTGAAGAGAACGCAAACAGGCTAAAGAAGAAAGAAAAAAGTGGGAGGAGAGGCAATGAAGGTTGATAAAAGGAATGAAGAAGGACTGCAGCAAAGAGGAGAAGACAAAACAAAAGATGACAAGAAAGGAAATGAGGATGGGATAAAAGACCGACCTGACACACATTTAACAAGCCAATCAGAGCGAAGAATAAAGGAATTAAACAACCAATCCAACTGCTTTACGGTTCATCTTTTTCTCCCTCAGTGCTTCTCCTTCCCTGCAACACCATACAAACTATACTTATTGTCTCCTTAAAATCCATCCATCTTTTTTTTCTTTTCTCTCCACCAGATCCCCATTGAGCCTTTATAAAGAAAAGTCCATGGGTTGAGACACATAATCAACCACAGAAGAAGAGTGGACTGGCAGCGAGATCTCCCTCAATTCCCTCAATCCAAAATGTAAATCGAAACTGCAATTTACTTGATAATGATAGCTCTTTCATCCTCAATAATCTACTGGAAATAAGAGCCGTTTTGTGGCAAAATGTTTCCAGTTTTGAGTTTTAGAGGAAAATCCACTTCCTGAAATGATTGAGTGAAATGAGCACCAGCTCTAATGGAAACTGTCAATGGCAATCAAACCACTGCTGGCAAGGGAAATACACTGGGTATGTTTGTGTGTGAGTGCAAGAAGATGTATGTACTGTTTGAGCTTATAATTCATGCATGTGTGACATGTGTGTGGATGCATGCGGCCTGCTGTGTGTAGTTTGTGTCTGTGCTTTCTGTGTGTGTGTGTTTTGTGTGTGTGTGTGTGTGTGTGTGTGTGTGTGTGTGTGTGTGTGTGTGTGTGTGTGTGTGTGTGAGAGACAGAGATTAATGAGTGAGGCGGCACTGTCTGGATGATTTAGTGGTGAACTCTGCTTCATGGTCAACGCCTGCTGTGACCACAGCACAGGAAAACACACACTGTGAATCAGTGATTGCTCTTTGGTGTGTGTGTGTGTGTGTGTGTGTGTGTGTGTGCGTGTGTGCGTGTGTGTGCGTGTCTGTCTGTCTCTTATTCGGAGCGAAACAGGGTCAAGTTCAAGGTAATTACTGGGTAACAAATGCTATAATACCTGATATAGTCATGTAATTATTATTCAGATTTTTGCTGAATCATATTGTTTCTTTGGTGCCCAGATATAATTCAGTCAAGTCAATTCTGAAGGTGTTTTTTTTGTCAAAATGTACTTAAATTGTTTAACACATAAAGAAACGAGAGTTATTATTTTTGACTCTATTTTCTACACATACATGTACAGAAATGCGTTGTCCATTTTTCTATTCTCCAAACCTAACTATTGCTTTAACACAATGCTTGGCTTTGTTAGGATCTTGGTCTAAATTAATGACGGAAATAAACATACTGTAGCAAAATGTGACTCCATGTTTGTTCCCTTTATAAAAAAACAACAACAACAACATGCAGCCTTGAAGGAAACATCCAAGAACAAGGAACACTGACTGGATACATTTGCTGTTCCCATAGACTTAATTTGAATTTGAAATTCAACGTGACTCAATACAAACTGAATTAACCCCAGCCTTCACTGCATAGCCTGTGGTGCCATATGCAGTCCAGAAATAACCAACTTAAGTGTGTTAAAAACAGCTCGCCACATCGTCCACTTACACAAATCAAAGACACAGCGCTAAACCGGCCATATGTTAGATTTTAACGTTGATGTGCTGACCCCAAGGCTTAATCCTGCTCTGACTGTGTATACTGTATGTGTGTATCTCTATGTCTAAGCCCAACACTGGCTCCATACTGTATGCTAATGTATGCTTATTCACCGACTTTGCCCCTGAGGGCTCTTCCACGCTGTCACATTATGTTAGCCATTTGTTTCCTCCACCGCTGCAGAAAAGCCTGGCTCCTCAGCCTCAGAGGAAATGAGCAGTGGTGCTGCTATTTCAGAATAGGACTTAGGGTGTTAAGTGTTCAGGGGGCAAGATGAGAGCTAGCCTGTTAATTAGCATGTCAAGACCTTCTTCAAAGCAGTGGCTCAAATACTAATGCTAATAACCCGGTGTTTCTCTCTCTCTCTCTCTATTGCTTTGTCTTTTTCACCAGTACAGCTGCAGAGTTTCCCTTAATACTCTCAAAAACCATTTGGTGACCTAGATTATGAAAAACAAGTAGAGACTTGCCAACAACACTGCTGGGCTAGCTTCCATGTGCTAGTTTCTTCTATGTAATTCTGAGTGGTTGAAATTATTGATGCTGGCTGCAACGCTCTGATGGCCAGGTGAAGGTGACTGCTTGTTTCAGCAGGACGCTTTTTGTGAATATGGATATATAAGGAAGCAATTGACTTTATGTGGGGGACGTGGTGAAGACTTACAGCCCACATCATGTTTTTGGTAGTCTCACTTTGCCAGACCTTTACCCTGCAGAGATCTGAGGAGCAGTTAACCATAGTCCTCATAAATCGACCGGAGTTTAAAATTCCAACACAAACAAAACAGAAGGTAACGGACATCCGGCTGAAAAGAGTGAAATCCGGCGGAATTTCCAATGGCAACGGAACAAGTGGATATAGACTATGTTTTTGGTAGACTGGCCCCTTACTGATCAGACCAACTGTTTGCTGGGTAATGTAAATATGGCCACCAGTATTATAATATCCTTGACTTCAGTGGGTTGTTCGGTAATGTTTTATTTCACCCCTTTATTTGGGGTGATCTATATTAATTATTTGGGATATTATTGTGTTGTGGGACTTGCGACATGCTTCATGCTCTCCCCCCTCCTTACATACACTGCAGACTCTCTCCTCCCAGGCTATTTAAGGGGCCAGTTCACAGAAATTACTATTAAAACGACTATTTTCTCAAAAGCCTCTCGTGGTATCTATCATGTTTTTTCTTGTCCAGGTTCTTTTGTAGGTGAATGGAATTTAATGTGTGATGCTCACAGCATTTAAAATAAAGCATTTAAAATTCAACTCTTCTCAGAATCAGTGCCCAATACAAAAGAGCTAAAAAAAATTTTTTTTTAAATCCACAGAATTTATGGTCTACAATTTTCATGAAAAAAATATTTTCAGCTGGAGAAAAATGTCCTTATGAAATTGTCCACAGTTGAAATCTGCATTTCCACCAACCACCACAAAAGTAGTTGAAAGTGGCCAACCTTGCTTGACTTTAGTTTACACTATGTTGAGTGACAGTTCATTCATTAATTTAACATGACACAGACATAGCTATTACTCACTGCACTGTGAATCTTAGCAGTACACATTAGAACACATTGCCCATGATCTTTACTTGCTGCAGAGACGGTATTGTGTTTGGCCGGGGCAGTTCCAAGCAGTAGGTTATTTTTGTTTTAATTGCCGCATGTTCATTTTGCTTTAAAACAAGCAGGTGGGCAGAAGTCGTGCTCAGCCTTCTTCCTCGGCTTGAAACCCTGTTTCCCCCCCCCAAATTAAACCAGAAACCAGCGCTCTGCATCCAGCCTGTGGGTATCCAGGCACAGCTACACAGTCTGTACGCAGTGTGCCAGTCAAGCTTATACCACACGTTGAAAGATTTAGTTAGCAGATACAGTAAATGCCGTCACTTACATAGACACATAAACTCTTGGTGAGAGACACTAACCCCCATTTACTGCTTCATTAAACAACTGTAAGATGACAGGAGACGACTGCCAAGTTACACTGCTGATACGCATGCCAAACTGTGCTTTTGACAGCTTCATCACCGGTAAAACAGCAATATGGCGACTAGAAAATCCTCATACACACAGACAGAGTTCTCTAGAATCATGACTTTAAGTGTCATACAATTAGGGCTTCGTACAAAAACTGTGAAAGCTGTTTTATTACAATAAATCAGTACCAGAAAGAGAGAGAGGGAAACATTTGTCAAATTAGGGGGGAAATTATTCAAGACTACTTTCCAAAAACAATTCAAGGGATTTACTGCAACGTGCAGCGTGTTTCTGCCCTGTCCTCTTAATCAAAGGCTTTCACTGGGCCATTAAAGCAGACGGCTGCTCTTCAGTATTTCTCTGCCCATTACAGTCCCAGTCACAGAGGGATGTGAAGGCCAAGACTGCCTAAACTGCCTAGTTCTCTACCTTATTGGCTGACAGCCTTCTTCTCGGTTGATGTTTTTGACACTAGAGTTGAAAAAATACCTAAGTTTATGTAGTAATAGCAAAACAATATGTTTAAATAAGTCATACATGCTTTCTAGAAAACTCTTTTTTCTTTCAATTAAGAAATTAAGTTTGTTAAATGGAATTCTTTTTTTTCTTTTTTGTCTTTTTCTAAAGACAAGCAGCCAAAATAAAAAATAAAAAGTTCTAAATTATGATTTACATCAGGAACTACCTGGTCAAAGATGAAGTAAACAGATTTACAAACCACAGATTCAATGCCAGCTTTCAATACTTGACAGTTTCAGTTAACTAATACTCAGCCCTACTTACAGTATGTGATGATGAAAGAAGTATGACCTGATGAGGTGGTTCTCAAGCTACGGGTTGGGATAAATAAATCCGGCGTCGGATCATGATTGGAAAAATGATCGAAAAAAACAAACATTTTTGCTACACAAGATTACATTATTTCTTTGAATTTACTGACCTTCCTCAAATTGTATCTTTTGAAAATCTGGAGAGTTTAATCTTTAAGGGTTGCCTACAGCATAAAGGGTTTACCTCTTTATATAACACAACCAGATCTATTCTGCTGTACATACTATTTACTGGTTTCTGTTTATACTTACATACATATCATACTTACTGTATATTACTGACATAACTGCATTCATTTGTAATGTTCTTTTTGTGCATTGCTTTGTTTGTTTTGTATATATCACAGTTAAGATGCTAAACTGCATTTAGTTGTACTGGCTCTGTGTACAAGGACTATAAAGTGGAATCTAATCTAATCTAGGCTGTCGCGATTTAATGCTAAAAGGCACTCATCAAGAAAAAACTCTACACGTTACTGGAGTCAGAGTATACTTGGTTTTGGAGGCAAACCTGAGTTCAGGTGAACTAAGAAAGATAGCAAGACTAAAAACATACAGGGCCAGAGAGATATGTCAATGCCACTCATGTTGTACCACCTTTGAGATGCACTCGCTGTTAAACAACATCTGGAGCAGCAGAAATGACTTTAAAACAATCTTTCAGAATGATTTCATGCTGTGTAGATTTCCCCAGAGGGCCGTCTGAGTCTGCTTTTAGACCCAAAGTTCTGTTTTTTTACTTCCACATTCACAGGAGCTCCCAGCAAGATGACATCACATCGCATTCCTCCGCGAGCAGGTGCAGATTGGCTTCACAAGGTATGCTGGGAAAACAGAGAGTGTGTGTGTGTGTGTGTGTGTGTGTGTGTGTGTTTCTGTGTTTCTGTGTTTGTGTGTGGTTTGGAGTAGAGTTAGTGGCAGTTTTTCCTCTAGGTGTGCGGTCAGGCTTGAAAACACACACGCCAGCAGGAAAGCAGGTGCTGAAGTTAACATTACGTAACATTCATAAGATGCGACAAATGACAACGTTGTGAGAGTGTGTGTGTGTGTATTTGCATTCAGCTCAAGTGCGTTGCCTCCTTAATCTTTTCGAGAGTGAGTTTGTAAACTGTGATCACGTGCGTCTGGATGCTCAAAAGCCATCATTAACTGGACTAACTGGTGTTTGTCACAAACAGCTGGGAGGTTGACTCATACAGTAACTGGAGGTTGAAATGCTCGATCTTCTGCAGGAAGAGGGAGGAAGGAAAGATGGTTTTGTGCTTTCATCACTGCCAAAATGCCCTTCAGCCAGGCCCTAAGCTAGGGCTGCAAATGACAATTATTTTCATTATGGATTGAAAAATGCCCATCAGAAGTTCACAGAGACAAAGTTGATGTCTTTAAATGTTTTATTTTATCACAATGATACAAAACCAGGCAAAGCATTGATGCTGTAAGTAAACAATTTGTGTGTTTGTTTTTTATTGTAGATTAATTTTTATCAATCAGTTAATTGATTAATTTACTTATCATTTTAGCACCACCCTAAAATAAAGACACATCAATATATAAAACTACACTGGTAGCACTTTGACGTTGTTTTTACTGCTAATAATCAGTTTATTGTAGGATTGTTATGAGATGTAATATGTGTTTATGAGTTTTAGTCAAAGAAAAAATAAGTGAAATATCACTGTACTTTTATTAAACTACCTAATAGCCAATTCTGAAAAATCTTCTTTTGTGGCCAAACTGTAGCAAGGGTTTTGCAAAAAATAAAAAAATAAATAAAGGCACCCCTTCACTAAACCCCCACCTAGCCTACTCCAAGAGACAAAGTACTACAAATGACCCAGACCTCTGACAAAATGCACAAGAGGGCTGTGTCTGCGAAATCAAGGATCCTAAATAATGTGAACAAAGCTAATAAAGTCTCGTCTTTATGACTTGCTTTTAACTTTCTCTTTTCCCATTACTGTGTCACTCCCCGGACTCTTCCCCCCCACTTGCTCTCTTTCTCTGGTTCTTTTCTTTCCTTTACTTGAGACATATGGGATGGGCCCTCCTTTCTAGGAAAAAGGGAAAGGAGGGAGGGAAAAGGAGGTGAGAACAAGGACGAGCAAGGTTACGTAATCCTGACAGGTCACACTGAAGGGGCCTCCTCGTAACAGCCAGCATGTGTAGAAAGGAGTCGAGATAGTTTGGGTGACGGAGAAACACAGAAATTAAATTCAGTATTTGGATATGGCCTGGAAATATGCACACATTCAAGCAAAAATTGACTTATATCTATGAGTCAACATCAATCACTTCCTTCCTTCCTCCAGGCTTTTGTAAAAGACCATTACCTTATTATTTCCTGTGTAAACAGTAACTTACCTCTACTGGCACTTAACCACTTAAACATACACAAACACAAAATGATTTCTCCTGCTGTTTACTAGCTACATCGGTACATATACAAAGATGCTTATCTGCCTTTTAAAACTGTAGGAAAAAGTTGAAGCCATATGTGCAAATATTCTTATTTTCTCAGCACTAAACTCCAGATTTAGGGGAACAATTTGACATTTATGCTTATTTTCTTTCTTGACAAGAGTAAGATGAGAAGATTGATACAACCTTCATGCCTGTATGCTAAATATGAAGCTACAGCCAGGAGACTATCTTTTGTAACTTATTCCTGTACAGGAAGGTCACATTTTCCCCAAATGAGCTAATATTTAATTGATCGCTTTGAGTTGCTGTCTGCCTGCTCACTTTAAATCAATTGTTATTGTAAATAAATGGTCCATGTTGTTGTAGTTTATGAGGCATTATCATGTACTTTTAATAAGTGTCTTTTTCTTTCTGCAACTACATTTCCCCTTAATGGACAACTAATGTTGATCCTAAATAAGGGATCGATGGTAAACATATACTGTATATTAAGTATAATGTCATAATCATTTTGATCCCAGCCAGAGTTGACTCTCTTTGGTTTCAGATTTCCGAAGAACCTGCTTCCTCGTTGCTCTCCATGTGGGTGTAGTTATGGCTAATAGTGCTCTGCTATTAGGCGACACATTAGGACGAAGGTTTGTTTCATGTAGTGAGAGGAAAGAGTTAATGTCACAGCCTAATGACTGGTGCTTGACGTGAAAAAACCCTGCTCTGCGACTATCATCCAGTTGAGTAAATGTTCAGTATTTATTGCCCTGACCACAAGAAGGTTTAAAACTGGGCAATGAGCTGATATTGGCCTGTGGATTCGCTAAAAGGGAATACCAGACACGTTCTGAATATGAGGTTGTACTTGAGTTCCAGTACAACGAAATATTTAATACACTTTGGAGAGAAATAACAGCGCTAAAGTGGCATCAAATTAGTTAAAGAACATATGTGAGCAAATTGATTTGCATCCAAGCTCACATGATTTTGCATGAAAAAGTAGAATATACACAAGCAGTAATTTGTCTTGGCTCCAGAGGAAATATTGGCACTTTCCAAATAGAACAAACTGTACAAAGACAGTATAGTCTCTATGCATATACTGCACATTCAGAAAGAGGCTAAAGAGGGCTTTCTGTATGTCTGAAGAACAGTGTTTCTGTACATATACAGGATGTGCCTGCATGTACAGCATTATAGTCATCTGCAGCTCTTCATTCTTGTCTGTTGAAGCTATGTCAGGGTCATCCTTTCAACAGGGGCCCATTACTTCATTCACACAAATGCAAGGACACACCTCTGCAGTGCAACGCGCGCACACACACAAGTCCAGGAAGACACAGACACAGAGTAATACATGACACACACACAAATCTTCTGTACTTATGAGGACCCTTACTGACACACATCTTCTATCGGCAGTAAAGGCAGAAAATGTTGTATTCTCTTAATAAAAATAAATAAATAAATATGGAAGAGTATGTACAAAATCAGCAGCAGCATCGGATTTACAAAATTATAATTTCAGTTTGACTTTGACATTTTTCTTTTGTCTTTATTTTATAGTAAACTATAGAGACAGACAGGGAACATGGGGGAGAGACAGGGCATGGCATGCAACAAAGGTCCCCAATTGAATTTGTGGTTATGTGGTATGCATCATGGACCACACGCCACTGAAACTAATTCTAACCTTAACCCAAAAACCAAGTCTTAAACCCCAAACAGCTCTTTGAAGATGTGAGGAATGTAAAAAATGTCCTCACTTTCCAAATGTCAATGTCTCAGCCTCAAGGTCTAAAACTGTCTCCCCATGTACCCAGCTTGTTAAATGCAAGTCCCACGCAGCCAAACACATCTGTACACGTGTTGAGAAGACGACAACTCACATCTTTCTCTCACACACAATAACACAACCGCACACATTTTCTCTCTCGCTCCATAAATGGCTGCTGTCACTACAGTGCTGGGCCACATCTGGATCCCATTGGCCTCAGGAAGGGTTGAACACAGAGGCCCAATAAAAGCCTCCTTCCATTGGACAGGACTGTCAACAGGCCCTCTACCACTGTCGGTGAGGAGGTGCAGAGAGGGAGGGAAGGAGGTAGGGGGAGATAAAGAGAGGGAAGAGAAGGAGGACAGACAAAGAGAAATAAAGGGAGACGTAAGAAGTGGAAAGAGGTAGAAGAAGGAGAAGGGAGATGGAGGGGGGGAAAACTGAGAAAGGAAGGGATCGAGGAGGAGGAGGAAAAAGAGGAAGACGAGGACCAAGGAGAGACAGACAGCAAAAGGTAGAAAGAGATGCACATGGGGATTTTTCTAAAATTTTAGTACAATAAAACATCTACTCCTTTTACGAGAATTTATTCAAGAGAACATGATGCATAATTAATCGTAAAATGCTAATTGCACTAGACTAGACTTTCTGGTGTGGTGCAGTGACTTCCTGAAGTCTTGATGTCACCTTGATAGAGCCAGGTTAGCCGTTTGCCCTTTTTTCCTGTCTCTATGCGGCGCTAAGCTAACCGGCTACTGTCTGTAGCTTTGTATTCATCGTACAGATATGAGAGAGTTTTCCATCTTTTCATCTCAGTCTTGGCAAGAAAACAAATAAGCATATTTCCCAAAATGTTGAACTATTGCTTTAATGAATGAGCCAATGAATGAATTTGTCTCCTCTGATCCAGGGCCATCGTAACACCGAAACATTATGGTTACGTACATTCCCACTTTTTATGCTTTATTTTATGGGCTTTCTGTTGGAATGGAGGCATCCAAACTTAAAATGTATTTGCAATATTTCAGCTTTTTTTCTGTTTTATTTCTGGCATCTCCACTCGGATTTTCTAGCGGAAAAATTACCAAAAAAAAAAAGTTTTTTACTCAACCAGCTTTGAACAACTGGCTCCAGATCAGAGTGTGTGCGCGTGTGCGTGCGCGCGCGCGCGTGTGCGTGTGCGTGTGTGTGTGTGTGTGTGTGTGTGTCAGTCCAGCAGCACCTTATAAGCTTCATCCAAGTAGTTGGAAAAACACACACCCCGTAACAAACATTAAGATGCCTAATCAACCCCAAACCACCTCCGCTTGGATCCAGCGTTCTAACGCACCACAGCTTCGCAGCTTTTAACAAATCCTGAGAGTTTCTGGGAGTGTGCTCGGCCCTGGCCGTGAGCCTGTAACGCTGCGCAGTGTGACTGATAGAAAATGTAACTCAGTTTGCGAGCTGGTGTTGGAAAATCCCACGACTGACTGTGTTGAAGTGTTAATCCCTTGAGAGCTGGACCCCTACATGCTGCAGTGTGTAAGTGTGTGTGTGTGTGTGTGTGTGTGTGTGTGTGTGTGTGTGTGTGTGTAGCAGTGAGAGATGATTAATTTAGGGATTTGGGTGGGAGGAGTGTGTGTGTATGTGTGTGTGTGTGTGTGTGTGTGTGTGTGTGTGTGTGTGTGTGTGTGTGTGTGTGTGTGTGTGTGTGTGTGGTGTGCGTTTCTCTACACAGTGCATTTATGTTTGGATGTTGTGATGGAGGACTATAAAGGCTGTAAAGGGCAGTATATCTGTTCTACCTGTAACTGTATTACACATAAGTATCTTCTGATTATCATCTGAGTTTGCATTTACTGTATAGTCATCAGCTGAAAAAGTTGCATTTCAAATTTTTGTGATTTCCTGAAGGTATGGCGATTTAACAAATCCGTACGATCCAAGAAACTTCTCCATCTTTCTGTTAAATAAAAGGTTTTCAAATTAAAAGTCTGCTCTGGCCTTTCTACAAATCTAAAAACAAGACAAAGACATTTCCACCACACCTGACAGCAGCCATTTCAGCAATGTAATTTTGCATTCAGTGAGGAGAATCAGCAGATTTCTAGTATTTGTCCGTGTGTTAGTGTGTACATGCTTGTGCTTTGTTTACTTTGTTTTGCAGGGGAAGGGAACACTGGTTACAACCTCAGGCGTTTCCTCTCTCTCATCTTCTCTTCCTCCTCCACTACGCTCTTAAATTCACTTCATTAACTCAGTTCCACAGGCCTTAGACAGCTCATTGTTGCTTTTTATTTCCTTCACAGCAGTGCCATCTCAAAGTACTACTGTTGATAAAATATACAAAGGGGGATTTCGGCTCTTATGCAACATAAAACATTAAACACATCTGAAGAGTAACTCAGACATGCACTACAGACATTTATGGGCACTGTATATAGTACACAAACTCTGGCTTTAGAAGGCATTCAGACCGAAAACAGCCCTGCGTTAAAACAGCAAAGGGGGCTGCATTGGTGGGGGTGTGTTGTTTAATGTACCAGTAAGACAATGAAATACTATCCAGGGAGTTCAGTTGGAGTAACAGATATGTTTAAAGGTTTATCAGACCCAAAACACTGCGCAATAATACGTCAAGACAGGATTTAAAAACTTTAAAGAAGAAATAATGGCTGCAATTGTTTTATCTTTTGTCACGTTGATGGTGATGTAAACAGTAGAAAGTAACATGAATTTGTGCTTGCATGTCATTGTGACTTCACTAATTCCCATTTCCTTGTGTGACTTTCCTCAACTGACCCTCTCGGCATTACATTTGGTGAAAAAACGTTGGCTTATGTGCTCTCCGTGGCTCCACGAGCTCAAAGGCACTTTGGGAAAAAATGCTGAGAAATCATTCGAGGTATGATGAAGCCCTTTTGCAAAGACAGGATACATTAATAATAGCCCCAGCATCAACATGTGCTGCAGCCAGTGTGAGACGGAGACAGATTAGTGCAGAGAACGTCATCAATCATGTCAGGACTGTTGTGTCTGAAAGGTCAAAAATGATGTGAGAAGATTGCCACTTCAGTCAGAACAGCAGAGTCATTCTCTATCTTCGTTTGTGGGCTCTAAATGCATTTCTACAATAAGAGCCTCAAATCTCTCTCGTACCCCTGAATCACAACACTCTTCAACAGCAAGAAGACCGTCTTCATCCCCTCACTGACTTGATTGAAGAGAAAAAAAAACGTCAACACACACAGATGGTGAGATGAGGATACACACTTTGCAGTACGGATGCTTGTTTGGATGCCATGTAACTGGCAGCTAGCCTCCACGTATACTTTATGTAACTGTTCTAAGGTTGACATTTCTCACCCGTCAGTCTGCTGACAGCTTAGATGAACAAGTATGTTTGAGTTTGGCAAAGCCAACTTCACGTCCGTCCAGAAAAAACACAAAGTTTAAGTCAAGCTAAAAGGAGCTGGATGGGAATTAGTAAGTGGATTAAGAAGGGACTAATAAGGCAATAATGCATTTGTGCTGCTGTGGGAGTATAAACAGGACTAAGACTCTACAGACATGCTAGCAGCTCTTTGAGGCTGTACTAAGTAGGGGAGTTGAAATTGTTCATTGCATAGATGCATCGTGATGCGGACCTGGACGATTCTGCATCGATGCAGTGACAGACCATAATCAAATATTGCCTACTGTTACTTGTTGATTTTCCGCTCGCTGCATTTTTGTTTGCTGTGTTCAGAATCCACTACATTCAGGAAGTGTCCTTTTTAAGAGCAGCTACAATGAAAAGGGGAGTTTATATATATCTGACTGCTTGAATTTGATGATGAAAACCATGTGTAGTGATATATAAAAATATTGAGGAGGTGACGCATTGTGATGCATTGTGATATTGAATCGATTTAAATTGTTGACAGGATAATCGAATTGGATGGTGAGACCAGTGAAGATTCACACCACTAGCACTAAGGCACAGTGGTGCTTTAACCACCTATACCTCAGTTTATCTTGTTAGCATGCTTACATTTGCTAATTAGCACTAAACACAAGTATTGGACAACTTTAAATTTTAAAGATTTGGACAATAGTATCTGCACAACATTTCATGGCAACCTGCTGGTAGCCTGACATGAAAAGTCCAGACTGAAATATATCAACAACTATCGGATGGATTGTCATGAGATTTTTAAAAAGACATTCAGGATCCTACAAGTGTTAGACGGACAGACCAACTAACCTTGCCATCCACAAGCCCATGTCGCTAGCATGGCTAAAAACATCATCTTTAGGACTAAACACTCGGAATAGCAGCTTTAAGCTGTGCATCTTTAAATATTCAGGTCAGATCTTTCTGGAGACGAGCTCAATGCCTCTTCTAAAATACAGCTTTGAAATTTATGACATATACACAGGGGATTTATAGCTATTTAGGCCAACAAGTCCAGTTTCTAGTTTGGCCATTTCCATGTCCAAAAAATACAAATAAATAACTCCAGCTTTCAGAAAAATGGCAGGTCTTGTGGAATTATCATCTGATCTCTCCACTCATGGATGGGGTATTATGTTACCAAAGTGCCAGGGGAAGGAAGAGTGGGGAAGTTGAATTAGTGCTCTGTACGAACAGTGGATTTGGCAAACTAACTCAATGAAGGAGGATGGCATTTCCTCTTGTCTTATCTCTGTCTGTCGGGGGAAGGAAATATCGAAAGGAGGTGAAGCCACCTAAAGCAAGGCGTTCTCATTTTCCTGTGAGATTTCCTCTTTGTCTATTCGGAAAATAGCATGAGTTTTCTCTGGAAATTGAGCAGCCATTCATTCTTTTTTCTTCTATCTTTACCTCTCAAGTTATTCTAATAATATGCCCCTCTACCACTCTTTCTTTGCCTCTTTTGGCGGCCTTCACTTCTACCTGTCTCCCCTACTTCCATGCTTCATTATCTTCTACTTCTCCTCTCTATCTCATCTCTTATCGTGTTTTCTCCTCTTACCCGACGAGGTTCAGACTTCAGGACGACGCTTCACTCTGCGATACAAGCAGCGAGATCTATTTTTACATCAGCCGGCAGCCAGTGATGCAAAAAAATGCACGGCGCCAAAGTGAAGAGTACAGCCGGCCACTGGAGCACTCACCGCATGTAATCCCAAAACCAACACACACGTGTACTACACACTCACACAAAGGAACACACACAGTCGCAGAGTGAAAACCCCCAGTCCTCACACCAAACTCACACTGTTCATTAAGTTACATTCAAGTAAATCCACGTTTACCATGAAAAAAAACACCACAGGATCATCCAAACTGCTGTTAACAGCCGACCGTGTCATGATGTTGCAATGATAGCAGCATGGCATCTATGTTCATCTCAACACAGCAATCAAGCATGGGCATGATAAGATGGATGTTGAAGCATGTTAAACAAGCATGCATTGTTCTCTCTACACAACATATCACATGTCACAGTTGCAGACTGTGGAGGTGGGCGTAGTCTGCAATCAGCTGCAGTGGAAAGAGGTGGGGGGATCGATCAGAAGGGCAGCGCCAAGGGAGTTAATTGTCTCAGCTGATGGTTGTACTAATTAAATTATCCCTTTAAAGTTTGCATGGATATAACCCATCCACTTTCAGTGGAGTTCAAGCCGCTCCCTTCTGGTCGTAGATATACCGTAGATACCCTAAAGTCAGAACCAACCGAGCAAAAAACTCATTCATTCTAGAGATGTTCCGATACCAGTATCGGTATCGGCTCCGATATCGCCTAAAACGCTGGTATCGGTATCGGGAAGTACTGGAGTTTATGCACCGATCCGATACCACGTAATAAAGCCCTAAAGAAAAAATATGTTAAAGTAGTTTATTTATGTTCTTTTTCTGTTATAACGGACTGTCAAACTGAATAATAAAAGAACGTTCTGTGGCATTCATGTTTCACAAAGAGTTTAACCTGAGCCAGACCGACAACAAAGATAGAAATAATATCACATCCACACAGGGATAGTAGTATATAGTTGTTAAAACATAAAATATATGACACACTGGTATCGGATCGGTACTCGGTATCGGCCAATACGCAAGTTCAGGTATCGGAATCGGTATCGGGAAGCAAAAAATGGTATCGGACCATCTCTAATTCATTCCCATGGCAAAAACCCAATTAAATAAGATGTGGGGAGGGGTATGACTGGAGGAGGAAAATATGTGAAGTACTGTGCAGTAGTTTCATTTATTTATGACATTAGGCCTTTTAGTGTCTTTTTATTGTATTCTATTTATTGATGTGTGTATGTTATGTGTTAGATAAATAGTGCTGTAGATGTCTGGTTCAAGTTATATTCAGTAGTGGGCTGGACCTTCAGATGACTGCCACACACCACAGAGACGGGACTGGACTGTGAGAGATCGTTTTGTTGGTTCTTTGTTAAACTCATACGTTTTGTATTACTAAAAATGACCACTATGCACATTTTTGCACACCCTGCTTAGTGAGTGAGGTCCACTGACTTTAGAGTGACACTCCTCTGTCATCCTGCTTGACCTTTGCCCCCAAGAGTACTGTGAGTGCTGCGGCTGTTAGGATGAAGCCGGATTTGTGTAGTGTTTACTGGGAGGAAGCGGTAAACGGCGCTCAATCGTGTTTTTTGCCTCCAACGGCGCCTTCCAGGCAGCTAACCCTAACCCTAAACATAACCATTGCCGTGCTGCCTGGAAGGAGACGTTGGGGGCAAAAAAACACCAAAGAGCGTAAACAGCGCAGACTGCAGCAGACCTGGCCTATTAAACACCTTAAAAGGATCTTTACGGAAGTCAGAGTTCCGAGGGCACTCAGACACACTTCTTCATACCGTGTTTACAAGGTGAACAAGCTGCTGAGGGAGTGAGAGGCGATAGAGAAATGCTTTGCCCCTGGAGGAAGTGTTCCTGCTGCACTGCTTTACTTCTGAGGACTGAGGAGATGGCCTTCAAGAAGAATAAAATCCGTCTGCACTACCAGCCTCATCTCGATTTCCCTAAACCCCCGAAACTGGGGCACTTGGGAGCTCGCTCGCTTGAAAATGACTCTCTCGTTCTCTATTATTTAAGCAAGGATTTCATCCTCCTTCTCTCATCTCTGCCTCGTCCTCTCTTCCTTTACTCTCCTCTTTCTCAGTTATCCTCCCCCCTTTTCTTTTTATCTCTATATAGAAGATGAAGGCAGGGAGGAAGGGCTGCAACAGAGCGCTTTCATCTTCTCTCTGCAGGGCTGAGGGGGACGACACAGCGAGTGGCTGCAGTGATACAGCAGAAGCAGCGCATCGGTACTGTACACCACAGACATATTTTATAGTTTTACCCATCAGTTGTATCATTTTACTTAGCAGGGCATTGCAGAGACACGACGTGATTCAATTTTACAACAACCAGGTCCGCTGCTTCCCGCTTTAACGTTGACCAACCACATGATTTGTTTAGTATTTCAGTACTGTGCAACATTGGCCGAAGGCAAAATTATTTTAAAAATGAACTACATGGACATCTCATTTTGCAACAGGATACAATAGCTACAGTAGTTTTTCTCACATCGTCCACTGGACAAGGACGAGGGACTTTTGAGATATCTAAAAGAGGAAAAGCTAGTATTGAGTAATGAAAGTACTGTGGAGGGGTTTAGCAAGTGAACGCGTAGAGACATGAAAGTAAAGCGGAAGATGGTAAAGATGGTGCTGCAGGAAAGAGCAAGGATGAGAAGAGATGGTGCAGATATAAACACTAACATGACTTTCTTCGTCAGGTGGGCTCAGTGCATCAAATGGTTCAGTCCAACACACACACACACACACACACACACACACACACACACACATATACATACGTGTGTACAATGAAATGCCAAACCAAACCAAAATGTCAGCTGTCAGACTCAGTCTGGGAACAAGTTCAAACTTCCACCAACCACTCCCCGCCTTTTCATTCACCCACTCTCTCTCTCCCACTCAGCAGGCCACACTCTCAATGGCACATCTGCACCATACATCCCATCATTCATTTTCCCAAACAACAGCCCACTTTGCTTTGAATGGCTAGACTGAATGTGACTGTAGTTTATTTGGTTACTGGTGCATTTCAACAGAGACCTGTTGAAACCTGATGGATGAGGCTTCATGTGTAAAGTTATGTTTTGTGAAAGTGTACAAAAGACAGTGATTAGGACTTGTTTTGTCAGTGATCCTAATAAACAGCGGCACACACAGATGCTCACAAACCAAGACAGAAGCAAAAGTAGTGTGGGCTGTACACAGACCAATGATGACTTCATGCCAGTCTGATAACGTGACTATTACACAACTTGCACGGCAGCTGAACCAAATCCCACTTCACTGAGTGTGCAGTTTGACTAAAAGCAGTTATCATTGCAGTTATCTCGCAGCGCTTTCTTTATACACAGACGTCTCTGTAAACTGTTTTCATTAAAACAACTTTCTGCTGATGAAATAGTCCTCATGAAAACTGTTTATCAGTGTTGTAATCAAGACCACTTAAACTGAGACCAAGTCATCACCAAGACCAGAGTGTATCGAAACCAAGACCAACACTTTGAGGTAGGGATCGACCGATATGGATTTTTTAGTGCCGATGCCGATACCGATTTTTTTTTCCATCAGCCTTAGCTGATGACCGATACGGGCTGCCGATTTTCTTGAGCTGATATTTGGAGCCGATACTGCTTTTGCTCCCTCAATTTACATCATAAAAATGTAAACCCTGCCACACTGGATTTGTTTTCGGAATCTGCTCTGCCATTTCTTTAAAAATAATAAACAAAAACACAGATCAGTGTCACTTCTGTAATCATCTTACATTCATATCAATAAATGATGTGTGCAATGTGCATCATATGGATGGGTGCACTGCATATGGTTAGTAAGGCTTTCATCAACATCTACAACACAGCTTTGATGATGCAATGCTTGCTGACATATTATAAGACAGATATAATCAGGTCATCACAAAATGTCCCTTGTCAACATTTAAATAATTTAAGAAAACAATAAACCTGAAAAGTAGCCATTGAAATAAAGTGCTTGATTTGTAATTTAAGACTGCCATGCACTCTACTAGTGGGGGAGGGGCAGTGCATGGTCTGCACATGAATTGCAGCGTCTCCAGCAACACAGAGCTGCCTTTGGACGCCTGTCTGTAAATAATGTCGGGGAAAAAAACGTTTTTACGTGTATCGGCGAACGCAGCAGCCGCGTATCACCAATACACGTAAAAACGCAAATATCGGCCCGATGTATCGGCTGGGCGATAAAATCAGTCTATCAATACTTTGAGGGGTTGAGACGGAGACGAGATCAAGACCAAGGCAGGGCGAGACCGAGCCAACCAAACAAATACATACAGTATATACACAACTAGCTAATATGTATAGCTAATACTTGATAAATCCCTTTGGGTGATGGGTGAATAGATTTCTGAAGAGTTTTGGTACAGAGGCAGATTGATAACTTTAGCTAGCTACCTTCACTAGCATCACTTACACTTGAAATGAGTCAAGTTATTGGTTGCATTTGAAGCAGGAAGTTTTACATCCAATCACAGTAAAGATGTTAACACAAATCAGACAATACACAGGCATTTTAGTGATATCCCTGAAGTTGTGGTCTTGAAATAAAATCCAGTCCTCTTCATCCGAGACAAAGACAAGACAGAGTAAAAATGTGGTCGATTCCGAGACGAGACCGAGACCTTTGAAAAGTGGTCTTGAGACCAAGACCGGTCTCGAGTACTACAACACTGCTGTTTATAGAGTTACAGGGACGCAGATTCTGGTAAGAGATGTTGCTGTTCAATTTCTTTTGTTGTTCGGTCAGTCTAAATGGCCGCTCATATTTAGTGTACAGACATGAGATGATATCACGGTGGGTCTGATTCAGGTCAGCAGGTGATTTATTGATTGATCCCATTGCATAGAAATGATCAATAAATTGACTGCTATCAAAGCACTTTCCTTGACTGTTACATGAATTAGTCTGATGCAGAGTTTGACAGAACTGTATTTTGGTTCCAAAACCTGTTACCAATCATCTCGAAGACGAGATAATGAAAATAAAAACAGTGAAATGATTTGTGCACAGCTTCCTTGTCTCTCTTTTGTCATTGTGTTTTGAAAATGCTATTTACAGTATGTATGTGCCCACCAATTTGGAAAAAGTGCTATTTTATACGATTTCTGAAATCTCTCCTTCCTTCTGTGCAACACCATATGCTGCTGTCATGCACCGAGGCTACCAATTAGTCTGAGGCAAACCTTCCTCAGTAACTCTCAAACAAAAGCTGAATTTGCTTTCCTTAGAAACTTAAAATAATTCTTCTAAGGGTGGATCACAACCGCAGAATACAGAGGGAAAGGTAATGAGTAACATGCTGCTTTGTGTGCGTTTCAGACTAAATGAGGAAGGCACAAAACAAGACAGATGTAAATTGAAACAACACTGAAAGCTTTCTAGGAATGAAAATGAAATTCCAAACATAAAAGCTCTTTGAAGATGAAAAATACAGATGCTGTGAACACAAATTATAACTGACAATGACCCTTCCTGTTTTGATAGATGATGCTTAATTAGATTTCAATTTGATTGATGACAGTCTAGTTAACGGGTTCAAATAGACGAGACCACTAACGCAGATCTACTTTGCTCAATTGCTCCCCATCATTCCAGATGGTCTTGTGTCCAACTAGGACTCCTAATTTCTGTAATCTCATCTGTGTCTGAATGCTGTGACACCACGTAAGCAGGCTCAGATTGAATCAGGCCCATTTTGACTATCAATTTCCTGTCGCAAGCCTTTCACTAAATCTAGTGGGTGGAGTTGAGTGGAGTCAGCAAGAAAAGAAGAAAAAGTGACATGAGGAAAGGATTAAATGTGGCTACTTCTTTCACTGTCAGAGCACAGAAACATTACATTACTTTAAAATGATATTACATTCATTTAGGTCACTGCACAAAAGAAAAATACATATTTTACTATATCAAAGATGTAATACCCATATATGCCGGAAAATCTAGTTTCAAATGCTTTTATTTCATACAGCAAAAAGGGAATTTACTTTAATGGACTGCTGCATTCCTACCTAAGAGTAAAGTTGAAAACTTCTCAATTGAAACTGCCATGGTGATAACAAAGACGCCGCATAACTCAGATAACAGAGATAAGAAACTGAGCTTCAGAGTATGTCAGCATGTGATCTTTAAGATTAATTTATCGTATGAAAATCTAAATTAAAGACAGACTTCTGTGACTTCCGAGTGAACAACACCAGAATCCCTAATGTCACTAGCAGATACAAAGGTCTGGACAGGAATCATATTTATAAATCATCAATCTCAATTCAAGCCAATTCTGTTACAGTCAGATAAGACAAAATGTTTAAATTAGGCTTCTTGAAGAATGTTTGACTTTTGTTAAAGTAATCTACAGTATGTTGCATTTAATTCCTGCTGTGTGCCATTGTTTTGACACCACTGTACTAAATATTTGGTTCGTACTCCATACTACTGTATGGTCTGAAATATCAATATGAATCTTGAATAATAATTTCACTAAGAAAAACTGCTCTACGGTCTTGCATAAATAGTAACGCGTTTGCTTCTCAGAGAGAGACGTTAAACATTGCTCAAAGCAACAGCGAGCATATGAGACATAAAAAGAGCAATGGATTAAGAAGTTAAGATTGAACGAATACTTTCCTGGGCTGCAGAGAGGAGCAGCGAGAGTAGAAAACTTGGCCGCTGATATCACATTGAACCCTGTCCAGGTCAACTATACAACCACAGTGTTTGAGTACACTGTGTACAGCTGTCTGCGGGGATAAATGCACACTGTACTGAGCTTCCTGAGAGAGGAAAGTGAGAATGCTCCAGAGAAAGACAGAATGAGACGGAGATGGGGATAATCCAGCGAACAGATGTTTGGGAGCGCATCGAAGAGCACTCTCTGCCCAGAGGATACGGATTATAGGGATGGAAGTGCTAACAGGAACATAGAGGGCCTGAGGTGGGCTACATGATTAACCAACACACACCAATGATAGCTAGCCCACTCACGGCTCTCTGAGGTAAAGGCAGCGGCTATTGTTAAGCCACATGTAATGAAAGCAAGACTCATTCTGCTGCTGCTGGAGAAAAGCTGGGATTTAAAGTAAATGCAACGTAGAAAAGTAGTCTGCAGAAGTAGTAGTAGTATGAGAATACAAAAGTAGGGCAGTTTACCCAGAAATAGGGCTTTAAACTATACCCTTCTACCTGAACTTGGTTAAATCAAAAGGGAGTAGCCTTCTTCAGTCCAACAGTCATGTTAAAACTCCAGCATCTGCAAAAGATGAATGAGAGCGGATGTGACCATTGACTGAGGGAGGCACAGACATACAGTGTAAAGTGCTGTGCAATCTTGATAGCAGAGAGCTTTTGGTTGTCTCATTGTGATTTAAAGACCAAGGACACACTCAGTGGTGGGTGAACATCTTCTATTCCACCGCTGCTGGGAGAGCTGACTGCTAACACGCTCTGACAGGCAACTCTCCTCTGCACAGAGGTTAGCGCGCACACACACACACACACACACACACGCGCACACACACACACACACACACACAGAGCAGTGTTGCCATCATTCAAGTGCAAATAAAAGCATGCCTCAAGTGAAGGTGCTTTGCCAACCTGCCAGCCACGTCACAGGGATTACGGTTTCCAGTGGGTCTGTCAGGTTCAGTAAGAGTGTCTATACAGTATGCATAGGCTACATGTATTGAAAGCTTTAAAGCGAGTAGATGCTCCAATCTCAGGGTCATGGGTGCTGGGTGCTGGGCAGCTTCTCAAGCCCTTACACACTTAATGATACATATGCCTTTGAACACACACTTTTAAAACCAGAGGGCCAAGGCACTACCTGGAGCCATCTATCAGCCACAGGAGACAGGTCTTGTCCCTGAGGGCCTGGTTAAGAGCAGGGGAGGGTGGGGTGGACATCTGGATGGGAACCATCTGGTGAAGGTGGGGGGGGGGGGAAGGTCTGCTCGGCCACTAATGCAGCAGGCAGGCGAGTCTGCTGGCCACACCACCCGAACAAAGACAGGCTGTAATCTGGCCCACGCGGCCCCCCAGGAGCCCTCAGTCTGTCTGCCCTCAGATACAGCACCACACAGCTGGGGTCAGTCTCAAAGCCACAGTCTGTCTTCAGGAGGATTTAAGGTACGAATGTACGCTTGTCATGCAAGAGCAGGGTTCACCTATAGTCATGTCTGAAACTGGGAAGAGCTGCCATTACTGCGCAAATGATATAAAAAAAGATTATGGTAAAACAATAAGTCTAAAGAATGAGAAAAGATTTTCAATTTAAGTCTTTTCAGGGTCAGTCATTTAAAGCAACACTAGATAACTTTTCCCGCTTCGGTCCCCCTACAGGTTGGAAGCGGAATTGTCCATTACATTACATTATGCAAGTTTGCCAGATCGGGTAGCGGATCTGTAGTTTGAATGAACTGGACAATGTAATGTAATGGACAATTCTGCTTCCAACCTGTAGGGGGACCGAAGCGGGAAAAGTTACCTAGTGTTGCTTTAAGATTTTTCTGGCATTTATTGGACATAAGAGAGTGAAACACTGCAGGCCAGTTGCCAGTTCGCTGAGGTAAGAACAAAAGACCTACTTAGTAGAAAAGTCTTGTGCAGTCAACTGCAGTCCATCAACCGCTGTGGACCTTGAATTAAGACAAGCCCGTACATAATTTACTGGATGGGTTTACACAATTTGAAAATAAAAAAGGGTTCCTTCAAATGCAGAGCATGAGGTTTCTGGATTAACCTTTTTTTTTGTTCAGATTTATGAGTCTGTGTGATAGTCTGTCCAGCTCACATCAAAAACAAGGATGATTGAAATGTGTCTTTTCTTCCAGACTCATCTTCCTCTGACAATTTAGCAGTCTTTATATTGTTGATGATCCAACATGATGTCAAGGATCTTTATTTTCACCACCACATACAGCCTGATAACGTCTGAGCTATAGAGGACTCCTGAGGGACTTTAAGAGAACCAGATGCTGAAGGCCAAGTCTGACAGATTATTGTGCATTCTACAATAACTTTATACACTACTTCCATTTCTATGTTGCCCTTAGTCAGATTACCAGTTAGTGGCTGAATCACCAGTTCATCAAGAGATGAATCGGGTGATGGGACACAAAACCTCCAAACTTGTCTCATGCAGGTTAGCTTTAGGGTTATTATTATCGAGCAGTAATACCCACAAATCCCTGTCACACACAACTGTCTGCAAACACTCTGCATGACTGGTAAAATGTCTGACTTGATGTTTGATTGTGGTGTCCAAGACCAGGCGTTTTTTAAGGACTATAAAGCACTAAAAGACATGTAAGAAAAGCAAATTCAAACATATGATGTGATATTCTATATATCTGTTATTGTCAACATATCCCATGAAATGACCAAACACAACAACATGTACAGTAGGTCTGTCTCTCAATACTTATCGACTGAAGATGTAAATCTTTAAGAACGGGTCATGAATATTATTAAAAAGGCTACATTTCTGAAATAGCTGGGCATTGTAGTTTTTAGCAAACGTTATTCAAACTGGAGTAAATAGCACTTTTGTTGGGGACTATTTTCAGTGATGGATTACTACACATTTGGTCCTCTAGTGAGTATTTACTGCAGCAGGACAGTGTATGTCCTAAATATGTGTGTCTAAATTGGCCATTTTCATGATAATGCAGCAACATGCCAACCTGTGCAACAGTGGCTCATTAATGTGTCTTTTGGGCAACAATGGAGCTCTATGGCACAGAGGAATATACTACAGTAAATTAGGCTTTGGCTAAAAAGACAATGGTTGTTAGTAGGATCAGTTCATCTTTGGTTTCCATCTCTTTCGTGGGATTTGCTGACAATATGAAAAATACAGAATATCACCACACTTCCTTTAATCACTGCAAAATGGATAAAGTTGACTTTTAAGTTCACATAAAACATTCAACACAATTAACTTTCAACATTTACTGTAAGTTTCATCTTGAATAATCAAACTCAGTCAAATTTCCCCTGGTGTATGTATATATAGTTGTCGGAAACTCAGTAACGTGCAGTGTTGAGACCTGGGACAAAAAAAGAGCACCTGAGATCACCTGACTGCACAACAACAACCAGACACAAACGACCTCAGAAGCCAAGTCCTTCCCATCAGCCTGCCAGCTGTCTTCCAGCCAGCACTATCCTGCTACAGTCATATCTCTACTGTCGCCTGGCTCTCAAAGCAGCTCACATTACACACTGCTGCAGTTACTGGCCATCTGCGGTGCGTTATTAAAAGGCTTTTCCATGACAAGAAATGATTCCAGCAGGCGATCAGAGCATATAGAGAACTGTTAGATGATACCGCTGGCGTGATGTAATGCTGACCGTCATTGTTTCGCCATGTGGCTGCACCGCTGTATTTCTGATCTCTCTCTCTCTCTCTCTCTCTCTCTCTCTCTCTCTCTCTCTCTCTCTCTCTCTCCCTCCCTCCCTCCCTCAAAGGCTGCACTGTAGCCAAAAGGTCATGAGACTGATCCCTGCAGCGGCCGACGTGTCCATCAAGAGCTAAGGGTCGCCGATCAACACAATAAAGCTCTATGTGCTCGGTCAGAGTGACTCAGCTTACTGTTAAGGGGTTAAATGGAAAAAAGGAGGCTTTAAAGCCACACACAAAAACACAGTACTTGTACTTGAAAGAAGGCAAAGTATGGGGAAGATGAAACTAATCCAGTCGCTATCATAAACTGGCAGGTCTGTGTGGATGTGTTTGTATGCAGCAGGGTAAGTGCTTCAGGTTAAACATCCTCTTAAAAATGAGAAGTAGCGGGTATGTATTATGACTAAAATCAATATCAGGATAGCAACTAAAATGATTGATAATCGTTTAAAGTAATTTTCAAGGAAAAAAAACCAACATGTCTCAGCTTCAGCTTCTCAATTGTGAGGATTTGCTGCGGGTTTTTTTGTCTTAGGTGACAAAACAAGCAATTTGAACTTTGGGCTTCAGGAAATTGTTATAGAAACATTTTCACTATGTGTAACCAAACATCCATTTATCCATCCATCCATTAATTATACCCACTTTTCCTTTTTGGACGGCCGGGAGGAGCTCACATTTTGCAAGAGGCGGGGTGCACCCTGGACAGCATGCCAGTCAATCCCAGGGTTTAAACCAAACAATGAACCAAGAAAATGAATGGTAGCTTAATCGATAATGAAAATAATTGCTACTTGCAGCCCTGTTAACAGGAATATTTTCTCCTATTATATCACAATGTCGTTACACAGCATAATGTGGTGTTTAATGCATTGAATAGTAATCCAGTGTTTTGCATTAGATCAGTCTGAACTTTATCACACATGTAAAACAAAACAAAAACACAACTTATTTTTCTTAGTTTTCCTTAATTCATTTGGGCGACATCATTTATTAAAATCATTACATGATGCTGCAATGATATGCATCATAATATGATTCTACTTTAACTTAATATACAGTAAAATAAAACTGAATTATCACCAAGCCCACACCAGTCTTTCTATTTTGGTTTCATTTAAAAAAAATAATAATAATTCACTAAATTGTCACATCTTCGTCAGTGGAGGGAGAATCCTGGAAGTTTAGGAGCAGACAGTGTACTGAAGAAAATAGTTTCTTAATTTAGTATAAACAGGGCAGAGAAGGATTCCAGGCAAAAAGCACAAAATTGGCGTAAAAGTCAGATCACTGCCATGAAAATAAACTCAAAAGTAAGTGACCTCCTTACACTGTTGTGCATCTGTGCTCATGTCCGTGTGTTTGGAGCTGCCCGTTTCTGCTTTGAGCTTGTTATGTGTCGAGTTATGTGTGTATATGAACGCATTTGCTCGTGTCTCCTGTTGTGTAGGAGTGCGAGTCCTCCACACTGGCTCAACGGATGACTAAAATAGCCTTCGCCTGCAATGCTGTTGACCTTGTGCTTCACAGTAACACGATGTGAAGCGCAGGGCTGATGGCCACGCTGGATCCAACGGGAGAGGAGAGGTTGACAGATGCAGGGGTGAAGAAGGAACTCAGGCTGGATCAAGCTTTTCCATTTTATTTTTACCACCAGTCTCACCAAAAGCTATTTACCCTGAGCAGAAAGAAGCTTTCACTGTTTAGAGTTAAAATTGAGGGGGGGAGGAGAAAGGGAGGAAAATAATCCCCGCCTCAAAGCACACCCCACGGTGATATTTAAGATCAGCTTATCACGTTTAAATGTTGTCACATGTGGAAAGCACAATATAATTGATTTTAAAATATTTATAAAAAAGGTTTAAAAACTAATATTTCACTCGTGTGCAGGTTCCCCTCCCTCTATCCATTCATGCAGTTGGCAGTAAGCTTCTTAAGTGAATCCAAAAAGAATGACTTATCTGAGTCTACAGGCACTTACACAAATGTTCTTAAATCAAGGCCCAACCACAGCATCTCCTGCCAGCGAGACCTAGTTCATCCTGAGAAATGTTTTCCTTTTTATTCCAGACCTTCATTCTTGACACTGGTACAAAGTCGGGATGTCTACTGCTTATTTCGCCTGTTGACACAAACTGTCCTTGTTTTCTACCAACGTGCCAAGTAGCTACATTCATGGTTTTGCCACAGTTCTCTCCGTTTTCACATTGCTTTGTTTCTCTCTAGGTTATCTTGATTGTAAATTAGATTTTTGTAAGGCAAACTTCATTACAATGTAAGTGTGTGTACAAGTTTAGATCTCTTTGTACTTGTTCTCAGCTATAAATTCTCAGGTGTGCTACAGTATCTGCTTTTACTTCGCAGGCAATTTTGATGATTATGTCAACAGAATATTTTAGGGCTGCAACTAACAATTATTTTCATTATTGTTTAATCTGCGCATGATATCCTTAATTAACTGATTAATTGAGAACCCAGGATTACATATTCAAATTGCTTGTTTTGTCTAAGTAACAGTGCGAAACCAAAGACAATCATTTACAATGATGTAAAACAAAGAAAAGACGCCAATCATCACATTGGAAGAGTGGGAACTTGTCGTTTTTGCCGTAAAAATGACTGAAACGATTAATCGATAATTACCACATTGATCACGGACAACATAGTGCCTGAGTTAGGCGGTAAGTAGTCCCCACATGGTTTAGAGCAGTGTTGATTCAACTTCATGATAATTTTGGCAGGAACTCTGTATTAAACTGCATTAGTGAACCAGCAACTGAGTGTATAATGAGTAATTGATAAAATGTTTAATAACTAGCCCAACGCTGTATCTTGAGTTAAATATCTGCAAATAGACAATAAGCAGACCAATTCACAGGCATTTAGAGGGAGGATGGGAGTAGATGAAGGGATCATAGTATCAGGAACAACATCAGGGAAACAACAAAATGGCCAGAATTAATACTTCTTTAAGATTAGCATGCATTTGAACTCCATCCAATAAGTTCTTGCTGACCTCATATTGTCAGGTTGACTCTGCCTCAGGCGACATTCAAACTCTCACAAAGCTTCAGTGCAGCAGCGGCAGCATCTGACCGAGGCAAATGGTTCTGTAATTGGCAATACAACTTGTGGAAACCAAAGTATTTGGCTGGTTCAACACAGCAGTCTTTTTTCTTGGCCAGAGAGCAAACTTTTTACCCCAGAGAGCCGCTTCTCAAAGAAACACATCAGGCCCCGGGGCATTCACAGCAGCCCATAATGCCTCTGCATCCAGCTGTTGTTCATGGGATGCACACAATGCATTCATGTGGACATCGTGTTCAGATGTCAGAGAGTGTTGGAAAAGCTACAGCACACAGGAGAACAGTTTATGTTATGTGTTGTTTATGGTGTGTGAGCAGCTGGATAGTGAGAGTCACAAGTTCATACAGTGTGATGTTGTCACTTTGGTATGGGTGGTCACATATTTGCCTTGATATCAGATTATCCCATTTATAAAATGAGCTTTTTAAAAACTACTTGGCAAATTAATACAAATTCTATCTCCTGATTTTAGTGAAAATCTAATTACATCCAATTACGTTCTTCCTGCAAAGTTGTATATCTTTGGTGATTATTCCATGCTAGAGATACTGTAAACATATTCTGTGTATTATGGTAAATAATTCCTAGCCTGGTTGACACCAGACCCTTCTCAGTTGTAACTGAGAGTGGGTCTGGGCAAGGTTCATTCCCAGCTCATTTCCAAAGGGGCGTCACCAACGGACGGCGCTCAAATGCCTCTGGGCGCATCATTTCCAACGATCCGGGTGACGTAGCAGCGACAGCGGCATCAACGGGTTGCTGCGCCTCGGTAGCCGTCAAGTTGAATGTAAACAAAAAGCTGCTCACCGTCGCTGCGCTATCGTCATCGTGTAAAGCCCGCCTCAACGTTTGTGATTGGTGCCTCGATTTGGATAAATTGGAAATGGGCTTGAATGGGCTGTTGGCCAGACTGACATGCAGAGCAAATCTCAAATTTGCCGGAAGTTCGTCAGGGTTTTCCCAGGCTAAATAATTCCAACTAATATTGCTGCAACTACTACAAATGTGGCTCTAGAAAAACTCTTACTAAGCTCTTCCATTTTTGACAAACAAAAAACATGATGTTCACTGTTGGTATTTCAGATCACTGAAGCATTTTCTGATACTAAACTCTTTCCTACATCTAGCAAAGTATCAACAACAGCACAACAAATTGAAAACCAGAAATTAAAGATGGAATATTCCTGTTCTTATAACTCCCTTTGCTTGTTCGTCTCTGACTGTGCACCTTGTTTCTCACACCTCGGTCAGACAGGTGATTGATGGGGAAGTGATTACATGGGACACAGTCAAGCTCCCACACACACGCCACCAAACAGTATCCAGTTCCTCAGAGAGTCTTGTTCCTCTATCTGTGTTATTATCAAAACAAGCCTCTCAGTCATCCCAGCGCTGTCGCCTCCAGCCCCTGAGCTCTGACAGGTATTCAGTCACAAGCACCAAATCATCACCTGCAGAGAAGTGCAACTGTACCCGTATGACAGTCAGGTTCAACCACAGCTATGTGGTGAAGCTATACCAAAATACCAGTGATTTTCTACAATTTTGCAAGGGGATTCTTAGGATGTATGGCATAGTATAAAGCAGTAGTCACATGCAAACCGTCTGCCTCCAAAGCTCCTATTTTGCAGGACATTTTAAAACGAAATTACGTTTTCCCAGTGACCAGAGACCATTTATTCTTTGCATAAGAAAAGTGTAAACACGAAAACAGCTGCAGTTAAAAGTTTTTTCCCCAGAAGCAGCGAGGAGGTCTAAAAGGTGATTCATGATTTCCAGATGACAAAGCATACAACTGCCTCGTTTTACTGTACAGACTTCCACATGGGACGCACATGGAGTCAACATGCACAGCTGCGTGTTGACATGACATCCCCATACGTCCTGACAGGAAGCTGTGTGCTTCAGAACAAAATGGCTGCCAGTAAACAACACATTATTGGGAGCTCACTAAGTCATATTTATAAGGCTGAAGAGAACATGTTGCCCTTGAATAGACACATGAAATTCCCAATGAAATTCCATAATCCATAATTGATTTATAATCCAGGGCGGATTAGGCAACATTCCCTTTCCGTTTTTTTTCTCCCATCAATGCAGAGATTGGAGTGGACACCCAGTTTCTGGGTCAAATAATATATATAAGAGTCATATGTGGTAAAGCCGGGGCTGAATATAGGGTTCCCTGCAGGTCGAGGCATTCTAGTTTCAGAAGGACATTTCTATAATCCATTTCATGCCTCGTCTCATGAGCTGACAATCCAACACTGGAGAAATAACCTGCTGACTTATCTTCAGATTTCATGAGGCTTTTGTCACTTTCTTTGTGTCTAATTCACAACATATGAATCCCATTCAGCTTGGCTTGAGCTTGCTGCTATAGTAAGTAGGACATGTTTCACTAAACAACTAAACATGGTGATTTGTTAAGAATGGGACAATTATAGAATATTCCAGTCCTAAATTAAGTAGTCCCCATGGCTATAGCACTACAAGTCTTGGTCTCAAGTTTATACATTTCTTGATCTTAACTTGAGCCTTAATAGTTTGTGTCTTTGTCTTGCTATGAAACAACCGTTACCATCTTAAAGGTCTACACTTGACACCTTAAAAGCTATCTGAACAATCAAGCTACAACGTAGACTCTTTTAGTAGCTCTTGCGAAGAACATCGCCATTTGGTCTTAGGTGTTAACTTTTGGCTCTTTTCCACCAAATGGTCCCAGGAACTAAAGATCCCCAGGAACTAAACTCAGGAACTAAATCAGAACCATACAAGTTATCTTTGCGCATTCCCATTTGCCTTCATGGGGGGCAGGAACTACATTTAGACACGAGTTCCTCTTGATCAAACTACAGCTAAAAGTTTATAAAAATGTTTGTGGGTTTCCGAGAAAGATTCTACAGTGGAAAAGGGCTATAAGACTCAAGTGAGGTGGTCTTATGGCCATACCAGACAGTCAGGTACAATTCACTCAAAGCACGACAATACATACAACAAGATTGAAAGGTTCATCATTCATCGTCAGATATCATTCCTATCAAAGATTTGGAAGCTATTTGTTTCTGAGATGTTCCTTTTGGCATCTAAAAAAGGTGGAAATGCAGATCCACAACACAGACATTTCAATTAAAAACAAACTATTCGTTTTAACAAAAAGAATGAATATAAAGTGGGATCTAAAATAAAGGGGAATCTTACAGACGATGTGTATCAATGTTTTTACTTTGCATCGATAATATTGGATCGTCGATCATTGAATCGATATATCGATCCAGATCGATGTATCGTTACACCCCTACTATCTTCCTGACAAACCGACAAACCAACATGAGCACATCCTCTGTAACATCTGTTCAATACTGCAGGTGCTGTCAAGAGTTCCTTACCTCCAACACAGGCCCCGCTCCCAGGATGATCTGCTCCACCCCGCTGGCGAATCCCTTCTGGCTGAGCGCAGTCAGGTGATGAATGAGGAAGTTGGTGCTCTGGGTTTTCCCAGATCCGCTCTCACCAGAAATGACTATGCACTGGTTCCTCCGTCGCTGTAGCATGGCGTGATACGCCACATCCGCCACGGCATAAATGTGGGGCTCCAGCTTCCCCAGAGTGTGGTTGTCGTACAATTTGACATATTTAGGATTGTAGATTGGCAGGAACTGAAAGGGGTTAATCACAATAAGAATACTCCCGATGTAAGTGTAGATCTTCTCCTGGCGGAAACGTGCACGAAGGCTTTCCAAAATGGCGCGCTCTGTTAGCTCTGGGAGAGTGCAGAGGTCGGACGGAGGGTCGCTCCCTGCAGGCTGGGGGAGGAAACCCCGCTCTACCATGCGGCGACGCTCCTCAGTCACCCGCAGCCACATCTGCAGGCTGCCGCCATAATGAATAGATCCATCCAGGTTCTTCTCCCGCAGGAGGAAGCGGTAGTCGTCGCCACTGCCCAGTCCGCTGCGGTTCTCCAGGGCGCTCCGCGGCCACAGCATCATCCGCTGAACAGGGCAGTCGCCGGGGTTCAGGATCCATTCCTCCCCGCCAAACTCTTTCACCTCAGCCAACACGTAGCATTTGGTACGATCCAGGCGCAACCGCTCGATGAGGCACTCGATGGCTTCAGCAGCTGTGGTGTTCTTGCGGGCGCCAACGGGGCAGTAGATGGTTCCCTCAGCCAGGGTGCCCGGGTAGACTCGCAGGGTGAACTCCTGGTCCTCCAGGCGCCGCCGCATGCTGCCACTAGCCGTGGCCATATTGGCGCTGCTGGCGTAGCTGCAGCCGCCATCTTGTAAGCTCATGGTGGCGCAGCAGGTCCCATCAGCACAGCGCTCTCTGGGCCCGTAGGACTGACTCAGGACATCCCAACTGGAGGACAGAGACGGAGACAGAAGAGATAGAAGAGGTTAAACACGGCAGCAAAGCAACATAACATGGTTCAAAGGAGAAATTAGTGGTTTCAGACATCACTTTATGTCCTTGGGCATTTCCAGTACATTGAGTCAGAACAGGGTCAGTAGAGTCATGGCGATTTCATCTGTCCCATGACAGAGTAGGTCGACTCAATAGGCTTTCTGTTTTGGTCCGTAAAGGGAACTATTATCACAGACGGCACAAAAGAGGAGCATGAGACCGAGTCAAAGAGGGAGACAAGAACTGATAGCTATTCAAAACAATGAGGAACAGTAGCTGCTTCATGAATTTAAAGGCTAGTGGCTAGCTTATCAGAGCCACATACCCTCTGTGTGTGTGTGTGTGTGTGTGTGTGTGTGTGTGTGTGTGTGTGTGTGTGTGTGTGTGTGTGTGTGTGTGTGTGTGATAATCCAAGGGCTCTAGCCGTGTGCCAAGATTAACAGCTGCCACCTTCCACACAAAAGTGGCTGTAATGAGAGCACAATGGTTTAATTCACCAAGTCTCTGTAGATAGTGAACAGAGCACTCAATTTTCACTCTCACAGACACGCGCACACTCAGACTTTCATAGATTACGAAACCTCAAACGTGATGTTGAAAAAAATATATAAACCGTAAACGATGATAAATGTGCTGATGATTATGGGACAGAGATCAACTACTACAACTATGCGATGACTATATTATACTTATATGTTTAAACTGACGTTTGGTGTTATTTAATTGATGCTAAAAATTTATTCATTTTACTGAACAGTATGGTAGCTAAGAAAAAGTGTTATTCAGTTGCTTTTACTTTAATAAAAATACTGCGAAACCAGACCAAAATTCAATATAAACAATTATTTTACAAGCCAATTAGTCAGATGAGTCAGTAATGTTTGCAGCATTAAGAGTTCCAAACATGATTAATAATTTACTTATTTAAAGTACTTTTTTGGAAATTCTTTAACGTTTAATTTAATTAGGTCTCTTGTATCAATTTATATTATAGAGTTTTGTGTCAAAACTAAATATACATACACGCACAAATATATAAGTAATGTCAATCAAAGAACGGGGGTAATGGAGACACTAGCAGGGTTTTCGTAATTCAATTATTATTTGCTGATAGGAATAGCATCAGTATCTATTACTCTGACATCGCATTGTCAGATGGTTTTCATATTGTTAGTCAAATCTGGGAATTGAAGCTTATTATTTTCTAAGATTATAAGTAAATGCAGAAAATCGACAAGAGTGACAATTTAGTTTTTCTGGACTCCAGTCTATAAAAATACAAACTACCAGAAAACCAAAATGTAGAAACAAGACCTCAATTTAAATGTAGGCCAAAACAAAGACCACAGCCGTGAAAGCTTTACTGATCTCTGCCAGTTGCTCTTACTTGCTTAATTTACTGATCCCTGCACTTCATCATCTCTTATATATATATATATATATATATATATATATATTTTGTATTTATTTATATCTGGTTTCCCTCATGCTCTTTCTTCTTCTTTCTCTTTGAAACAATCTAGAAATTCACTATCAAGACAAACACATTTTACACATTTAACACATTTTGACATTTCTACATCATTTGTCTTTCAAGTCAATTCCCCATGCAAGCTCTGTTTGCATGACTGTTTATTGGGAATCATAATGCAAAGGCAGGACAAGGCATTCTAAGTGACGATGCTGCCCTTTAAACAACAAACAATTTTACACAATTTCTAAACAAAAACCATGGTTATTATTTCGATGAGAACATGTACCACTGCCCTTTTAGTAGGGGTGTGCAAAAAAATCGATTCACATTCGAATCGCGATTCAAGCTCTACCGATTCAAATATATATATATACATACATATATATATATACATATATATATATATATATATATATATATATATATATATATATATAAAAAAAATTAAATAGTACGTCTACTGCAATCACATGGGAAAATGATCTACGTTTACACACTGTGAATCGTTTTTTTGAATCGGGAATCGCTTTTGAATCAAGAATCGAAAACTGATTCGTGACATTTTCTGAATGGAGCACCCCTACCTTTTAGGCTCTCTAAACATGCATGCGTGCGCTAGACAGATAGATACAGGAAGAGGAAGGAGAGGATGAGCCAGCCAGTCGTCCTTTGAGCGCCCCAGACAGACCCTCCTCTCCCTCCTGCCGTCTGGAGTGATCCTGACCACCTACAGCAGTCTGCAGTAGTCCGCCACCACCAGACAGAGAGGCAGACACAGAGAGAGAGAGAGAGAGAGAGAGAGAGAGAGAGAGAGAGAGAGAGAGAGAGAGAGAGAGAGAGAAAATTACCAGCTGGGCGTCTGTAAGAAACAAAGAGGTGAACTGTAAGGGAGGAAAGACGGAGCAGAGGCAGAGACGACAGAGCTGAGAAACGGACAGAGATGAGTACACAAGATTCAAAACACTTGTTGAGATGCTAATGAGCTGTTCAAACGAGTAACAGGTCAGAGCTTCAAGTCTATTATGCAGAAATGAAAATACATTCTACAGTATTCACGGTCCGTTTGTGCTGTCTGGTGAGGTCCTTTTTGATATTTCTGGTGCTTGTACAGATAAGAACCAAACAAATGAACAAACGGACACTGAAGGAAAGCTACTCGGGCAAATCTGTGTCACTCCGAAGTTCCCAGACTGCAGATCCAAATCGGATCAGTAGTATGAGAGACAATGCATTGATTGATTAACAAACATATAAACTAAAGTGAATTGAGAATTCACACTACGAGTGCATCCACACTTTTTGTTGAGATCTCCGCACACATTGAAACATCAAAACAACAAGAACAGTTTTTCTTCTCCTTTTTTTCTTCTTCCTGCTCTTTCAGGTGGCAAACAACCAAATTGTGCATCACAGACAACATGTGGTAAGAGGTGGAACAGACACAGCCCGGCGACCGTGCCACAGTAACCCACAGTCCACAAAAGTAAAAGTAAAAAGAGTGAAATGCATAACATCAACTCAACAGTAAATTAAAGATGCACTATGGAGTTTTCTTGTAAACTAACAAAGGTTATGTTTACTATCACCAAAACACATTGTGTTTTTGCTGCTTTTACGCCACCTGTAGATCAGTGGAATACTGTAAAACCATGGGCAGGACTGTGTATCGTGTTACCCACATGCATTGGGCAAACAAAAGGGGACTCACCCATAGATGCTATGTATGAGCAACATTAGCCTCTAGCATTTTGATAGCTTGGTTAGCACTGAACTGATCTCAGTAAGGCGCCACAGTCCCGTCTTGTGTCTGAGCTGGCTTACATCATCACTTTCTAAACGCTCTGTGTATCCAAATTCCACCAGCTGGCCTTTTCTGGTTTGATATAAATATACAGTTACTGAAACCAGCTGTTCTAGCCTTCATTCAGCTCTGCAGTTGGCTCATCCTTATCAGTTCTCTGGAACTGACTGATCTCAGCTGTCAGTCTAACTCAGTGAGTCATTAAGCTGGAAGCTAGTGACTTATTACTGTCATCCTCGTGTCACCGCTAAAACATTAGCCGCTAGGGAAAGACAGGCTGCTTTCACAAGAACGGATGACAGATACAGTAGCATGGGAGAGAGTGGACAGTATGTGAGTGTGGGTTTACGTAAGTATCAACCGTCACACTGAACCACACACATCAAAAATACCTAAGAATAATGTTTATTAATAACGGTTTATTATGCATTTTCAAATATAACTCTAACCCAGGGGATAAAATGTAAGAAATACAAAATATCTAAAATTATAATTCACAGTTGGTCTAAGCAAATCTACCCTAAAAAATGAGCTTGGATCAACAAAATGATGCAGACCTACTTTAAATTTTGTAGTTAATGTTGGTTCTGAACTGCCAGGACACTTACAATTCTGTACAAATAAAACATGTGAAATCCACCATGACACAATGTGGATATATGCCTTTTTCCTATCACACATTGATATAGAGCAAACAGCTGGTGTCTGGTAGGTTTTCCTTTCCTGGACAAATCCATTTTGGGCAGAAGGTAATATGGTGTGTTATATTTCCAGCAGAAGCAAAAGTAATTTGTTTGTAATAAACAGAAAAAATACCTTGGTAGAAAAGGTATCAACATAAAACTAAAAGAAAAAAGACATCACCGTGCAGTCATCGTGATACACAAAGGATCTCTGAGACATACCATTCATAAACACCACAGATGTCACCAAAATAAAAGGATATTGCGGATTACCAGTTTAAAGGATAGGAGGGAAATCTAAATCCCTACTTCGGGTAATGACGTTGTTTCCCAAAAAAACGAATATACAGCAAGTTTAATTCTTCCCTTGCCTGCCTTGTTGCATCGAAAGCTACAGTTTAACCCCTCCATCCTCCGCTGCAGCAGAGCGGAAAATCACTGGACTGTCTGTTGAGACTTTATGAACCAGCGAGCTGGACAGCAGGAGACATCAGGTGTAGCAGGAAGGTTGTGTTGCACCCTATGAAGGATCAGGGCAGGGGACTGATAGATGGTCTTTTAGGGGCAAAGTTCAGAGTGAGGAGCAAAGGTTTTATACCAGCTGAGGCTCTGACAAATTACGTGTAGAGCTACGAAGTTGGCCGCCAAATTGTTTTTTGGGAGATGAATACACTTTTCTAGCATTTCCTTGAACAGCTGCATGCGGTGAGGTCATTCAGGCAGGAACTGGACGGCTATTAGACGCCAAGTACAATGGTCCGACGTGAACTTAATACTGTATGTTCAGCATTTGAAGCGACAGAGTTTGATGATGATGGATGAAGACATAAAGTGATATAAGTCAGGCACAGCCAGCAAGGGAGGAGATAAGATGAGGTGAGAAGAAAGAGAAAGCTGTGGAAAGAAGATGAACAAAAGAGGCGGCGAAGTAGAGGAGGCTAAACGCCTGTTACGTCTTGTTTTGATACGGTCGAATTTGCAGTGCTGACAACATGTGGAGATAAGGCCGTAAACTGACGTGGTGGGGGAATGAGCTCGTGCTTTAAATTGGAGATTGAAAGAGCAGAGGACGTCTTAATGAGAGCGTGCCAGTCATTTGACTGGAGGACAGGTTCAGGCCTGGGTCACGCCCATTCAGAGCCATCACTCAGGTGCTAATGTTAGAAAACAGAGCTCCTTCCAAGTAGGCATTAATATTTAAAGAGAAAGAGTCCGACGGAGAAAGGAGAGACGTTCAGCAAGGAGAGGAGGGTGTAAGTGTAGAGAGGAGAAAAAGTAAAGGAGAGAAAGTGGCGGACAGGAGTAGGGCTGCAAATGAAAATTATTTTTTATTATTTATTCATTGATTATTGTCTAAAAAAAAACAAAAAAAAAAAACAACACCACCCATCACAGTTTCCTACAGCCCATGGTGGTGTATTTTATATACCTTTATCTTTTTATGTCCGACTAGAAGTCACATCATATACGACAGAGGACAGCACAAAATCTGCACATTTGAAATAAGCAAATATTTGGTTGAAGAAATGACTTAAATGAATAATCGACTATCGACAGGTGCAATTGACTCATCAAAGTAGTTGCAGATCAGAGTGCCTCGGTAATGTAATGGTTACAGCGCATGGCCCATACAGTAACCCCAACGTCTCCGGCTCGATTCCGGCTGTGGGCGTATCCTCTCTCTTTGCCCAGTCTGCCTCTACACTGTCATCTGTCCAATAAAGGCAAAAATGCTATATAAAAAATGGTTGCCAATTAATTCGCTGTCTATTGACTTATCACTTAATTCTTTCAGCTCTACACAGGACAATACAGGAGATGGCACCATGCAGCTGTCTCCACTGTGCACGACTAAATACACGTTTAAGAATTTATACTGTAAAGATGCATTTGATGCTCTGAAATTTGATCTGAAAGGTAATTAATTAACTACATCTTCTCAGAAATCACCACTGCAGCCTGCAAGTCTACATTGTGGTTGCATTTGTCCATTAGATGCTGCATTAGAAATGCATTTATGTGTTTTTTAATTTGTTCAGGAACTATTAGGGCAGAATTTGCAGTAAACATCAATAAACGTTACAACTTGTGTACATCTTCATCCACACAGTCAGAGTCATCAATTCTTTAGATGAGGTGGAAACTAGGCTAACAGGATTGTAATAAATGGACTCTTAGTCTTGTTTATGTGACTCAAATTAAAGCTTTGATTGAAAAGAGGCTTTAATAAAAGACTTAAGACTTGCATTTTAGTGACTCGCAAAGTTCTCTTCTATCCACTGATTGTGTACCGACCCTTTTCTCTCTCTATAGCCACTGAGATGAAGAGGTGCGTTTCTCATCTTTAAAACTCCTACGTTTGTACATCTCCAGATTGTTCTTTGGCAAAGAAAGACAATAAAAACTGATATCTTACAGCAGCAGTGCAGCAAACATGCAGTAAATTACTCTGCGTCTATAACAAATGCATTAGAGGAGACGGGGAGTCTTTAGGATCATATAAAAAAGTAGGGAAAGCTGCCAGAGCCAGGCATACATCCAAGATATTAAATACAGATGAGAAGCTCAACTCGTCCTGCAGGTCTTCAAGAGTCTGGCTGGTAAACAGTAACACCCCCTCCTCTCCCACAGTCGGTTCTCACCAGCATAACAGCAATAAACACCAAACCTCAGCATTCCTCAACACTGCTCACATACACACATAAACACACACAAGTTCACTTAAAGCACCCACATTATGCTCATTTTCAGGTTCATAATTGTATTTTAAGGTTGTATCAGAATAGGTTTACATGGTTTAATTTTCAAAAAACACCATATTTTTGTTGTACTGCACAGCTCTCTCACTGCTGCAGCTCCTCTTTTCACATGGTCTCTGTTTTAGCTACAGAGTGAGACCTCTTTTCTTCTTCTGTACTATCTTTGATTGCACTCGCACATGCGCAGTAGCTCAGATGTAGATCATGTCAGCTAGCTAGCTCTATGGACAGTAAAAGAAAGTTTCTCCAACTTCGGTCAGTTACAAGGCAGGATTAGCTGGGAGACTTCTAAATGAGGGCGCACATGTAAGTAGTTCTTTTGTAGATTATGGTGAACTTGTGTGTGTTGTAGCAGTGCTTTGCTATTGAGAACGAGGTAGCATGCTAGCATTAGCGTTAGCATGCTAACGCTAAGAGCTAACGGTTGCGGTTAGCCAGCTTGTTTAGGCTTGTGACGTCACAAGTGTGCCGATTTTGAACAGCTCACCCAGAGACTGAAGGCAGGACACATTCAGAAACCGTATCTCACTCAAAACAGCATGGATGGATTTTTTACAAAGTTTGTATGCGTGTGGAAGCACCAGAGACACAAAAGAACACCCCAAATCCCAGAAAAAGTGTTTTTTTTTTTCATAATATGGGCACTTTAACTTTAAATCTCTCGACACAGAAGATGTGTTTTCCTCCCCAGTCCCAAAAACTGAGGGTTGTACTGTACTACTGATGATTGCATTAGTAGTTACACGGTTAATGTGAGCTGTGAATAACACAGAGTAATTCTTGTCTACCTCCACATACACTCGCTCCCGCCCCTGATCACTCATCAGTGAAGATCATTTAAGGATTACAGGCATATTTTAAACTCCTCGTGGGTTTACTCTTCACTAGTGGTTGCTGCTGATCTACAGTAGCTACTGAAGCTTACTCCACTCACTCACTCACTCACACACTGCCAAATCATCAGCAGCAACGCCACACCTTGTGGTCACACACGTGGACTCATAACTAAGAAAGGTGTGCGTGTGATTTGCATGCAGCTGGCATCGTGGAAGCCTAGAATTAAACTGGAGTTGTGACACATTTGTCTCACTTGTGTACAGTATTTTTTTTGTTTTTCAACCACTTATTCAATCATGACATATTCCGGGATTTTCGAAAATTAAAAACAAAAATAAAAAGCAGCCGTATCAGTACAGTAGGTTTAGAAAGTTCTCTGACTTGTTGGGCTCTTGAAACCTTTTGTATAACATGTATTCTCATGATGCTACAAGCAGTTGTTTTTCCCTCCTCCATTGATATCTACAGTTGAAGTGCCCTTTGGCAACATATACAATCCCCCCAAACTGTTCCAGTAGATTTGTCTATATAAGAGCCTCAGTGTGCTATAAACAAAAGTGCTTATCGGATCATCAAACAGCATCTAAAACAACTCCACCCACCCCTCCAAACCTTTCTGATGTTGGCATAAGGGGGGCGTTTTCCAAATTTTCAGAAATTGACAATCTGACAATCCCGTTCACTGGGTGCAGGATGCATGCAGGATTTCAACTTCTCTCAAGCCCTTTTTTGTCTTTCTTCAAAGAACTAATATCCGTTACTTTTCAGGTGTACAACATCATGATTGTCTTTGAAGAGAGATTGTCTGAAAGTGGATGCTGTTATCTCCACACTGTGATGACTCTGTGAAGGCTTTTTTACCCTCAAAATAGGTTTTACCTTCAGACATGGAGTCGGACAACCTGGTTTGTTTAACGCACACTGAGCCATTAAGTTGGTGCTTCTACTGCAGCATTTACTACTGCCAGTGTGAATGTGTTACTGGAAAACACAGAATGTGTTCAGGCAACTTTCCCTGGAAAGTTAAAGGTAAAAAAGAAGCTAAATAGTAAATGCCTTGTGTGTGTGTGTGTGTGTGTGTGTGTGTGTGTGTGTGTGTGTGTGTGTGTGTGTGTGTGTGAATTCCTGAATTCCACCAGGCCGGCAATGCTCACAGGAACTGAGCCCACACAGTCACAAACATCTGCCAGAAACTCATGCACACAGAGAGCCGAGTCATTCAGTGTGACGCTGTGTGTGCGTGTGCATGTATGTATGTATGTATGTATGTATGTATGTAAGTGTGTGTGTGTGTGAGTGAGTGAGTGAGTGAGTGTGAGAGAGTGTGTGTGTGTGTGTGTGTGTGTGTGTGTGTGTGTGTGTGTGTGTGAAAAAATGCATGTGCTTCTGCACTGACAAAGATGCTAGCACAACACTCAGGACAGCACGTTTTTCTGATTTCTTTCCCATCATACTCTACAACTCAGCTTGGCTTAGCTGTAGTGCTTCTTCTTCTCTTCCAGTTGTAAGTATTTTGACGTGACTTGTAGAATAGGGGAAACAATTTGAAAACAAAGGAGAAGAAGAGGTGAGGGTGAGAAAGAAGAAGAAGAAGTAGAGAAGCCACTTCCCCATCCTCTGCACTATTACATACTATTACAAGGGATGACATCTCCTCGACTTGCACCGCACCCCTCCTGGCACAGGGAGACACAGACAAACACACACACATATACACATACACACACACACACACACGAGTCCAGGAAGACACAGACACAGAGTAATACATGAAACACACACAAATCTTCTGTACTTATGAGGACCCTTACTGACACATCTTCTATCGGCAGTAAAGGCAGAACATGTTGTATTCTCTTATTAAAAATAAATAAATAAATATGGAAGAGTATGTACAAAATCAGCAGCAGCATCGGATTTACAAAATTCTAATTTCAGTTTGACTTTGACATTTTTCTTTTGTCTTTATTTTATAGTAAACTATAGAGACAGACAGGGAACATGGGGGAGAGACAGGGCATGGCATGCAACAAAGGCACACACACACACACACACACACACACACACACTCACTAATGGAGCATCAATGTCAGAAAAAGACCACTGTGGGGAGCTGTATTGATTGAAGACCCCCTCCCCACTACAATCAGACATCATCTGAGCATCTCTGTTGCCATGGTTACAGGCTGATCGAAATAAATTAGTGCCTTGTGCATCTTTTATCCTCTCAATGTGATCTTATTGTGTTTTCTGTGTAGAATGTTGCACTACTGTTATACTATCTTTTGTCAAGGATCATAATGGAAATAGGTTGTTTTTGTTGTTTTGGAGTTAACAGTTTTTATTATTGTGTTTTTCTATTTCCCAAATCTCTCTTTCCCTTTTCATGCTACATAACCAGCTGCAGATTGTGCAGCAGTTAAAGCAGCACAGACACATTTTTGGCCACTTGAGGACAGCAGAAAAAGCTAAAATATCTGTGGGCCCTAAAACCAAAACAATGAAGTGAAAGACGATATGACACTACGTAGGAAACAGTGGTGGTAATTCTCTGTGAGTGTGACTATGAGCAATTCTTTTCATAGAAAATGTAGTCAACAAAAGAGGGGCAAGCTACATTTTCCTCATTTCAAAACAAATATCTTATTTAAAAAACATTCTTCACAGGGTTTTACAGAGCTGAAGGTATAATTGAAATGTAAGCATGCCCTTTCAGCACCAAATTAAATGCAGTGATTCTTTGTTGCTTCATTTGTAATTTTATTCATGATTAAATGTATTATATCAATAGTTACATCATTTGAGATATAAATGCCATGGCCAAAATGTTACTGCTGTGCTAAAACTGCATTATTTATAGAATACTTTTAGAAATCATGTGAATTTAGTCATATACTGATTTTTATGTGTGTCATAAATTCTTATATCGTTTAGAAATGTGAGCAAACTGCACTGCACAAACAAAAAGGATGCAGCTAACCAACCCCCGGGCGACACAGATGACTCTATAAGTGATGAACAGCGAGTGGTTATTGATCCGAGCCTGTGTGCAGAGAGAAAATGTTGACCTCATCTGCATGGTGGTGGGGTGTGTCCTCCAAGCCTGTCTGAGCGTAAGCATGAATGTGACCGACAGGAAGTGAGTCTGAGACAGACAGCCTGTGGTTTGCTTTTATGTGCAAGTTTCTGAAAAAACACAGATGATGCATCTTGTATTTGAATGTTAAGACGGACTTATTGGTTGGTACATTAACAAAACTGCTAGTATTAAGGTCAAAACTACAAAAACCAATGATATACGTTTGATAGGTAATTATTTTACATAGGAAGAGTAGAGCAGGTAAAAGAGGTGCTTTGTGTATAGCAAAGTTTGTGTTTCAGAAGTTTTTGTGAATCACCTTGTTTGAGTCAGAGTTTACTGCGCAAGACAAATATTCATTCTGAATTAGTTTTCTGATTTCCAGAGATATTTATGCAAAAGAGGAGCCATGTTGCTAACTAGACTAATGTTTACAGCCATGCTAATGGCTCTGTGAGGCTTTACTTAAGCACAGCAGTGCTTTGAGCTAAATGTTTATGTCAGCTCGCTAACATGCTCACAATGACAATGCTAACATGCTTGTTTAGCAGGTATATTGTTTATCATGTTCGTCATCTTAGTTTAGATGGGTTAGCATGCAAAACCTTAGCACTAAACAAAAAGCACAGCTAAGGCTGATGGGAGTGTCATTTTTGCAGGAATCTAGAAATAAACCAAAGATATGAAATTGAATGGCAATGCCACAAAGAGCTGTTGAGATATTTCAGTCTAGACCAAAGTGGTGGACTGACCGGCAGAACAACACGTCTCTAGCGTGGCTAAAACCCATCACGCCTTGTCTACTCAACCAACAAATGCAACTACGAATGTGGGAACGTAAAACAATAACCTTGAATATGTTGGTCAAAAAATTCTGTACAGGCTTACATGTTGTAATTGAAACAACTGACTTAGTTTCAAAATTTGAAACTTATACCAACTTTTCATATGTATTACACCCAAACTCGGGGTGCCTGGGTAGCTCACCTAGTTGAGATAGTTTCCTATCTTCAGCTCTCCTGTCTAATTAAGGCCTAAAATGCCCCATAAAGAAAAAAAACCCACCCTTGTGCTCCAGAATAAGAGGTGATCTGCCCGCAGCTTTGGCTCTCAAGGTGCGGTCAGCTGAACACTATCCAGAGGAGCTACTGCTGAGTAACTACTGGACACTGCAGAGCTGTGGAAAATAAAAGAGTAGAATTTAAAAGGCTGGGAAGGAACAACAACAGACACGGTTAATAACGCACAGGCTTCATCGTGAGAGAAAACCTGCGTCTGAAATGTCAACAGAACGACCACAGACGTACCATCAGCTTTCCCTCTAACCGCTGCGCAGTTACCCAACATCAACAGTCCTACTTTCCAAATGATGCTACCAAAACCAATCGAACCTTGCCAGGGTCACAGTGTCACTAATGGCTCCATCATCCTCATTGATCCTCCAGTTCCCACCTCTGTTTCCCATTGGTGCCGCAGCTCTATGCTCTTGCAACGATCAATATCTGCCTCTCCGTTTTGTGCATTAAATGTCCATATTGTTCATTTTCAAATAATCAATGCCGTGATAAACTCCGATTTTTATTTCCACTGCAGAGCTCCAAATGTCTAGAGGACAGAGCAAGTTAGGCTAAATTATTTTACATCAATGTGATATATTTCCATCAAATCAAGTGCAAATATAAGATGGAAAATATTTGAGAATGTACAGTACAACAAAGCTTATTTATACTGCATACTCACTCTAAGTTGCCCTGGTTATGACGGTCTGAGATGTAAAATGTCTGGACCAATTAAATGTTCAAAAAAGGATGCAATCCTCTTTTAACCCTTAATTTAAAACTGTTTTTTTCCCCTTTCCGCTACTTTCCAATCATACCCAAAGGGGCTTAGGCTGAGTAATGTTTGCGGACTTCCTCATGCATAATTTCTGCGCTATAATGAATGGCGGGGCCGTGGCGTTTTGGGAAGATCAAAGCAAACCAAGTCTGGCCTTAATAATGGCCCTTACAGCGCTGGACTAGGAAGAACCAAACATGTCACGACGAGCAGGATGCAAACATGTGTTTGAATGGACAACATGGGATTATGCTTTTTGATGCAGATGCAAAACTTGGCTCCAACATGCTACAGGCTTTTGTGACGTTTGCTGAATGCAGTTTTAGATACCCAGTCATGTACAGAGCAGCGTGACAGGTACAGTGATTGTTTAATCTGGACACTTGGCTACTTTCTCTCCGCAGGCATGTCACTTTTGGTTCACGTCAACAGCCTGCCACGCCTTGATTGTGGATGGACAAAACAGGTCAGGAGCTAATACGTGCATATGTTTGTTTGAGTGTGTGTGTGTGTGTGTGTGTGTGTGTGTGTGTGTGTGTGTATAAAAATACATAAAAGCAGTTGCAGGCCTTGCGGACAGAGCCAAATGTCTTTGAGATGAAGAGGTCTGCAGCACTTCATGTGAAATTGGCCTGAAACATAACACTGGTTGCCGCACAGCCAGAAAAAGGCAAAGACCAGCAAAACAAGGGTGCTACAAGAATTACCAGTGCCATGTCTTTTAAACAAGGAATGGTATTTGACAATCAGCAGAGGGGGATGTCAAATTGCATGTTTGTGCTCAAATTTTGAGCTCTGCCTTTGACAATGGCTCTTATATTTCTGAAGAAGCACTGGAATCTAAAATGACATATCGTCTGCTGGAGTCTTTCTCAGGCTTTTATTCCCTTTGATCATCTTTAGGACCTTAAAAAGAATAAGACTTGCAACACTCATCTTTTTAATCCTAACAACAATTCCCCTAAAGAGACTAGATTAACGATGAATTCATTCCATAAATAAGAATAGCTTCAATAGTAGAGGTGTGAATCTTCACTGATCTCCCGATTCGATTACGATTATCATGTCAGCGATTCGATATCTCAATGCATCACGATGCGTTAAATACATTTTTCTATTAAAGCCATATAGGATATTTAATTCAGGGCTTTTCAAGCTTCAAAAACAAAACATTCTGCAGTGCTCTAATACTAAATAAATTGGATACATAAAACTACAGCACTGAGCACATGGCACTTCCTGAATGTGCAAAACATAACAGAATATGTAAACAGAAAGGTTGTTAGGCATACATTAAATTGTAAACAGAAATAATCGATTATGGCCCGGCCGATTATCAATGCAGCATCGTCCATGTCCACGATTCGATGCATCGATTATTTGATTAATTTCAACACCTCTATTCAATAGCAACTAACTGCTATCTAGTATACTAACTAACTGCTGTATATATAGTTTATTCCTCTCACCTCGTAAAATTAGCAAAGTAGTGTTAACACTGAAAATATTGATTAAGAGAGCTGGAAAGAGCCGATCGAGTGAGCCTTGATGCCAATTTGTCTCTGCAGCCCACTGCAAAAACAAAACAATTCTCGGCAGAAAAACAGCATTTTCCTCATCGACCGCCATTATTAAAGAGATGTCGGTAAAACTGTTGACACCTCTAACTGCAAATAAGGTCACTTTTACTCTTTGTACTATGAATCTTTAAACCCAGATGAAAAGCTTTTATGTGTAACTCCGGATTTCCACTGGATGCGGAACGTCTGCGGACCGGCTCCGCCGTTCGTCAATACCCAACTAGGTCCGAATTTGTTGCGGCACGTCTGCGGCCATGACTGACAGCTGTAGTCACGAGGACCCACAAGATCTCGCGAATTCACGTAGAATAGAACCACAAAACCAAACAACAGTTTGTTTCCATCCAGAGGAGTAGAGGGGAAACAACTCTGTGCTGTGTTTTCATTGAAATATGATCCGCTGTGAGCACGGTGCATTTTATTTTGAAAATTAACCGGATGTTTTATTTTGTTTCTGTGCTCGACTTCCTGTCCCGCACAATCTGAATTGTGCTGAATTGCTGCGGAGCTCTCCGGCGTCGGGCAAAAATAGAAGCTCTGCGCTATGAGGGCTGCAGACCGCTGGAGCTGGGACGCAGTCGGAACGCAGCCGTTCCGCAGTCAGTGGAAATACACACATTGACTTTAATGGAAACCTAATGACTCCGCCGACGTTCAGGAGCGGATCCGCAGCCGTTACGCATCCAGTGGAAATTGCCGGTAAGACGCCATCTCATGTCTCATGGACATGCCATGACAGGCAGGAGGGTTCAGTGAAGAAAACACATGCAGTGAGAAGCACAACACAGATGAAACAGCCAATACAGGAAGTAGTGTGCCCTTTATGTAGCAAGCCAAGGCGGTGGAGGTCAGGGAGGTGGATGGACGTATAACAGCATCCGAGCTTCATACAGGAGACCAGAGTTCATGACCCATTGCAGACCAACAACTAAATGGATGCTTTTTTTTTTTTTTTGGCTGATGATGACGACAATAAATGTTTTAATTATCCTATTAAGAAATCTGTAAAAAAAAAAAGGCAGGATGTACATAAGGCATGTGGAGGTACGGATATGAGAGCACGTTGTGTCCTTGATTGGAAACAACTGATGAAAAAGACAAGAGGCTCCGGTCACAGACTCCCGAGTCACAAGACCAGCCATGGCAACGTGGTTGTTAAGGAGCGGCGTCATTCAAGTGACAGGAAGAGGCTACGCTATGTTCTCCATGGTCAGCAAGGACAGACGGAGGAAGAGCGAAGACAAAGGTCTGAGATCCATAAGGTCGACCCACTTAGCAAACCACCGACTTCAGTGAAACACCACATACAGTTTTAATTCATTTAAAGAGCATTTTACTACTCGTCCAAAAATCTGAGATCCCTGGACAAAAATAAGATGTTTGAGCTCTGACAAGCTCTGTTCACAGACTTGGAAACACTTCACCAAACGCTACTCTGTACACAAAGTCACTCGTTGCAGGACAGCATTAAGAGAAACTCTACATGGTCAACTGGTACTACAGTTTCCAGCTTGACATTTTGATTTGTTTTCTGAGGAAAAGCCTGTATTGTTTGCCTCAACCCCACCTACTGTGTGTACCAGACCTTGTATTTCAGCAAATCCAACCAGGCTGGACACAGTAACAATGCGAGGGCTTTGCTGCCGTACATTCATTGGCATCCGCTCACATCATTTTGCTCCCTGTTTTTTTCTGCTCCCTCTCTCTCTCTCTCTCTCGATAGTAGAAGTTTATCTTGGTTCTCAGTTTTCATTTGGCTGCATTAGCGCACCTCCCTCTTACCCTGAAATCCAAAAGGAAATGAGTCTCTAATTAGGGAAAGAGGAAGATGCTTCAAGGTCCTCTTTTCGTTCTGGTGGAACATGACCCGAGGAGAAAACACGGCACTGTATTCGCTTTCACTTCCACCTCAGAGTTTTCAGCCACAGAGCTCTCGGCATTGCTTTGGCCTCCTCCACATGAATCATTTCCTGTGATGGCCAGTTTAAATACGCAGACCAGCAAAAGATTAGCACATCCTCCCTTTTATTCTTCACGGTCTCTGGTCTGCCTGAGCACTGGACATTGAATTATGAAAAACCTGAGAGTCTGAACGTGCAGGATGGCCTAAATTACCTACAAGCCTCCTCTACAAGCTGCGTTGTTGTCTCTGCTGCTGCAGTGCTCTGAGCAGGTCAGACAGACGGGGGAGGGAACAACAAAAAAAAAGTAGAAGAGACAACTGTCAAGTGCAGATCTGAGTAGTGAGGCTGTGGTGCAACGTCAGGTAATAACGGGCTCTGCAGGCTGCACGACCGGTTCAACCCTTCATTATAGCAAGCGGGCCTTCTCCACATGAGACTAACTTTGGGGAGAAACGTAAACTCAGGCTTTATTTTAGATGTCAAAGACAACACGGCCATGAAATGTACAGGACAGGAAATAATCAGCACACTGAAAGACCACAGCTTACCAAATAGTTTCAGAAAAAATACCCAAACAAAACCCCACCCCTCAGCAAAACATACTCATTTCCAAAGCCACCCCCCAATTTGTCTTTGCTTCTTCTTCTTTTTTTTCTTGTTTTTTTACAGGCCAGAACATTTCAGTTTCCAAGCGAGCGTATCCTGCAGAAGCAACTATAGGAAATATAAGGTGTTTACTAAGTTAGTGGAGCTTTCCTTAGTGATGCTATTCATCAATAAAAACAGGTCTATACATCAAGATATACCGACATACTTCACACTATTTGGTCCACGGTTCCGTTTTAAAGATTGCAGGGAGGAATTGTAGTACAAGCAGTGAGCTATTAGATGAAGAGCTGCAGATAACCGGCTCGTACTACATCATCAAGGTAAACAACTTCTTTCATCTCGTCATGCTGTGCAGTGGACAAACACTCACATTATGCTAATACGGATTGAGTGGACCTCGTTTCTCACAGCTCAGTTGGACACAACTTTCCCTGACCACTATCGACCATCGCAGCTGGGCCTAATTCTTCAACACAACGCTGCTGAAGTCCTGCAAACGACATCATGTACATGATGGCCAAAACTGACAGATGTACATGTTGTCAATAGTGCGGCTGCTACTTATGTTTATAATCTTTATCAATGAATCTGCAGAATATTTTCTTGATTAATGGCGCCTGGGAAGCTCACCTGGTAGAGCGCGCACCCATATATAAAGGTTCACTCCTCGACGCAGTGGCCGCGGGTTCGATTCCGACCTGCGGCCCTTTGCTGCATGTCATTCCCCCCTCTCTCTCCCCTTTCATGTCTTCAGCTGTCCTATAAAAAAAAAGGCCTAAAATGCCCAAAAATAATCTTAAAAAAAAAAAAAAAGTTGAATAATATCAGTCAAGTTCCTGGAGCCCAAGTTGACATGTTCAACCTGCTTAATAGTCCATCATACACAAATAAGAAAAGCAATGAATATCCATGTTTGAAAGACTGAAACCAGTGATTTTTTTTAGGCATTTCAACTCAAAGAATGACTTAACAGATATCGATTATCTAAACTGTTGCAGATTAAATTTCCGTGCATTGACTAACTGACTACATGTTTCAGCTCTAGTTTCCAGTGACACATTGTCCTAAATGAAACAATATCAGTGTATACATTTGCAGCAAGTGTCATTATGCAATTACATTTTGGAAAGACACCACTGAGCAAAAAAGCACATTGTTTACTTTAGTAGAGTACTGTTCAGCTGGAAGAAATAGTGAAAATGACCCATCCCTAATACTTAAAGTTAATTCAATAACCAATATGTCCTGAACAACTACAGTTTCAGGGTAACAGGAGTGGAGCTTACAGCTGAATGTGGAGCTGATAGCGATTCTCATCTTCTCTCTGTGGTCAAGTGATTATGTTATTAAGTGAATGCACTGAACGCTCCACTGCATCCTATCATTGAAAACTGGGAGGAAAATGGCGCTAAAAGAGACGGCTGCAGCAGCGGTGTTCTGCTCTGAGCCTGAAGGCTAAGAGGAGGACACAAAAGGCTCTTTGGCAAAGATGACACCAAACAGGGTCATAAATCAAGGTCTAACCTCAACAACATCAGCAGTGCTGGCTATTCACTCAAACCTCAAATGTGTTTTGCTGGAGTCCTTCCAAAAGATTCATGTAAAGAACTGCATGAGCATGACTACACATGTGCATTACTGGAGTTTAGGCATTTAAATACACAATATTCTCAAATGATGTCCTCTGAAGACAGAATAACTTTGAGATTTGTATGCCTGTGTGACAAAACCTTTTTGGCATCAAATGAAACAAATATTAAGATCCGGCATCAAATGCTGTTTCATAGTCATACTCTTTTTTTTAACTTATTCTTTGATAAGATACTTTATGATTTAAGTTATATTTTTACCAAGTTCTTTTGCAGCTCCTTTGATGTTTCACGAGTGATAGTTTGGCTACTTTTTCTAAAAGGAATAATTTAACATTTTTGGGAAATATTTCCTAATTTGCTTCCTTGCTGAGAGTTTAATAATATCTGTCTGTTAGATATGAAGTATAAAAAGTTGAGGGTTTAATGTGGTGTTCAGTAAGTCACTGCAAAGCCAAGAAATAGTCAAGCACGTAACCCTCCATAAAACCATCGTTTTATTACCTTTTACGTTTTTTTGAACAGATTTAGTCTCGCTTGGTCTGGCTAGTCCACATAGCATTCCTGAATGGGAGAAAAACGTGCTCTGGTTTATTGGCATTCCTTTAAACCAATCATAAATGTCATGTGCGGCGCCAAGCTCCGCACGGAGCCGCTGTAAAATAGCCTCGGGAAGGAACTTGTTTTGGTGGAATATGTATGTTCAAAAGTTGTTTTAGTCGTGCGAGAGAAAACTCAGATTGGACAGATAGTCTAGCTAGCTGTCTGGATTTACCCTGCAGAGATCTGAGGAGCAGTTAACCATAGTCCTCATAAACCCACCGGAGTTTAAAATTCGAACACAAAGAAAGCGGAAGGAAACGGACATCGGCGAAAAGACATGCATCCGGCAGAATTTCCTGCGGCACCGGAGTAATGCCGGAAGTGGAACGTCGTGGATAGACTAGTACAGAACAAATAAGTTATAAAGTGTAAATTAGTGAGCGTTGGAGGGGCTGATTCTGTTACCTCTGGACAGAGCTGGGCTAGCTGCTTCCATTCTTTATGCTAAGCTAAGATAACCGGCTGCTGGCTATAGCTTCATATTTACCGTACAGACATGAGACTGGTACAGTATCAATATTTTCTCTAACTCCCAGCAAGACAGAGAATAAGCCGTTTTCCCAAAACTATAGCTTCAACATTTGAGAAGTTTGGCTTCCTTTGCTGTATGACCAAAAGGTTCAATTCATGTAACTAAAAATAATTTGAGTGGCATTGGTATGGAAACTTTAATATCATATCGGCAATACCCAGCCCCAAAAAATTTGCCGTTAAAGCACTCAACTGAGGTGAAATTATCATCTACTGAGCTACAGAAACCCTTAAAGAACATCTGACTTTGCTTATCCTGAAACCAAATAACTGGCCCAATGATTATGCCTGGTCCTGGGGTAACCATGGCAACAGCCCTGGCTCAGTCACCCTCTCTGCCCTCCCAGTCCAATCCTGTATAGGTTAGATATGACCATCATACAGAGGAAATGAATCCTCTGAGCTTATATCACAGAAAACAGAGACTGTGTGTAAAAAAACTCACAGCTATACGCTCTGGACTCTCAACTTCAGACTGCAGCTTATCCTCCAAACAACTCAAAGGGTGTTTTTAAAACCTGCATGTCGCCTGTAGACCAAATGTCTGTTTTCTGTCAGCTAGGGGGTAAGATAGCCAAAGTGAAAAGGCAGAGAATGGAAAGGGACAAAAAAAGGGAAAGTGGTGTCAAATTCTTCATCTGTGCTTGCCAAATCCCGCTGGATGATGTCAAAGATGCTCAAATACACGTTTAATGCAGTAATAAGGCTTCATGGCCAAAAGCTATTTCTGCTTAACATTTAGACGCATCACATTCATGATGACATTTTAAAGAGCAAAGCTTTTTGAGAGACGACTGAGGGTCCGTCTGTAGCGTTGGCCACCAGTCTGCTTTCTGCTCAGAGTGCCCTGAGGGAAGACGCAAGCTTTGCACGGGTGTGTGTGGGGCAGGGGGGGGGGTATCAATGACGTGGATTAGGTACACTCCATTTATTCCCAAGAATGCAGCTGATAGGCCAAACACATCTCCCACAAGAACGAGCCTCAGGGCACGTTTAAAAAAACAGGGTAGGACCTAAGGCGCGCACACACACACACACACACACACACGTCATCATCATCATATAAACGCAGTGTCATGTCTTCTCAGCCATTAACACAAACCTCTATATTCTATTCATTTTCACACACATGACGACGCTGGGATGAATAATACAAAAGACGTGTGTGAATTCGCTCCGTTAACAGAAAAGAAGATAACATCCTCATCAATAAATCAAGTAGGGATGGGATGTGGTAATGGAGAGGAAGTCTGCTCTGCCATGAGGGCTTCTCAGTGAACTGGCACACTTTGCGCATGTGGAACAAGCTGCATAAAGAAAGAGGAAGTCTACTATCAGTAAAGGTGATCAAATGCAAGAAAAGAAAAAAATACATATTATAACGTGAATGTGTGAACTCCAACATCACATTAGTGTTTTTAGACAGAGCAAGGAAAGAAAAGTGACGAATAACTGCATTAAGTTAGATATTCGCTGGTAGTCTGTTAACATTACCTGAAAGGAGTTACAACTGTATCAGACGAGAGTTGAGTGAGAAAGACAGACAACGCTCTACCGTTCCTTTAACCACACAAACACACACACACACACACACACACACACACACAAAAACAAAGATAAATACAGCCACAGAGTGCACCAAATGAGTCACAATGTACTGCAGCAACAACTAGTGATGAAAATGTGATGAAACTTCACATCAACAAGAGACATGAACAAGCAAAAGACGCAGCCATCAGGTCCAGTTTTTACTTCATGCTTTTGTTTAAATGTTTAAACCATCAAGACAGTGTTTCCTATACTGCCATATATACATCCATCTTGTATGTCATTATTCCAGTTTAGGTGCAGAGCCTATCCCAGCATGCACTGTGTGAGGCATGGTGCGGACAAAAACTCACACGGGCACGCAATGTATCAATGCTTTGAGAGCATAGACTGTATAAACTTGTTTGAGAGGCATCTATCTAAAAATCTTCTAAAGTCACAGTTAAAAGCACAATGTTATTTTCTGCCGTGAGGGTTCTCTCAATCAAAACAATAACAAAAGACAAAGCTTGGTGACGTTGTGAAGGAGCATAGGATCATGGGAGTTATTGTCCTCCTCACCACCACTGTCGTCATAGTAGTCGGTTCTCCCAGTTAGGATTCCTTCATTGTTCATTGTTCCTTCCCAAAACAAACGAACCAGGTGATTGAAACCGGTAAAAACAGTGAATAAAGCAGTTTCATGTTACAAAAATCTGTGTTTCTCCGACGCTGTTCAGCAGACAAAAGGACGTCCGAAAGAGGCTGCGAGCCAGCTGTCCGCTAACGTTTGCTTAGCTGGTTTCTCTGATGACTTTAGATCCTTCATCCAGTTAAAATATAGTTAAAAATATTGTAAAAGTGTGGCTTAAAACTGGATCAATTCATTACAGCTTCTGGCAGACAACCACAACACTGAAATGCTAAAGGATAAGACACCACTGACAGGCAACCAAACGTAACTGACCGTTACGTTTTTTTTAAATGACAGATTTCTCTGGGTCTGAACATTGTTGGAAACATTTTGGATAATGTAAGTATACAACTCAACAAAATATACAAAGGTTTGTAGACATTTCAATGCATACAAGTTACATTATTAAACCTTTAAATGGCAGTTTATTCTAATACAAGTGTATGATCATTTGAGGATTTTGTTTGTGGTGCTGTTGAACTGTATTGCACTGTACTGACAGGTGTTTCTGTTATTTTGTCCACAACATTTATATCAAAGAGGGTAGGCTAAATAATAGAAAAACCTCTCAAACTGTTTGAGCAAACAGACTTTAGAACATTCATGGAGGTAGGATTTATAACAGGACTGTTGTATTAGACTGCATTAGTGTTAGCTACCTAATATACCAGTTTAATATACCCAATAAACAACAGAGTGTATTTTACAGTTAACGTTGTCACTTACACACATTTGTTATCAATTCAATAGACTACATTTAATTGTACTGTCAACATGCGCCGTTTCTTTTCTGTATCCTATTAATTTGTTGGTGGAACGACCCAGTTTTCCCCACATGGATCATTAAAATTTCATCTTGTACACACACACACACAAACCCCGACACGTGTCCAACACATTGTTGGCAAAAAACAAATCACGGTGAAGAACTGGCAACACGCACACATCTTGAAAACAAAAGGCACATCTAATCTCACACACACACACACACAGAGAGTGCACAAGGCGATCTAGACATGTAGCACAGACGCCGTCTCCCCTCCCCCTCCATCCCTCCTTCCTTCCTTCCTTCCAGCCACCAAATCCACTTAGAGGCCAGTGTATGCGAGTTGCTGATTGTTTTCTCTCTGGCAGCACCTGCTCTGCCTCACTCCTCTGTCTCCACCACCTAATCAACTGTCCGTCAGGCGGGGACGGACTGAAGAGGTGGGAGATTTAAATTTCCTTCAGTAATCAACACGGAATCTTTCATTTGAAGCCTATACACTAGGGTAATGAATATAGGATTTGAAGTAAGGATCCAATAGATTTAAAAGGTCAATAAATGTTCTTATCTGTACCAGGGTAAGGAACGTTCAACAACAAAAGATGCCAATGAAAAAAAAAAATGAAAAAAAAGTATGCAGTACGTTTGGGCTGAAACAGGAGAAATAATCATTGATGCTTAAGATGTCTTTTCGCTTATATGACCTTGTGTTTTCTCACACATAGTAATGACGCTAGAGGGTTTTACAAAATGACGATAAAAAAAAATAATAATGATAATAAAAAAATAAAAAAACACGTTGTGATGACACATCCATTTCCAATAATTGTCAAGTGTGGGGGCATCACAGTGGGGAGGTAAATCAGCTTAAAAGGCCACGATGGAGGTTGCCGTCTCATTTTCACAAGCCAGTATATGCACTAATAAGATTGTGTTTAATACAAGAATACACACACTCAAACCACATCTAAACCAGCAGTCAAGAAATAACAACAGTTTTCAGGTTCTCTAATGAGAGGATTCACTTCGTTTTTCTCTCATTGTAAATTTTATAATCTGGTCTTTTGGAACTGTTGGTCAGACAAAAAAAGGCATTTAAGGACATCAGCTGTGGTTTCTAGAATTTGTGAAGGGCATTTTTCCTGATTTTATGGATTAATTGATCATGCAAAAAAAACACATTCTACCTGCAATTAATACTAATCTTTGTAGTCAGAGAGGTGTTGAAATATATTTATGGTCGTAACGGCTGTAAGGTGTCATTTCAAAGCGAGCCTATGTAACTTGTGGATTACATTTTGAAATTGTCAGGCTAACGTTGGGTTATTTATTCTCATAAATGTCACACAGTCTCTTTCATGCTTTTCTCCCTATATACACACGCAGGGGGCTCGCTTAAAAAAGCAAGCAATGCAGCAACAAAAAAACTACAAATTTGTAAATTCTTGTAAATTTGAATAACACCTTTCTGATATAGCGTGAAATCGGAGAGTGGATACATCAGCCCAACCCCATTATATATTGCAGGCCCTCTTTGTGTTGCTTACACAGCATCCGACACAAAGAAACAACAGGAATTATTAATGAATAAAAGATAATTCCACTGATAATTCATTATTTTAATACGGACTGGGAGACAGTCTGACAAGTCTGATCTCTTAGGAGGCGTGTGTGTGTGTGTCATGACTCAAAGACCCACTGTGCTCACCTTGACCTAAGCACAACATCTCTCTCTCTCTCTCTCTCTCTCTCTCTCTCTCTCTCTCTCTCTCTCTCTCTCTCTCTCTCTCTCTCTCTCTCTCTCTCTCTCTCTCTCTAAGATGACTGGGACTCCCTGATGGACCCATAAAGCACATTTTCTCTGTAGCTCCTTATTCATTATCTATTCGATCCACTGTACATCCTCAACTGCTCCTTTAAGATGTTTGTTATCAGTTTGTTTTCAGTTTCTATTGCTCCATGTTCCATTGTGTTTGTTTACATATCTTGTATGTTTTTGTTGCCAAGCTCTTCGTTTCATTATGTCTGGATGCATAAACGTGGCCATTTGTTTCTATTAGGGCTTTAACTAACAATTATTTTCATTATTGATGAATCTGTCAATTCTTTTTCTCAATTAATCAATTTAAAAATGACCCTCACAACATATTGAAATGTTGTATTTTGTTCAACCAACAGCCCAAAACCGAAATATTCCAAAGAGAAAAACATTGATACCACTGAAGATTTCGCCAGAAAAATGTGAGGAAAACTGTAAAGCAGCATCCCACCTGAACAGAAAATATGCCTCTTTTCTTTAGGTTTTACTGTGTCTGCTACAAGAGAAATATTACTGATTCTAACAGAAATAGAACAAGAATCTTTCTTACCTGAAGCTGCTTCTCAGTTAACAAAAAGAGAAAAACACCTCTGTGAAGCTCACCAGCAATGACCCTTATTGTTACCAACTAGCTGCTTATTCGAGAGTGAGTGAGTGAGTCTGGCTCCTAGCAACTGCTGCCTGTCAGGGAAGGTTGAAGAGGTACAGTATGTAGCCAGTATAGACCATAGATGAATGAATGAATGACCGATTTGTAGAAGAGAAAGCTTTGCATCCCTGCAGAGAATGTGTGTGTGTGTGTGTGTGTGTGTGTGTGTGTGTGTGTGTGTGTACCTACTGATTCCTTCATTAAAATGCGCATATATGACGATGAAAGCCAGAATAACACGAACGATGTAGAAAACACAGCTGCTCTAGGTATTTTTTTGTTATGCTGAGTGTTTATGGACCCAAATCAGCTAATAAGGATCCTAATAGACTATAATGAACGATGCGGACTGTTGCTAAGCTGCTTTAGGGCTACAGCTAATGATAGTATTTTATTTGCAACTAATGTGTTGATTATTTTCCAAATGACTTGATTGATTTAGTCTAGAAAAGGTAAACATTAAAATGACCGATCATTAAGATGGTCCGACCGACATTAAAAGATATTTAAATTCATATAGCTTGGATAAATGTCTCAAATGAGAAATCCATCATCAAAATCTTGGCCATTTATTTTCTTTTGAGCGGCTCAATGATTAATCTGCTAATAGTTTCAGCTCTAAAATACTTGATTAAAATATAATGATAAAGGAAGACATGGCTTAAACATGGCTTGTGATGAAAGTGGGTTTTTTTGTCGTTGTTATGACGAGTTTATGGAGCCCATCAAAACCGAAATGGGCTACAGAGGATTCTTATAAAAGACCAATACTGACTGCAACAATTATTATTATTACTATCACAATCACTCGTCAAATGTTAAATCTTCAAAATTGCTTATTTTGTCTGACCAACAGTCCCAAACCATATTCAATTCACAATGAAAAATACCTCATATTTAATAACATATAATTGTATTCATTTATTTATCTCGAACAATCAACCTACTTTAAAAGAGAAAAAATAAAATAAAACAAAACACAAATCATATACACATCAATCCGATTCCCTCAAAAGAACACAAAAAGGATGAGTTCGATAAGGAGCAGGCAGAAGTATAATGCTTATAAAGTCCTGCCTCTACTTTAAAATATCATATTATCACAAAAACAAATAAATATGCACAAAATCTGTGGGTCTTTATTGTTATGGTAAGTGTTTATGGAACCCAACAAGACAGACATCATCATCTCATGATGATTCTTAAGATGAGAAAAGATGTTAACTGTTGTTGCGATGTGCCGTATAATTTCATGTTAAACGGCATAAGCGCAGGCTTGTGCTCCTCTGAGGGAGGAAATGTGTCACTGAGATGACATAAAAGTGGGTTATTTACATTTTAGGCAAATTAGCTGCCACTGTGAGAGAAAACTATAACCAAGTTCAGTGTCTTGCGGACAGGACCTCCAAACCACAATTAGTATTGTCATCTTGGGAAGACAGTGACAACATCATTTATAAGACAGCCAAGAAGATGTCATCAAAGTCAAAATCTGCAGTGTCCAATCTACACATGCTGTGACTTTGAGCCAGTGAACCACCAGCTCCTACCTGCTATATTCGTATTGTGGCCCAGTTTAGAGTCAAGCACCAAAATAGGACAGACTTCAGGACAGAGCAACTTTCAGACAACCTTGGCAGAATGACTAAGCTTTTAGGGCCAGAAAACAGAGAGAGAGGGAGAGGAAGAAATGGAAAGAGGAAGAGACCTGCAAGAAAACGTGAACAAAAAGCTGGAAATGAATGGGGCTGGGTGTCATTAGAATTTGGTTATTTAACAGCCATACAAGAACTGAAATTAGGGCGGCAGCTAAGGATTGTGTTCGATTAATCTGCGGGATACTTTTCAAATAATTGTGCGGTCTATAAAATGTCCAAAGATGTCCGTTAAAGCCTGAGGTGACATCTTCAAATGTCTCATTTTGCCCCCAACCAACACTCGAAAAGCCAAAGACATTCAGTTTACTATCATATAAAAACAGAGACAATCAGCACATATTCACAACCGGGAAACTAGAACAGGGCAATGTTTTTAGAAGGAAATTACTAACAATTAATCTGTATAAAATTGGCAAAATTACGACTTAAAATCGGGAAATACCTAATCAAAGAATATGTAAACAAGACCCGACGAGCATTTAACACTTTGATGCCTTGACAGTTTCGGACACATTTCAGTCAGAAGTCAGAAAGTATTGAGGTTTGATGCACAGCTGCACCTACACATGAATAGACGTAGTAGAGCAGAAGTGTTGAGAGATCAGACTTCATTTGGTGCGTCATCAAACCGAGTGCCACACCCAAGTGCTCTGGTCGCAGACTGCTTTGTTCTGGCCACTACGGTCTCTCTCACTGTCACACACACACACACACACACACACACACACACACACACACACAGCAATAAAGCAGTGGCAGACAGTAGGTCACACGCTCATCTTGCCTGCCTGTCTTTTCGTGCATGTATTCAAATTCCTCTCGCGTGTGTGTGTCTGCTAGCAGCACTCTTCAGCAGGGCGACATTTGGCTATGACTCCCAACCCGCAGCCAGTCCACGGTGACTGAAACCAGACGCTGCAAAGATGGCACAAATATGAGACAAGCGCTTATTAAAGACAGCAATTAAGCTTTCAGGGGGAAGTGACACGAGCACTGAATAATGCAGCCTCCTGAGTCTACAGGCACACTGTCAAAAATGTTTAAGAACTGAACCACAGATACGAGTGAGATGTGACATTATCGGCTGCCTCCGAACCCCAAAATGACACGTTGCTAACTGCAGAGGGGCGAGAGTTTTTCTTACTACTGATTTACCCTCGCAGGCGTTTTTTTTTTTTCACAGGCAGAGTCTGGCTGGCTTTAGGGGAGAGTGGCTGGCTGAGCTAGATCTGTCAATCTGAGCACCAGCTCCATCAATCTGCTGGCAACACAGTGAGACAAACAATGCAACATCAGCAGCAGCAGCAGAGCTAAAACACACTCTTTAAGTGGAGGTACAAGGCACACGCTTTTGGGCTTGTCTATGACTGTTTTCCATCATGTTTTCCACCAACAAATTACAGCTGATTGCAGCCTCACGGTAACTTTCTATTGAAATAAATTTGATATTTTCCAGTACAATTTCTGCATCTCATCCTTCTAAGCCTCAATCCTCATACTGACACTCTGCGACAGTCATGGTTTGGCTCCTGGATGCGCTCGCTCCTCTCTTCTAAACTGAATAAAAAACAGCTTCCTTCCTAATAAATGAGATATTTTATGATTGCTGTAGGGAAATTCCATTTGTCTGCTGCTGGAGACCTCTGAGTGCAAGGTCAGCTGTAACACAGTGACCTCGAGGCTTTTAGGGATTCAGGGAACTGATCAAAGACACTTCACGAAGGCAGATGACTACTGGCTTAACCCTCCTGTTGTCTTTGGGTCAAATTTTACCCGTTTTTAAAAGTTTCTACATCAGACATTTGGGATTGTTTCATCCAAATTGTCCAAAAATTACATGGACGGTTCCATACAACGCTCCTTGCAAGTTAAACGAAGGATCAGTTCACTACTTTATAGAATTTGGGGTGTTTTGTTCCCAAAAAACTAAACAAAACTTTGTCAAAACGTTGTGATATAATTTCATATAAATGAGGTTTCTTGACCATGAATTCAAAGGAAAAAAAAAAAATAGTGTAGAACTAGTGGTAATACATTGGTGTGAGTGGTGTGTACAGTATACTGATGGTAGTGTAAAAAAAAAAAAAAAACGTCAAAAAGTGATAAAAACATGTCTAAAAAGCGTAAAAAAAGTGTTCCATTTCAGTTTTGACCCGGGAGGACAACACAAGGGTTAAATGCTTGCACTGGGGTCATGTGGATCATGTGTATGGGCTCTCTGAGCACTAAACCACCCACAAGTCGACAAAACGAGGAAGATAAAACAGAAATAATTAAAATGGGAATTTGGGTTTCATTATACTGACGATCATACAGGTTTGAAACAGGGTAATACAGGGTTATCTTAGGTTACTGGGAACCAAAGAAAACAAAGTTGAATGCTAAAGTTATAACCCAAACTGTCTGTTGTCACACATCAGAGTTCACAGACCTTTGCACTTCCTTTCGGCATAACCTCCAAATAAAGTGATCAGGGCCTGTCTAGTAAGCTCTGGAGAGTTGGGTGACTCATAGTCTGGATTAACAGAAGTATATTGCCAGGATATGCCTGACAAGACTTTGCCCCTTCACAACAAGATCAACCTACAAGCTAGCAAGCTAACGTTACATGCTGAAAAATGCAAGTTTTGACAAAAATTTGGATTGCGCAGTAAGACAGGCCTGCTTGGATCTTTCGCTGTATGATCATTAAGGTTTACAAAGAATATGTTTACGGCATTTACTATCTAACTGGGATGTTTAGAGACCGACTGGCAGGATTTGCCCTGGACAAAGTACACACGGCGATCCACTGGTAAGAGAAGATTATGTTTTTACCATGTTTCCAGCTAATTTAAATAGCTCACATCACTGTATTGTGTGAACAGTTAACTTAATTTAATATTGTATGTGGTGTTTCCCTTTGGGGGGTGCAAATGTTCCACCAAAACAAGTTCCTTCCCGAGTCCATTTTGCAGAGCTACCGTCGCTGTGACCGGAGCTTAGCGCCGCCCAAGACGATTGTGATTGGTTTAAAGAAATGCAAACGACCCAGAGTGTGTTTCCTTCTTCTATCCCAACATGTATGTGTGGTGTGGCCAGACTTTACTCCATCAGCGCTGTGGAGATAAGTCTGGCAATGCGAGACTAGGTGATTCCTAACACCAATGATTGCAGAGTCCGGGTTACAACTGTGCAGCGCCACCGAAAGTTAGTTAAAACATCAAATGCTCTTTAAAATCCCAAAGAGACACAACACACAAAAGCTAAAAGCATTGTCCTGATCGGCAGAGAGGGCCTGTTGGCTAGTTGATTTAAAAGGAATCTCTCAACATGAATTAATGCCTATATGCACTACTTCTCGTAATCATCCCTGCTCCCTGTCAAACTCTCTCTTCCTGCGTCTCCATCTGTGATCAGCCAAGCAGGACGGAGGGGAGCGTGGCGATGCTGCTGTCTGCTCTTTGCCCCGGGCAATGCCAGGGGACTGATCCATGCTCTCACCAGCTGCTGCCTGTTGCAAGAAGCACAATCAAGTGCTCCGACTCCCAACGTCGAAAAACTAACTTCAGCAACAAAAACCAAGATATCTGCACGAAGAGAAATCTTTTCTACGCCGTGTTTATGCCTAAAGAAGCTATCGAGCGAGGTTAAATGAATAATACAAAGAGATGTGAGAAGCGATAATGGATGCATAAATTCACACCTGGCTTTGAACTGCTGAGGAAATAACAAACAGCAGCGCCCTGTGAAGAATCAAACCATGTTGGAATCAAAAGGACTTCTACTATCACGCTAACATCTGTGCCAGTGTCTCTTTTTATACTGTAGCAACTCCTTTGAAGGAGACTGTGGAAAAAGTGAAAGTGATTCTAATATTGTTGGACAGCCGCACAAGAGAGAGGTAGGATTTCTTGCCGGCAGTCTTTTTTTGTTTTGGACATCATTTCTTTGAGTGTTATTTTTTAAAGAATATGTGAAACCCAACAAGGAGAATGTGTTCCTGAATTAACCTTGACTGTGGGGGAAGGCGAATGAAAGGAGCACGTCTGTGTGATGTTATCCTTGTCTAATTCAGATTTTTGGTCAATACGATGGACTTCGCTTAAACACTTAAAGACTCGGACCATCAACACTGCGTCAAATCAATTTCACTTTTCATGTCACATGAGTGTCACTGAGGTCAGCGGGGCAGCCTCGACTAGCAGCGTAGACAGCAGAAGTGTGTCAGCGGTCACGGTTTCCACTGAATGATCCAACCGACCGAGGCGATATTCAGGAAGTATGCAGGACCCTTTTCAGATGTTAAAAAGGGCCGATTCTTTCTCAAGTGCGTGCGTGCTAAAGTGCGTTTGTAAGAAGCAATAACGAACACGTCGAATCCCAGAGTACCCGAGAAACATCCATAACAGGAACATCTAAAAGTGGCTTATGTTATATTTTGTATTCCTGGGGAAATGTTGTTGTTTGGAGTAGTAGGGTTGTCACGATACTGGAATTTATTTTTCATACCTTAAAAAATATCGATATTCGATACCATTTGGGATACCACAGAGATAAGATATGGGCTTGCTTGTATCCTTTGCCTTTTCCAAGTATTTTCAAACAGCACTCATTCTGTTTTCTTTGTCAACCAAAACCAGTCACAGAAGCTCTGCACTTGCCATCTTTAATGAACCAACACCATAACCAGTCCCTCCAGAAAAACGCGATTACGCGATCGCATGATTCAATGCATAATCAGCCAAAGTCCACATATTTATGCGGGGGCCTTTCTTTCAAATACGCCGCACTTTCGCCGCATAAATTGCCGATTTCCGCGCAGAATATGCGAGGCTTGCATGATGTCACATATATCTTAGCAGAAAGTTGAAAAATGTTGCGTTTAATTCACACAAGAGCAGCCATTTTCCCCTGTTGCCATGGGAACGTTATGAAGTGACTTAATTACGTGACGTGAACATCATCAAAAAGCTGCAAACCCCGCGATGAAGCCATGATGAAACCGCAGTTTTTGCAAGTTCCCGCAATTTCATCACATAAAATTGCATAAGTATCCCGCATATTCCATCGCATTTTTTAAGAAAACGTGCCGCATAATCAAGGATTTTTGCCCGCAACAATCACAAAAAAAGGACTGCATAACAAAACCTGCAAATGATTGTATTCGACCAGAGCAAATCAGAGTGATGGGAAGGCAGCAGTAAGTGAGAGGAGGCTGGCGTTTTTTTTATTGTCAACAAATCCCATGAAAAGACCAAAACCAACGATGCATTTGTCAGACATGCCAATTACTTCACTGATAGTGGCCTCAATTGTCCAGAATGCATTGCAGCCAGATGACCAGTTGTATTTTTTTTTGTTTTTTTTTTGAATGAAGGCTGAGACTTTTCTTCTCTCTATCTCCCAATCACTACAGCTACACCCAAACGACACATAGAACCCACAGTTCAATGCAACCAGATAAAGCTTTGTCTCTAGGAGGTGTTGAAAAGCATTCTGGGAAATCACTAACTGCAGTATTAGATGATGAGGGAAAATAAAACTGAAAAGTAAAATTATGAAACTTCTAATATCTATTTAACATCATAGATTAGTGATATAACAGTCTACAAAGTAATGAAGGCTTTCCTACAAAATAATAAAAATGTTTGTAGCTGCAGCTACAACTTGTTAAAAGGAGATTTATGTCCTCTTGTCTGTCCGGAAAAAGCTGATGAAGATGCTATTTAAGAACACACACACACACACACACACACACACACACACACACACACACACACACACACACACACACACACACACACACACACACACACACACACACACACACACACACACACACACACACCTGGTTAGAGATGCATATAGCCGCATTGAGATGGTATGCAAGACATTGACCTCATCCTGGTATTGTCTTACATGAAGCCCTGAGCACTGCAGCAGCAGGTTTGAGCGTGATCTGACTGCTCAAGCAAGGACGCTGGGATCCAGTGGCAACAAGAACAAAGACATTTTTCGTAAAGCCATCAATTCACAAGGTCAGACTAAAACAGAAATGTGGGTCAGTGGGCTTGTGGATTGAAATCATTTTCAGCAGTTTACAGTAGATGGACTGAGACTCTTTAGCCCCTCCCTAAGTCTGTTGATGAGCTTATCTCCATGATCTAATACGGACTTCATCATCAGAGCTTGTAGATTAGGATACATATGTGAGAATAATGATTGGATGTCAGTTTGTATAAATAAAGGTCATCTATGAGTTGTTTTTCCATTAAGAAATAAAGAGGCCACCTCCGTGTGAGGACAGTGTGGTACATAAATGTAAGGCTTCATTCGCTCAAAAGAAGTGTTGCCTCCGAACAGAACCTAGCCAGCGATTACACCACAACATACTGTAATTGAGAAAACTATTTAGAACTATATGAACGTAACTTCTAGAAGACAGGGTCGGCTATTTCAACTAAGGTTGTGTCCACATCTAACGTGTCTGAATCAGTTCAAACAAGCTCATTTTGTTTAGGTGCTTCCCAGTCAGCTTCCAATCGTACTTAAAGCTGAATTTCTTTCGTAATAGTAGATATGCGATTTTAGCATGAATTCAAAGGTTAAATTACAATTAAATCCATGTGCTGATCATCAACTGTCAAGTAAGTGATCTTTTAAGTCGCCTATATAATGCATTGAATTTGGCAACTGGGATTGCAGAGATTTTACCTGATGAATCAGAAAGTGAAAAGAGCTTAAAACAGCCATTTCTCATTCAAAAGTGAGTGAAATTTAGTAATCCCTAGCTATTCCCCCATAATATTACAGTACAAAACACCTCTTTACCAGCCTGTTTCTACCTGTTTCTTCATTGAAAGGCTACAATTTATAATTGTTGTCTTGATCCAGATCAAACAAACCAAACTGCAGGTGTGAGAGCACTAAAGAGAAGAACCTCTCCCACCCTCTGATCTGCTCAGTCACATCAATGCACCAAAGTGAATGAAATTACGTGAACCTGCAAAGGGTTTAAACTCTGGCTTGGAATGAGTGACCACTTCTTGAATATGTTATTCTATTAACTATTCCATTCTAATTTTTTTTCACAGATACTTTCCACACTATATTACGTCATTAAATGTCAGTTCTCCCATTAACTCTCAGTGGCGCAGCTCCGGTCATCTGGGACATGGACGGAGCATTGTTTTTTTCCTCCTTCTGGATAAAGAGTATGTATGGAAAACAGGCCCGAGTGGTTCAGATGGACAGCCTATGATGTTGAAGGAGCAGTAACCACAGGAGAGACAGTAGTGTTAATGCTTACGAAAATGCCTACTCCAGAAGTATCGGTAGTGTCTTTTAACAGCTTTAGAAAAAGAGGCTTTCATTTCATATTCATTATTTAAATGAATGAAATTCCTATTCAAGCACCCTTATCCTTGCATGTGATTGATGTTGTGATGTTTATATTGCCTGTGACTGGATAGAAACAGTCACTGTGGATGCTCTTCTTCTGCCGTGACGTCTTCATCTCTCACACGTTTTAAAATGAAGCGATTCGGAGTTGCTTTCGAGCTGCTCCGCTTCGGTCACAAACATGTTCGCTGGGCAGCTGGAGCTGTCAAAGCAATGTTTTCAGTCCTGTTCTCAAGAGCTTTGCCGCTTATGTAATAACCTGAATGAAATGTTTATGTCAGCAAAGTTGACATCACATTAAGGGAATTCTTCTCCTGACTGAATCAGCAGCTGGGGAGTCAGACTGCACATCACCTGCATGATGCGGGAAGCACTTGTCAGTTCTGGCATGTCACAATAATGCACCTGTAATGACTTCCCTGTGGCATTTCATAAACATTGCACATACATGTCACATGCAGCCACAGCTCCTAGGTGCTGTTGCTCTGGCACTTCAGAGCCAGAAGGGAGGAGGAGGGTGGGTCACCTCTCCAAGCTTTTGGGCTGGTGGACAGAGACCTCGGGGGCACTGCCGGTCTGGTCTGGTCTGTCCGAGGCCATGAAGGCTTGTTTTAACATGTCAACTGACTAAAGACAACCAAACCCAACAGAAGCCAGGGTAACAAACCCACTTTGTTTGTTCCTGCTTTACTGAGTCTCACAACTCTACAACTTAGTGATGGTATGAAATTCACATAAAAGATACCAAATAGGTTAATCCACCTGATCTAATGCTAATGATGCTCTTATGCTGTGCCATTAACCATGCCATTATGTCTTTACCCATCCCAGGCTATTTCTCCTCATTCTCTACATTAAAACGCTTATTTTGTAAAGCAATTTGGAACGCAATGGTTTTCTGTTTTAAAGCCTACATGTAAAGGCTTCACTCTATATGCTCTGTATAAATTAACATTTCATGTTTTCACTCAAATTGCCCAGCTGTACACTGTTGATGTATCTGTTGATTATCTTCCAGAATAATCAATTCCATTGTTTGGTCAATACAACAGTAGAGATGGCCAAGCTGACATCTTCAAAAATGCTTGTTTTGTCCGACAAACCATCCAAAACCAAAATATATTTAGTTTAATATCATACACGAGTCCACGACTAAGCAAGCCAGCATATATTCACATTTAAGGAGTTGAAACCAGTAAATGTTTGGCCTTTTTTTTTAACCTAAAAATGACTTAAGTTGCAGATACATTTTCTATCTATTGAGTCATTAAATACTTGACTAATCAATTCAGCTCTAACCATGACAATGTAAAGATGCACATTTTAGTTATAGGACAATAGTGTGTATTAGTTTGTCTGTTTGTTGTGATCACAAGAGGAGATCACACAGTAGCCTTTTCACCAAACTATATTAACCTCCATCCATTGCAACACACTGAACATCCTGGTGCCCAGCTGTATATAAAAAAAAAGCCTCAGCCATGCCATCAGGCCCCATCAGGCAGCAGCAGTGTGATGTAGGCAGCCCTAAAGTCGTTTCACACACATGACGAAAAATGTCACAACCGTCCGTCACAGCTCTCAACACAACATAGCAGTGTAGTAATATGACACACACACACACACACACACACACACACACAAACAAACAAAGCTCTGCAGCCTTTACAGCACAACCTCCCTCAGCGACAAACCCAACCAGCACCGCTCTAGTCGGATGGTTCGAGCTCCACAGTCTAATCATCCATTTATACCAGTGCGTCACATTTATTGCTGCGGCTGCTGCACTGTGACAGACTCCACAGACACAAACTGCAGCCCCGGTGTGGCGTCCAGCATATACCAGGCAACATCTGTAACTGCACATTTACGCATTATGTAAGAAAACGCCGTGACATTTATCCGAGGCGGTGGCGGCGGCAGCGGCGTGCGATGGAGGGGTGAGGAGGGAGGAGGGGGGAGACTAGAGCCCTGGGTGCGTACAGGGGCAGCGGGAGGGTATTTTGACCAAGTCGGTCCATTTCTTTCATAACCATACATGTTACGTGGTCTGAGATTACATTTGAATGGGGCGCAGGAGGCTGCAGCTGATGTTAAATTGATAGAGACAGACAGACAGCGAGCTTTGACATTACCCACTCCGAGCTCTGTTGGTCCCGTTTTACTGACAGCTAAATGTAAATATTATAGGACTTAAAAGGGGAGACATGGGGGCTTACCTTCTCCACTGTGACTTCAGTCCGCTGCTCCGTAAACCTCCCCGCTATAAAGCCTCTTTTTCTGACGAGAAGGCAGGCAAGCCGCGCGCCTCCTGTCCAACAACTCAGGCTGTTTTACCGCAGGGAAACGCTGTCGTGCTTAACAGTCCGCAGCACGTATCCCGCTGCACGAATCTCCAAATCTTCCGTAGATAGATATGACCCTGTTTCTTTCTGTTTCCCTTCTCTATGTGTGCGTGTCGTTGTCCTGAGAGCTTCTGTTTGGAGACCTCTCGTCACGTCGTCCTCCTACAGCTTCTCTCGCAGCTCCTCTCTGCTCTCTCTCCTTTTTCTTCTCGTCTACAATCGCATTGCCTGTTGTACCGTGCACTCGCACTGCGCGTCCACGTAAGGCCGGTAGGGTGGGAGCTGGGCTACATCACAGTGTTATCGGTGGGTGGGATTTGGGAGCACCCTCCTGTGTGAAATAACAGTAATTGTTTTCAAGTGAATTGCCAAATCAAATTAAGATTTTTTTCTTTTTTTTAAACAGAGTGATCATGTAGGATTTGATAGCAGGCAGTGTCACTCAGCACTAGTGTGGGGTGTGGCCAAAATTGTGGCCACCCTCTCCTCAACACACACACACACACACACACACACACACACACACACACACACACACACACACACACACACACGAGCAAAGATGCATGGAGGAACCATAGAGGGAAGCTCCAGAATGTAAATCTCTTTAGAGCTGCAAAGATTAATCGATTAGTTTTCAACTATAAAACTAGTCATTAACTATATTGATAATTGGTTTGAGTCCTTTTTATGAAAAAAGGAACATATAAAAACTTACTATTGGACGTATTGCTAAAATAAGATAGACTTCAATGATCCCACACTGGGGAAATTCCAATGAAATTGAAATGAAATGATGACTGAATGAATAACATGTTTTCATTGCGTCATTCATGCTCCCCAGAGGATGACACTTTTTTTTAAAGATTATTTTTTGGGGCATTCTAGGCCTTTATTTGACAGGACAGATCAAGAGTTGAAAGGGGAGAGAGCAGGGGAATGACATGCAGCAAAGGGCTGCAGGTTGGAATCGAACCCTCGGCTGCTGTGGCAAGAACTGACCCTCTGTACATGGGGCGCACGCTCAACCAGGTGAGCCACCCTGGCGCCCCATGATGACACTTTGTAGTTTTGATGGAGTTTTGGTGCCAATAGTCATAGTCCCAACAGGACTTTTATGGAGTAATTATGTGACTTAATAAGGATAAGCAACAGGTTCTTTTCCCTTTGAGACGTGTTGACAACAAGCTCCCTGTGAGTCAATACTCCCCTTTCACAACACACCTCATTGTCAAAGTGAATTTGTCAGTTGAAAGGTCAGTGTTGTTTCATTTTCGTTATCACTGTGGGGTGTTCAGTGAAATTCAACTCTTTTTGAGGTGCGTATAAATAACACACATAGATAATCTTTTTGGATCTAATAATAGAAGATTCAGCAGCAGACCTCAGTTAAACTGCTCCAGGGCTGCTTACTCTTGACAGACAATACCTCTGCTAGCAGGGGATTGACACTCTTTACCATCAAGTGTGTGTGAGGGAAACAGATCACACACACTCCGGTGGTGGGTTTGAAAACATCCCACCTGTTTTTCATGGGATCGGTTTCCAGCCTGGTGACATATTTACCAGCCAGACATTTTGAAAAGGAAATCCTCCCTTTGGCCCTGAAAGTTGGAATTCAACTCCACGTCAAGGGGCCCTCAGCGTGCACATTCAGGCCAGCGTCAGCATACAAAATGACAGGAGCTTCTCATAAAATAACAGAGACAGTAGCTGAGGGCAGAGGGTGGGCTGCTGGAGACAATAGACTGGAAAGGTTGAAGCAGTGGAGAGCATAGCCAGGAGGCCGACAGGCCTCTTCTGTCAACTGGAAAACTGAGATGGGATGGAAAAAAAACAGAGACAACAAAGGGGCCTCTTGGTATTTTAGACTGTGACATTTGGACATTTTTTTAATTATGAAATCCATGTACAAAATTGGGTGTCCATACATTGTTACATACATTTCAAACCTTAATATATTTGTCCCTAAAACTGCTCTTGAGCTGCCTTTGTCCCCAATGAACACAACCTAAATGACATTACTCACTTACATCCAGCAATAGCAATATTCTTTAGGGTTGAGAAACTCATGCCCCACCTGACACCTGACACTTTCAGTTTGATACCTGTCTCAGTTCCCAGCAATGAATCCTCGTAAACTTAAAAATTCCTAGCTAGTTATTGCTCACTGTCACAGTTTCCTAGTTAATGTATGTCTCATGATAAAGCTGGGAAGACGTTTTGACTCATGAAACCACAAACAAAAATAGAACTGAAAAAAGGTAGATTCACTAGGCACAGTCTTTGCTTGATATTTTCTTGGTCATGTGGGAAATAACACCCATGGACCAACTGATCCTTTCCCAGATTCAAAACACCAAGTGGACGTTTGGTTTATATAAACAGTATAAAAGACATTCACTTTAAGATGAAGATAATGTTATGAAGATAGAAACATGGTATCTGTGAACTAAGTACCCTGTTAGCATTAGGTGGGCGCCTAAAATGCTTTAGCTACTGTTACAAGAGTTAACAGTGATGCTACTATAGTATGCAATATGGATGAATAACATTATGTGCACTGGCTGGTGTAGTTTTATGGTGAAAGTTAGCTTCAGCTAGAGAGCTAAAAAGGCGGTTCGTGTTACACTAGCTGTAGTCCTCTTGACCGCTTTGTGCCAAGACCTAGAATATAGAAAACTGAAAAGAGATTGAAAAAAATAATAAAATGAGCTAGTAAACTATAGAGATAAATAGAAGAGTGAAATAAAGTTTGTTTTAATTTGTTTTATCAACCAATTGGTGGTAAAGGAAACATTAAAGCAGGGGAAAGAGAGGGGGGGGGATGACACGCAGCAAAGGGCCGCTGGTCGGACTCAAACCCAGGCCGCTGCCAAGGACTCAGCCTACATGGGGGAGCACAATTCACCAGGAGATTTAGAGGTTGCCCCATTTATGTTACATTTTTGACTTGTCTGATAACTTACTTACTACATTTTGTCTAATAACTCCATTCAAGCAATGATTAGGCAAGTATCTTTTATTGTCATTTCTCAGCACACACATACATATAAGTTTGGCAACATAATACACGTAAAAAGTGAGATTTTGCAGGGGGTGAGTGTGTGTGTGTGTGTGTGTGTGTGTGTGTGTGTGTGTGTGTGTGTGTGTGTGTGTGTGTGTGTGTGAAAGTAAATGTTTGGTTTATCTGTGGATCCATGCCAGCCTCCTCATAGTGTTTTCTTAGCACTCATATTACATTTGGCTGCTAAATACATGTAAAACTGAAATGTTGCAGGGAGAGATTGTGTGTGTGTGTGTGTGTGTGTGTGTGTGTGTGTGTGTGTGTGTGTGTGTGTGTGTGTGTGCGTGCATGCGTTTGTGTGTAAATGTTTGGTTTATCTGTGGATCCATGCCAGCCTCCTCATAGTGATTGGTGGCTGGCCACCTTTTGCCACTGCGATGAGTTTTATAGGGGCTATAAAAATCCCTTTTGAAGCTGGCCTCAAGCACTGGCAGCTAAATAATGTTATAAATGTTATAAATTATAATTACAACATAAGCCCCGTTAGTGATAACAGACAATTAGAGGCCAGAAGAGATGGATAGTTCACATCCACCATCACTCAGCTGTAAGCCTGGATGTCAAAACAATGTGGGAGATTACTCCTGATAAGTCATAGGATAGATGTTTTGGGTTCAGCTCAAATGTTAAAAATTACAGTCTACAGTGAGAACAATGTGAGTGCTGTGTCAGAGGCCTTTAAAAGATACATATGGTGAAGTAGCTTTTAACTCAGTCTTCATGCAGATCCAGGAGGATCTTTGAGCCAGCTCGGCAGCGGGGGTGTACTAAACAAATCAAAACACAGTATACTCCTCATCTCTGAATAAACAGTGCGGTGTTATGGGTTGTTTATTGAGGTGTTGCAGCTGCAACACTCTACATCCCTGCGCCAATCCTCAGAGAACAATGTGAGGATGTGATTATTTTTGATAATCTCAAGGTAAGCTGCCAGGCTGTGGCAACGCTCGGCTGTATAACTGAGAGGAAAAACTCAAACAAGAAACAAAGAGGTTTGTTCTACAATGCTACAGAACTCTATGTCTTTTTGACCCATTCAACCATTGTGATTTTTTCGAAAATATAAAGTATCCAATTTGTAGAATTAATCAAGTTTTGACAAAACAAGCTTGAGATGTCAAAGTCGATTTAGTAGCTGTCCTGGATCATCACATTATCTTCAGGTGGAGTTTTGAATGTCAGGAAATTGCAGATGTTGACGTTTCTATTTTGAGAAAATATGTATTCAGGTCTGAGCAGGATTTGGAAAAAGTCAGCAGACTGACTTGGCTGACAGCAGAGATGTGTCATTAATTCATTAAAATCATGACGTGTTCAGTTTCAGTAGCAACTCATTAATTATCATAACCAGAAATCCTACTCTTTACCCAAGCCTTTTTTGAACCTATGCTCAGTTCATAGAGCACTCAGTTTAACGTTTATTTCAGGATAAGTGACAGCAGTGAAAACATTTTGATAGGAATAAATAAGAGGAATGTCTGAAGATCCAGCAGGTGAAAATCCAAGCACTGAACACACTGTCCAGTTGAAAAGCGACCACACAAGCACTGTCACAGCCAAACCAGAGAGGTCAAAGGTCAGTTACAAAGAAACTTCAAAGAGCTGATTCACTGCTTAGACATAAGTCAACTCTGCTCAGCAACTTTAAGAAGGTTTACACTGAAGATGATTAACTGGTCAGTTTTATAAAGTCATTTCCAGATAGAGTGCAGTAAATCCCGGTTCGAAGTGAAAGTAAATGGAGGGGGCCCACCTGGTGGTGAAAACGATTAGTTACACAAATGCACAGCCTGCTCTCTTAATAGCTAGGAAAGTAGAAACCAATCAAAACTAAAACTTAAGTCACAGGTTATAAATGTCAATATCAATAATTTCAGTTAGCATGTATTCAGCCGTATTGGGCATACAGACCTTATGGGGTAATTACCAGATTTTATTCCAAATCTTTTGGACAAAATAATGAATTGCACCATTGTATGAGGGCTTAGGTTGTGTACAAAACATAGTTTCAATGTCAGCATTAGTGGTTGGTGATATGTAGAAAGTTTCAAAAGTAGTTTGGATGGAGAGAAGGTAATAGAAAACTGTAGCTAACTGCTACACTCCTTCAAATGTAGCACCTCTCTCATTTTTCTGCCATGCAGCAAAATTAGGCGCGCCTATATGCCGTCGCACACAACGCCTTGGCATTCTGTGATGTCATCAAAACGCGCCCTACAGAAAGCTCTTTAAGAGGTAGGTAAGCATGTTTTATGAATACAGAGCATACCGCTGTAATGTTTAAAGGTAACGTATTTATTCTTGCTCCGTGTGTGTAAGCTTTACAAAAAGACTGAGTCGCGTGCTCATTGTCAAAGCATCAATCAGCGGTGGATACAATTCTGTTGATTCATCTCCGTTTATGTCAACGGTTTAACGACAGCCAAAGATGAGCCTTTTACTTAAACGCTGAGCTAACATCGTGAACCTGAACAACCTGAGATAATACAAGAGTTGAACACCAAGTTCAGTCAGCAATGAGTACTAGCTAGCTAGCTAGTTAGCTGTTGGACACGATAGACGTCAGCGATTCTTAGTTTTACCCCTTTCACTTTCACAACCTGCCACAGATGACCAGGCGAATATCTTCTTAATGTTTCAACGGTAACGTATTCATTAGGACAGTCCGATGAGCTTTGCATTTGTTTTCCCACAGTGGAAGAGTTTGACTGCAGTCTGCAAAAATGGTGAGTTAACTCCCGTGTTTTATGCTGATTTGTATAAATGATGTGTTGCTTAGATTCCTTTTCTCGAGCTACTTCGTTGTGAGATCAAAACAGAGCATGTCTGCAGCCAGTCATCTCCTTGACAAGAAGTGTAGTTTAATAACTCAGTGGTCTGCCTTCACAAGCTCCCCGTGGTCTTTTGATGGGGTCTTGGCTTTGTGAATGAAGGATAAAAAAAAACAAAAAACATTTCAGTTATTATTTGTCCATTAGATAGCTGGGGATTGTACACATTGATAAAACAGAAAATGTGTAGTTCCTTGAAAGACATTGACACACAGACTTAAGGAAAAACTAGCAGTGTCTCAGTAAGGTGTTAGGCCAGTGGTTTCCAAACGTTGTCATGTCAAGGACCCCCTAAACTGACACAAATAAGATCACAGACTCCACATTTGATAAGATGTTGTCACATGGGCCCCCATCTTATAGGATTTTTGCTTTTAACGTTAGAATCTAATGTTAAAAGCAAAAATCCTCATAAGTGCGATACCCGTGACCAAAATAGTCGTACATTCTGTCATTGTGTTACTTATGGAGATTCCCCTTTGTGCTGGGGACCCCTTGGAACCCCCTCAAGGACCCCTGGGGGTCCCCCGAACCCACTTTAAGAACCACAGTAACTTTATTGGAAGACCCTTTACAGAAAGATTTGCATTCATTCGTTGTATTTCTCTACTCATTCATTTGTTACTCCTCTGTATAGTTCATTGAGGAATTTAACTGCACCCTGAAATGCAGTTTACAAAACAAACCATTTTAATTATGGTGTGTTTTGGCTGCAGATTGCAGGGTTATCTATCCTACAAGCCACTTTTCAGATACCAATTCTGATCTGCCAGTCTACTAGCTACTGAAACACATTTAACACTTGTGTTTCCAAGGAGCCATTTCATCAACAAGCAGATTTAATAACATTCTGGTCAGCATGCAGTTGCTTCATTTACAGCCACAAGAATAAGCCGAAACAGAACTGTATGCCCCAAGTACACATTTTCCTTTTTAGTCTAAGGTGTAAGATATATTTCTAAGAGAAATCTTACTTATTGTCTTTGGAGTAGCCCCAACAAAATTGTCTTCATCACTTGTAGCTCTGTGGTAAGTAAGTAGGTTCCAATTAGCTTTCATGTGTTTTTTGTTTCCTTTTTAGTCCCGTCGATATGATTCAAGAACTACTATCTTCTCACCGGAGGGTAAGAGTTTCTTTAATTAGTTTTTTTTATTTGAGTTCAACCTCTTTTTTTTAAGATTTTTTTTTTTTTCAACCATATAACATAACTTTTGTAACTCTTGTAAAAACCAGGAGCATGCATCTTCGTTTTTAATGCCTTGCCTTTTAGTGCTCTGTGCTTGCGTCCTCATCCTGACGGCGCCGTGTGTCATTTGCAGGGCGTCTGTATCAGGTGGAGTATGCCATGGAAGCCATTGGCCACGCCGGCACCTGTCTGGGAATTTTAGCCAATGACGGAGTGCTGCTGGCTGCTGAGAGGAGGAACATTCACAAGCTGCTGGATGAAGTGTTTTTCTCTGAGAAAATCTACAAGCTGAACGAGTGAGTTACTTCTGCTTCAGCCTTATTGTCATTTTTAATGGTATTGGTTGGCAGTGTGCAAATGTTTAGTTAGTTTACAGATCTACAACTTTAAAGGGTATACAGTCATTCCTGACTGTAGGAGCCACATATTGTATGTTGTTCATGGTCTCATTTATATTATTTATTGATTATTATATTGTGCACTTATATTGTATGTGGTGGGCGTTTTCATCGCGGTTTGAGGGGAAGTGATAACCTATTTGTTTGCTTCACCTGTTCACCTGGGTTTTTTGGGCTTTGACAGAGAGGGGGTGAGCCTGGGAGCGAACACTTTCTGTTGACCGCCGCACTAACGGACTTATTTCGACTCGCAAAATAACTTTAAATTTGGTAACTGCAGTGCTAATTGTATTTTATGTGTGGAGGAATAAATCATTGCAATAAAATCTTGAGCGCAGTGTGTTTATGCATCTCTGTGTTTAGTCTCTCGCGGCAGCACTTTGTTGGACTGCTTACAGTCGCAACACTGATTTTCATCAACCTACATTCTAGGCAGGGGCCTATTTCTTAACAGCTTGCATTAGTCAGTGATTGGCATAAACATAGATTAGATTATCAAATTTACACAGGGACTAAATCACTATTTTTGCAGTGATCCTACATCTTCCCATTTCCTTGCAGAGACATGGCGTGCAGCGTTGCAGGAATCACATCAGATGCCAACGTACTGACCAATGAGCTGAGGCTTATAGCCCAGAGGTAAGCTCCGACACCGAAGCTCGGCAGTCAGGAATTCGATCTCCCCAATTTCTGCTGCAGCCAAATGCCTCTCGTGGGACCAAATACAAAAACGATGTGCTAATCTGTTGTTGCAGGTACCTGCTGCAGTACCAGGAGCCAATCCCCTGCGAGCAGTTGGTCACAGCTTTGTGTGACATCAAACAGGCCTACACCCAGTTTGGAGGTACAACACGGCCCCACACAGTTCTGGCATAGCTGGAGACGGTTGTTTCCTCTACATGCAGAGTCTACATCGTGATTAGAGGTTAAAATATAATTTTAAAGATCTAGGCCAAATTATGCCTTTTTGAATTTTTTTTCAGTTTGAGTATTTGGCCAACTTTTATTTTTTCCCGTTGGTCTTCAACTCGTAAATCATTGGCCATCAGCAACCCACAGCCTCACACATGTAAACAAACAGGTGTGTGCACATACATGTGCTTAGCTGGAAAGTTGCCCCGGAAGTAGAACCCTATCCAGTTAGCTACGTTAACTTATCCTGGATGCTACTTTCTGTACTTTTGGTCCGACTCAGAGCAAGCATTTGAAATGATTAATGTAAAATGTACATTTATTTGGAGAGCTGTAGGAGTCTTGAGCTGCTGGCCGTGATAAACAGTTTTGCTGCATATTGTGAATAAGATTATAAATCATTAGTTTGATTTGAGAAGATTGTTCTTCTCTACTTTTCTCTTTGCGTCTTATCAACAACCTTTACTCAAGTAAGAGTTCTGAATTAACAGACATGTTAGTGCTGTAATATGGGAGTCTAAAAACTAAATAATTAAAATCAATTTGATTATACATAAATAATTGTGGAGTATTCTTTGTACTCTTCGCTACATCGGAAATAAACCACTGGGACTTGGACTAATGGAATTTAAGTATGGTCGTATTAAAATAAATTAACTACGGTTCAAAAGTATTTCGTTTCTAAAAATCAAAGTTTGGAACACCACAGACACTTCACCTGAATCAGTGACTACGTTTACATGCACATAATATTCCGTTTTTTTGCCCTTATTCCGAAAACGACGATATTCCGACTAAGCTGTTTACATGGCTAATGAAAGTAAGTATTCCACTAATATTCCCGTTTACATGTAGCCGTGCAAAACGGGATATTTTTCAGAGTTTACCAGCAGCAGCGGACTTGTTGGCGCGTGCGAACACAGCGTCCCTCTTTCATTCCTTCAACCAGCAAAGGTCGGCGTAGCGATGTGTGCACATATCCAAAAACCTGCTGATATCCAAGTCTTTGATAATGTTTAAAAGTTGCTGTGTTTCAACTTCTTAATCGGGTCTGCAGCCCTGCAAAATGTTGGCTGGTTGGTTTGTTTACAGCAACCATAGCAACGCACAGAGCTGACCATAAGCCGCAAACAGGCAAGAGGCCGTAAACTGTGCTTAAACTGCGGTTAAAAACCCAGATTGAGACGCATATTCCGAATGTACTGTATACGTGTCCAAACAGTGCCTCTAAAACCTGAATAATTCCGGAATATCCCACGTCTTAATCGGAAGATGCTATATTCGGAAAAAAATCCTTATTCGGAATATCCAACCGGGATGGGCTGTTTACATGACTTGTATCAAATTGTGAATATTGTCATATTCTGAATAATAGTGGAATATTGGTGTGCATGTAAACATTCTGAGTGTTATGAAGCCACTGTATGTGTGTGTTCTCACAGGAAAGCGTCCCTTTGGAGTCTCGCTGCTCTACATGGGCTGGGACAAACACTACGGCTTCCAGCTCTACCAGAGTGACCCCAGTGGAAACTACGGAGGCTGGAAGGCCACCTGCATCGGAAACAACAGTGCTGTAAGTCTCACAGGAGTGTTGCATCATTTAAAACGGGTGGAATTATAAAGGAAACCAATATGTGTGGAATCTGAATATTTGGATTTGAACACTGTGCAGTAGGGCTGGGTACCCAATTCGATACTTTTTAGGCACCTACCAAATTGCTTCTATAGTATATCGAGTATCGAAAAATGCATTTGTCATTCAATACCTAAGGAATAAATCTGGTCAGCGTCAGTGAGCCAGTAAGCATGCAGCATGCTTCGACCAAGATCCAACAATGCTGCTGTCTGTTACACGTTGTTAAGGTATGCTGGAAAAACTATGTTACACACAGAGACGGGTCACATAGTAGGAGCTGATAAATAAATGAAATGATTTCTGCCGTAATGTTGTAATTTCTTTTTTGTTAAAATGGATCTTATGAAATTGGTATCGAAAAATGTATCGTTCAGGAACCGGTATCGAAGTAACGGTATCAGTACCATTATACAGATACCTAGCCCTACTGTGCAGATGTGTTCACACAAAATTGAGATGAATTTAGCTGCTATTCCACACAGTGACTCTGGAGGGCGCAGCTGCACATATTTATGGCCATTAAAAGGGCTGGACTCTCAAAAAAAAACAAAAAAAAAACAAAACAAAAAAAACAGACGTGCTGTGGCCTACTTAATGATGACTCTTGGGGGCAGCTACTGTAATTGTGTAAGTTCTGATTCATGTGGGCTCTCCACAGGGCTGCACCTAAAGCATTGTGGGTAACCTAGCCTCCTCAGAGCATTGTGTGAACACTTCTGTCCGAGAGGCCTTTCGGTACCCCGAGTGTTTAGTTTGGGTGTCTCCAGTGAGGAAACCCACACCTGTTCCTGACAGTGTTAGCGTTGTGCTCCGTTCAGGAGCAGATATGAGATCTGGCTGCCGATAATGGTCTGAGAGAAGAGAATGAACTGAGGTTTAAATGCAATCTTCACAATTGACAAAAGACTTTTGTCTCTCTTGTTTTTCTTCGCTAACTCCCAGGCGGCCGTCTCCATGCTGAAGCAGGACTTCAAGGAGGGAGAGATGACACTTTCTGCAGCCCTTGCTCTCGCCGTTAAAGTTCTCAATAAAACCATGGACGTCAGCAAGCTGTCTGCAGAGAAAGGTGCAGATTTGAGTAGTTAGATGTCCAGATATTGACTATTAAAAGGCATAATATGTATTGAGCATCCCTAACTGTAAACGCAGAGTTCAAAGTTGGCCCCTCCTCTCCAGCTCAACGGCCAGAGAGAGAGCACAGCAGTGGTCGAGCGAGCTAGGGAATAAATGAAGCGAGGGAGTTGAATAAAGCAGTGACTCGGAGGATATAAGAGCTATTTTCACGGCAGTTATGTTCTAAAGCACAAATGAACACAAACAACACTGCATTGCCAGGTTATAAGTGAATGCAGATCTTCATCATGTACCTTTGTGTGTCTGTCAATTAAACCTGTGTGCCGATAATATGAGACACTGAGGGACTTTAAAAAAAAAAAAAAAACTGCTCATGTCCTGTTTCAGTATTAATAAAAGATAACCAATCAGCTGCAAGACATTAATGTGACTACTGGAAACAAATGGGGGCAATATTGGAGGCTTTTAGACATTATCTGTATCGCTCTACAAAAAGTGTGTTCTTAATGGACAAAGTTTGAGAGACATGGGCGCAGTCATCAAATAACAGCAGGACCTGAAAAGAAAGGGGTTTTCCATGTGGTTTTATTTGTTTACCTTGACTATACATAACAATGGGCGAGTCTACATGTGACCGTGAAATAGCTGACTATCTGGTCAACCTGTTTTATGGCATGTCAGGTGATCATTGTGCAGGTAACCTTGTTCCAAAATGTCTCTTCTAATCGGAAAGCATATCCTGATTTTTATCTTAGCTGCCTGTTATTGCTTTTTAATTTCTTCTTTCATTTTGCCGTTCATGTATTTTCAGTGTAGAAATTCAGATGCAAACCACAGGTGTACATTATCTTCCTCTGCGATATTTAACCATACTCTAGGTACTTCTCATGTCGCTTAAATTGCCTCCTCGACTCCTCCACTTGCCGCCTTTCCTCGCGTCTTAGTCCCTCCCACCGAGGAGGCACGGGAGAGACGCGAGGAAATCCATCGAAAGAGAGGGGAAACGAGCAAATGTGTTTTTAGAGGGATGAGACGTCCTTTCCTCTGAAGCGTCGCACGAATACGTCGGCTGTATGGGCGGAGTTAGCAACTCCATCAGCTGACCTGCTTCTGGGAAGGCTGCTCTCGTGTATCCTCGCCTATAGCTCCTCAATGATCCCTCCTCGGGGCAGAAATAAGAGCTTTGAGACGGCCTTCACCGAGGAAGGACAGAACCACTTCCGGTTCAGCCGAGGAGTTGAGGAGCTATTAAATAAGTGACATGAGATGCAGCTAATAAAAGCTCCGTTTTTCAGCAGCTGGCTCCTTACCGTCTGTGTCTTTGTTGTTTCAGTGGAGATCGCCACTCTGACCCGCGAGAACGGCAAGACCTGCATCAAAGTGCTGAAGGTGAAGGAAGTGGACGAGCTGATCAAGAAGCACGAAGCAGAGGAGGCCAAAGCCGAGAAAGACAAGAAAGAGAGAGAGCAGAAAGAGAAGGACAAATAATCTCTCTGCCCTACACTTTGAGGTGTGTGTGTGTGTGTGTGTGAGAGAATGAATGGGAGTTTTCAGGTATGTTTGCATTTGTGTTTCTTAAAATAAATCCAGATGGTGAAATATGAACTCATGTACATGCTCAATTTGTAACGTTGTGGCTGAAACACATTCAAAATACTCTACTCTATTTATGGTCAAAACAAGTAGTATTACTTTCCAAATGGGAAGTGATTGAACTACAACTGGGCAAGAACAAAATGGTGTCAACCCACTTCAAAAAGGTTTAAAAGTGACTTATCCCTTGCATGATTTATATGGATTTACAGTTGAGATCAACATGGGAATAGAGCTAAATGTGTTTCTGTTCTAGGACTGAGCAGATGGTCTTAATGTATTCTGCATAAATTGTGTAACGCATACTTAAACTGTTATGAAATAGGAGACCACGATTACACAATAATAAATATGTTCATTTGTTTCAGTGGGTGTGCTGGGTGTTTTCCAGCCTTGTTGTAAAAACAGGAAGTTTCTTTTAACTTCTCAGGTGTTGGGTCTGGGTAATGAGTCGTGTCGGTGCACATTTTGATTATATAGCAACATCATTAGTTTCAAGGGGATGTGGCATAGGCGCGGGTGGCTAAGCTTTAAAACTGTGATGACGATAAAATGATAGCTTACAAATATCTCTGGTTGTTTCTGTTCCACGACCTTTTGTATGTCATGTTTGGGGACATACAGTGTCGTTTGCAGTAGGCCCTATGTTGGGATATAGTTTGTACGCACAGTCAGCTCAGCTTCATGAGTTTTAGCACCCTCTGCCGAAAATATCTCCCCGCGCCTCTGGGATGTGGACAACTGCTGAATGTGTAAATAAGCCGCTGTTCACAAAGTTAATATCAACTTAAGGTGCTGAAAAAGTGCATTCAGGATGTATTCAGTCCCCTTAACTTTACATTTTGATTTGAAGAATTTTTTGCAAACTCATTAAAAAAGGTTATTTAGTTGAAGCACCTTTGGCGGCGACAACTGCCTCGCCTCTTCTTGGCTTTGACGCAACAAGATGGATTTGGGAAATTTCTGGCGTTATTCTCTGCAGATCCTCTCTTCGTAGGGCAGGATGGGGACCATTGGTGGACAGCCATTTTCAGTTCTCTGGAGATGTTTGATTGGGTTCAAGTCCAGGCTCTGGCTGGGTCACTTAAAGACATTCACAGTGATGTCTGTAAGCCACTCTTGCATGTTTTGGCTGCGTGCTAAGGGTCCTTATCCTGCTGGAAAGTAAACCTTCAGCCCAGTCTGAGGGCCTAAGCACTCTGGACCAGGTTTTCATTTAGGATGTCTTTGTAAATGTGCTCCATTCAGCTTTCCACTCAACCCTGACCAGTCCCCCAGTGCCAGCCGCTGAAAGACAACCCCCACAGCATGATGCTGCCACCACCATGCTTAACTGTTGGGATGGTATTGCTCAAGGGATGAACAGTGCTTGGTTTCCTCCAGACGTGACACGTTTAGGCCAAACCCTTCAATCTTGGTTTAATCAGACTAGAAAGTCTTGTTTCTCACAGCCTGAGATTCCTTTAGGTGCTTCCATGTGTCTTTCACTGAGGAGAGGCTTCCATCTAGCCATTTCGCCATAAAGCTATGGTCATTGGAGTATTGGTTTGTAAGTTTCTTCCATCTCCACACCGGTTCTCTGGAGCTGAAAATCGAGTTCTTGGTCAACTCTCTTAAGGCCCTTCTGCCCCGATCGCTCAGTTTGGTCAGGTTGCCAGCTCCAGAAAGAGTCCTAGTTGTTCCAAATTTATTCCATTTAAGATGTATGGAGGCCACTGTGCTCCTGGGAAACTGAAATGCAGCAGAATTTGTTTTGTAGCCTTCCCCAGATCTGCGCCTTGATACAATCCTGTCTCTGATCTGTGCATGTGGGCAGGCAGGTACGTTTTGCTCTGAATCAAATTATCAGCCGTGAGACCTTGTACAGACAGGTGTGTGCCTTTTCCAAATCCTGTCCAATCAATTAAATGTACCACAAGTGGACTCGGATCAACGTGTAGAAACGTCTCAAAGATGATCAAGAGTAACTGGATGCACCTGAGCTACATTTCAAGTGTCACACCAAAGGGTCTGAATTGAAGTTATTTTTCAGTAGATTTTCAAAAAAAAAAAAATCTAAAATCCTGTTAATTAGGGAAACAAATGAATTTAAATGACATGAAAAATGTGAAGGGGTCTGAATACTTTCAAGAATGCGCTGTGGATGTAATATCATTGAAAAGCTCCTGAACAGCTGTTAAATATGGTGAGATCATTTTGTTGTCTGCTGTTTCTGAGTTCAAGAATACCAGTACAAAAAAATTAACATCTCCATCTGCTCATGAAGATCTTGTGATACGATCCAAACCACCAGAACAAGTAGCCACTAAATAGATGTGGTGAGATTATTTTGTCGGCAGTGGTTACATCTGGACACTATTGGATAATAATCACAGAAAAGTAGGTTTTCATTAAAGCATGTTACATTTGATTTGATCTTCAGTGAAGTCTGCAACAGAGGGAGTCTCTTTAGAGCGGATTAGCTATCGACTGGCTGCTTTTAACTCTGCTAACCGGATGCTGGAAACTGAGACGTGAGGACATACATAGGCAGTTTCTGAGAACTGCCATGCTGTGAGAGTGGAGCTGATGTGGTAACCGCTTATCAGCCTCAATCTGAGGTGAGTTTATATAAAATCAACATAAGATTAAGGTCAGCAGGGGACTATCTACCCTCTTCGGGGAATGAGTGACACATCTTGATTGCCTGACAGATTTTCATTGCGCTGTTGTGGCAGCGGGGGTCCTTCTGACAGAATTCATTTTACAGAGGGGCGCAGAGACACATTTTATAGGTGACAACTGTTTGTAGCATCCCTAGTGGTCAAATATCAACAATAACTTAAGGAAATGTCCTAGATGGTCTTTAAGTGTCGAGGTTAAGTTTTTGAGGTTTTGTCTTCTTTTGTTGGTAATGACACGGTCCCAAATTGATAACTGCCACTATCGATTTAGAAAGAACGACAATATTTTAGAAAAACACAATGAAACGCAACGAAACAAAACACGTTTTTGACTACTAGTAGCTATGGAGCACTGTTTTTATGAGTGGGTCCCTGTTTTGTTTGGATTCTGTCAGCAAAAGCTGTGAAAAAGGCTGCCAGCAAGCAAATATTGACGTAAACAATGTAGGTTTTAAAATATTGACAATCCGCTTTGCAAATTTTTTATTTGAGAATGAATGCATTCAACATGTTTGTTACAGAAGTTGCTCTTTGGTCAGAAACAGTAAATGTAAACATACATGTCTGTTTACAAGAAAACTCAACAGGACACATTCAAATGTGGTTTATATGATGTTGTGCATTGTGCTTGTTGAAGTGTTTTCTGTAATGTTGTGCTCCGTGAAATGTTTTTCATTCTTTTAATGTGTTTTGTCCAATACTCTAATACTGCAGTTTAAATCCCTTAACACTTGACTGGATGTATTTAAACAAAAGGTTTAAAAGCAGGTTGCTGCTGTATTAGAGACACTGATATAGCACAGCTGAGCACATCCTGGCCCAGACACTGAAAATAGATCTCCAGATCAACTGACTTGAGAGGTTGTTGCAGTCTTTGGCGAGAAACCAGCAGGGAGCTGTAATGTGCGGTGAGCTGAGCTGGTTGGAGATTAGCGCCTGAGTCAGCGATCGGCTAAAACTGAGCTTCCCACAGCAACTATTCATGAAGAAAAAAACCCCAAAAACTTTCACTTCCTCAAACTGGCCTCATCGTTGCTGCTCTACTTCAGTGTTTTATCTCATATCAGTTTTTAATGTGGCTGCCATGGTGTTGTGCCTGTGTAATTGCAGTTATTTTAAGGCCTCCAGTGTGGCTTCTCAGTTTTAAAACCTTGGCTTGCTTCCTCTGTTGTTCCCTCTGCAGGTTTGCTATCGTTAAACACTTGCAGTTACTGTCTTGAAAAACACAGAACTATTTTTAACAAAGCCCCACAGCAAGAAAACGTGACAACTGTACACAACAGAAAACACCCATTAAGATAACCTTTATTGTTTTTGCCCCCCAAGACAAAAATTCCAAAGTATACAAGTGTGGATTGTCATTGAATGGTTTCTAACTATGTCACTGAGAACAAAAACAAATAAATCCCTAAACTATCACAGTAAACATTTGAGAAATATACATACATAAAAATATACCTCTGAGAAAATCCATATATTGACATTTCCTAACAGCTCATTGCCAGGGCTCAATCAGATGCAATGAAGACTTGTATGATCTGAACACATGCAGAAGAAAAAGTCCCCCACCGCATCCCATCACCAATATGGAACAGACTACGATCACGTTTCTTTTAGGTGTTACAGGTAGTATGGCTGGCATGGGGAATGTAGGTTAATATTGCATTACATACCATACTAGGTTTAAATTAGCTGAATATTGAAAGCAAGATGATTTCAAATCGACAGCATGTTACAGACAGAATGGATTCTTTGGCGTTTTTTTTTTATTAAGATTACTTCAAACCACCAAAAAAAAAAAAACAGCACAAGATTCCTCCCGTTTTTTTTTTACTTTAATTGCATATATGGTAATCACCCAAAGTGCTCCTGTTGTACCTCTACAATGAGCTCTTTTCCTCACAGGTTTGAATCTGCATGGGATGAAATATGGAAAAAAAAATGGACACATCTCAATAAGACTCGAGTAAAAAATATTACATTGCACTCTCCTCTTTAGGCACAAAAAGCCTTTCAACTGGTGCGGGGGTAGTACTGCTGATGACTCTACAGTACTGAATTAAGCTTCACTAGGCCCAGTTTGTGCCTACATTAATCTTAAATGGCATTGTTTTGTATTTTCATACAAAATAACGCGTTTCTTGTACAGAGCAAGCAAGGACATAATGTCATATCCAGCTACCTGAATAGGAAACTTTTTAATCCAAATAGTTATAAGAGCATTTGAAGATCCTGGAATCACCTTCAGATAACACAATTAATGTTGGGCTTTTGCAACAGGGTATACATTTACCCTAATGTTGTCCTCGGGTGAAATTTGACCCGTTTGTTTTTTTATTTCGGAAAATATGGGACGTCAAAATAAGCACCAAAAATGTAGAGAAAAAAAGAAGACAAAACGTTGGGAAAAGTAACAAAAGCTATGAAAAAACACCAGCTGAAAACGTCAAAAACAAACACAAAAGTGTTTTTTTCATGGTCGACGGCAACACAAGGGTTAAAAGACAAAATAGGAGGGTGTGTAATGAGAATACATGGGGCACAAACTGGGGCTAAAGCTTATCTAGATTCATACATTATGTATACATTTTAATGCAATGTAACAGTAAGTGGAGTACGTTCTTTTTAAACCTGACCATCTCACACTAACAATTATTCAGCTTATGATCTTTGAAAACAAAAACAAAACTCTAATCCAGTTTCTTTGTAACGAGCAAAGTGAAACAACAGTGAGGCCGTCCCCCCTCTAGAACTCGTCAATAACTCAGTCAGCCTGACAGGTTGATTATTGCGCAGAGGAGGAGGAGAGAAGGCGTTTTCCTCAGCCGCCAGCTGGCTGAGGAAAAGCTACCATTTTGTGACATTCAACATGCAGGCTGCTTCTTAGCTTTGACACGTCTGGAGAGACAGTGTCAAAGGGTCAGACAGGGTATTTCCACATCTGTGGCTAAAGTGATTTTTAGGCAAATGAGAGCTAACAAAAAACACTCTAGAGCTAACAACCCCAGAGTGATTGACGTGCGCTGGAATGATGCCTTATATCGGGAAGAAGTGTAAAGAAATGCTTACATGTGCTTTAATGTTAAATGTAACAGATCAGGCTTTCACCCATCCATATTATAATGTAAAAATGCATTTTATTGACCAGACCAAACCCATAATTTCCTCTTTTCTCAACCAAACACATCTTGCATGATATAACGCACACAAAGACAATCCAAAGTCTCTTTTTTTATAAAAAAGGTTGATGCTGTTAGAGGAGAGATTTGCTGAATTTTAATGTAAAACACCACCATCCCCTGAATGTCAAACTGTTGTTTGTCTTGTTGGCAGCCCAAACAAATAATGTGGCCAAGAGAGAAACAACTACGCAGAAAAAAAAAGAAAAAAAGCCCAAAATCCCAAGATGCATGTGATGGCTTAGTTCAAAGTATGCCACTCTCTGTTTATCCAATCTGCAAATATCCTCGGGGAAAGGGAGAAGGCGGGGGTGTCTGCCTCACGTGGACATCCTACCACTCCCAAACAACCCCCTTTAAATCACAAGTGTATGAAAAAAATAAAAAATAGGTGACACCTTCCTGGTTTATGTCAGAGCAAGAGCCAAGGCCGGTTCGATTGCTTGAGGAGGAAAACGGGCAGAAGGCGCATTTCTATGGTGGGGTTGGGGGGGGGGAAGCAAGGATGGGAGAGGGAGGTGTCAGGAGACGGTGTGGCAGTCACTCCTCGTCTGAGCTGCTGTTGTCCAAAGAGTAAACCATAAAGGCCAGATCAGGCCGGGCCGGTACCATGGGGTGGCCTGGCTTCACAATCTCAAAGCCCATGTAGTGGAACGTCTTGATGATGGACACTGGTGAGGAAACAAGAAGAGTGTTCAACTGAATGATAAACCTCAAGTAATAGATATGACAGATTAATAAATCTCACACACACACACACACACACACACACACACACAGCTTTTAAACACAAAGTGTCTTGTTTGGTGGGGGCAGGGGGGGGCATATTTTTGTAATATGTTTTATGTATTTATGTGATGCAAGACACAGTCCCCTTTGGAGACAAGTTAAGTTACAGTTGAAGTTGAATCTGATGCTTTGTGCTTTGAGGGGGAATACCTTTCTGGAACTATTTCTTTAGCTAACAGCTGGGAGCAGCGTCTTCTTGTCACAATACATTTATAACAAACAAAAACCCGTTAGAAAATAATAAGAGCTCTTACATCGATCCTCTCTGTTTTTATGGAACCACAGGAACACATAGTTAACTTTGAGCTTCTCTTCTGCAAACTCCAGCAGAGCAGTTAGCCTGAGGACGACAGGAACACAGAGACAGAGAGGGAGAGAGAGACAGACAGACAGACAGAGAGAGTCGGTGAATGAGGGGAGTGGCGATGCCGCACACAAGTTCCCCCCCCTCTCTTTACATAAGTGCTGCAACTTTACATAATATTGCAGAGACTGCGACTGCAAAGCCGGCCGCTGCAGGCAAGGTTACTCTGATCTGGCATTGATTAAAGCCAAACACAGAGTCAGGCAATGTAAACAGAAACATATTAGCCTCCATTTTAATTTGAGACACATTGATAACCTTAAAACATGACTACAGCCTCTCCTGTACAGTTTAGACCCATATGGTGTGCAGACTTCCACTAGGGTTATTTTTCGTTTAACCATTCATTTCTGATACGGTAGTGAAACAATTGATCTTAACAAAAGTTGATTGGTTGATTTCTGTAAAACATATCCTGCACTCCACAAGATCATTAAGGAATAGTGCCCAAAGGGGGGTCTTAATACATCCTTACCCCTCTTTGCTCCCCTCCACTAGCTGCCCGGCAGGAATCTCCAGGAAGAGGCTGTCTCCTGATAGAACCGTATCCCAGAAGGCTGAGCGGCGCTCATTCAGCTGGTAGTGGAAGCGTAGAAAAGAGGGGTTTCCACTCGCTGGAGTTGCCTGTGTCACCGTTAACTTCTCATCCTGGATTATGACAGGGAGGACAGAAAAAAAACAAAACAAAAAAAACATTTAGTTTACTGATTCAATTTTATTTTTCAGCATGTATGAGAATATTCTTTTTCAAACTGGAGAGAGGTTTGGCTGAAAGGTCTACAAACATAGGACCTTTAAAGACCCAATCTATAGTAGACATATAGTCACATACATACTGGAAAAATGTATCACAACTTAAAATACAGACATGTTTTACCCTTCTATAACATCAGAAAACATAATGTAGTTAATACAGTCTCAATTGTTGTTATCCAACTTGGCAGTGATAGCAGGTGAAGAATTGTTGAGAGTTTACATCTTAAATCAGCGATAGTACCCCATTGTTACCCACTACACCACTGGGCTCTTTAAACTATAAAAACCAGAGAACACAAAATGAAATGTTGTGTGAACATAGCCTTCCTGCTTCTGAGAGCAGCTCTGAAGTGAAATGAGTCAAAGCGTTTGTGGTCGCGGTATCTTAAAGAAGCAGCACTGAACCGTTTATGCATTAGACAAGTCTTGTGCTGTAACTCATGTTTGGTCAAAACCCTTCTGTCTTTATTAACTCATTGAGCTATTCTAGTCTTCAGATCACTTGTCAGACATGATTTTGTAATGACAGGTTAGCATGAGTTCTATAACTGCTTGTGATGTTGTCTTAGTCACTCTGGAAGAGGTATCATAAATGCAACTGTCATGCAAATGTTTGTAAATACTGAAGAAAACAAGTTATAATGTATTGCACAAGTCTTAAAAAAAAAAAAAAAAAAAACTATGTGAATGTATGCAAGAGTTGTTTGTGACCAAATTTGAAAGGGTTTTTTTTGCTTGCTGAGGACAGATGAGGACATTAATATGACATTTGTGACTGATCTGTCTGATCCTAAATCTCTAATCCCCAGGGACTCTGTGTGTGTGTGTGTGTGTGTGTGTAGAGGTTTACACAATAAATTGTTCTGTTAAAAATCTGTATTATTCTACCCTCTGATGTTATCTCTACATGAATAAACTCATTACTATACACTTTGAGCCCAACAAGAAAACTCATGCATTAAATCCACTGCAGGTGCAGATGATGAGCAGTAGAGAAGACTTTTTAAGCTTAAAAAAAAAGAAAGAAAGATTGCTAAATGAGGATACGATTCATTAGCAAGGGGTTCCTGTGTTTAGTGTACTGAGTTAGAGTGGTCCCTTAGGGATGAAGCACTTAACATAAGTATTACCTTATATGTATTTGCTGAAAGCAAATAAAACTTGACAACTTTTTTTCCCCATCATTATCCTTAAAAATAAATAAAAATTTGTTTTATCTCAAATAAAATGTCTAAAATACCAGTCAGGGACAAAGACTTCTAACAATTAACTCTTTTAATAACAAATTAAGGCAGTGTTTTTGCTCTTTATAAAACAGTTAAATGTGAAAATGATGGGCCCCATATTTGCTTGTTAACTCACCAACCAAGACATCACTGCAACTCCGTCAGATGCACGCACAGGGTTCAAAATTAACTTTTTTTGTCCACAAGCCAAATGGCTAGTGACTGTTACATCACCATTGTTTTTTGGCTGGTGGGTAAAGCAAATCTACCAGCCAATTGCATATTTTAGCAGCATTTGGCTGCACGTTCCCACCGTTTTGTAAGCAGCACTTTGTATTATGGGTTCAGATGTTGTGTGGTTATAGGTTTCTGTCACATATGCAGATGTCAGCAGGTAGCTTTACAGCTCTCTGTGTAGCTGTGTGAAGTCTAGGACTGTCACCTTGTGTAGTAGCACGCCGAGAGAGTGATCCCTGACAGTCCCTCGCCCACCCGGGATCTTCAGTTGTGGGTGAGGGGCATCAGGAGCACCACAGAGGCCCCGGAGACTGAGGGATGGAGCTGGGCAGCCGAGACCCCGATAACCAGGAACTGAAATGGAGAAAGATTTAAACCGTTAGAATTGCAGCTTTTGTCCTTTCTGTACCTCCTCTAAAAAAAATTTAAATATCCACACGCACGCACGCACGCACGCACGCACGCACGCTTCCAGGTGTGTCGGACTGGGGGTGGAAAGGGGACCGAGTACCCGGGCCTTCATGTGAGAAGGGCCAAAAAAGATGCTAGAATGAATAGCTGTGGTGGTGGGGAGGGGCCCATAGAGAATGCCTTTCTACAGCAGCTGGTCGTTTCCAATAATCATCCTCGTCATCCTCAAACTCTGCACTTCTTAGTATTGCTGTTTGCTATAAAACTATTCCGTTATAAATAGCCTACACATTCTAATCTTTGGCTTCACAATTTATGCCAGCTTTAGAACCGGGAGGCAAATGTAGGCCACTTAACTGCTATCTACATTCAATAGTTTGCTTAAAAGTAAAATGAGTTGGCAGTTTAACACACCAACAAACAGAGCACCAACAAAAGAAGGGACCAAAAGAGACAAGGGAAGTAACGTGAATGTAAACTATGCACAAGCACAACACAAAAGTTTGAAAAAGTATTTTTGGCAAATGTTTCATGAGGAAGGAAATGCATTCGACACCGCATTCGTTTGTTGTTAGACCTCTTTTGTATGTTTACAAGAAAAGCCCAGAGGGCATCTCTAATCCTTAAGTGTTAGCAGCATGACTAATCCTGCTCTATTACTGATGTAAACCTCTCAGCTTGTTACCTCACTCACACAACCCCATTTAAACTTCATTAAGCATGTCCCTGTAATAAGTGAATAGAAAAGCACCTGCGGCAACATGCACCACCTCTGCAGTATAGGATACCGGAATGCTGTTTGCAGGTTTCCAACTGTTGGTTGAAACATCTAGTCTAAACAAAGACTGTAAAATAATGGATGAAGCTTCCGGGCCTGAAAAGTGAAGCCAATGCGATAGTGCCTTAAACCTGCACTTTATCCAATTTCCAGCAGGGGGCAACTCCAATGGTTGCAAAAATAAATCTGTTTCAAGCCATTTCTATAGAAGTCTATGGGAAAATGACCCTACTTCTCACTTGATTTATTACCTCAATAAACATTTTCAAATTATCATTTTCAAATTGAAAACCGGTTTGTTTTCACTTCAAAAGTTAATTGGAACACTTGGTCGCCTAAAAATGTCTTGTTCAGCGTCTGCCAACCAAGCTAGCTAGCTACCGCTAGCTGGTAACTTAAGGAAAAGTTTGAAGATTTTCTGAACTGCCGTACGCAGATGAACGGCACCAGTCCCCAGGGTTCCGCGTTTACCAGCTGGTGAATCGGCAACTTTTCTGCCTTTACCGATAAGCCACTGCAACCATAAACCTCACCTACACGGCCGCGTCAATTCTCCCCAGCTCCACCCTCTCGTCAAAAACTGTCACATCCGGTTGCAAAATACCAAGATGGTGACGCCCATATCGCCAAACTCAAGGATTCAAAACGGCAGTCCATAAACCAATGGGTGACGTCACGGATGTTACGTCCACTCATTTTACAGTCTATGATAACTTGGGGTCCTCCAATTTGACTTTATTCTGATGAGAAATACTGTAATGTTTGCCTCAGACAGAAGATCTGCCAGACACGTTTCTAATCAGAAGAAGTATCACACGATACTTTGTGGCATTAAACATGAGACTCCCGTGGACTAGTTAGTCAGGTCCTGTTGGTTATATATAGATTTCTGCATATTTCTCCAACCCTGTGACCACAATTCAAACAAATGACGTGGGCTAACTCCAGCAAGTTTTAGTTCATTGACACATAGTTTAAAATTAAAGCCTATAATTTAGAACTGGATTTGAAGAGTTCCTGACGGGTTGTGCGTGTGGAAGAAGGCATGTACCATGAACAAGCACATGATCTGTAAACACCTCTGCAAATAGCTTGTGAGGCTTTTGGGAACACACATCTCTGGCGTTTTGAGTTACAGTCATGCATCTCAAACCAGACATAATGGCAGCCGGACATCACTGCCAGATGGGCCTGGACATGAGGGCTGAAGATTCTCATGTTGTCAAATTTATCTTCCCCAGCTTGCCTCAGTTTTGCCCCGAGGGATTCTAGCACCTTTAATGAAACCTGAAACGATAGACAATCTTTTGTCTGAAACTGCATCAGCTAGACCGACATATTTCTGAGTGAATATTGACATCCAACAAGTTATGTGCTTCAGTAAAACATCAGATACATGCATCTCTGTTTGTTCCCTGAACACTAGACAGGTAACCCGGACAGCTTGATCTGCATAGCTACAACCCAAGAGACAGAGCAATGGAAAACAAAGCTCATTATGCCTGGCCTGTTCACTATGCAGCAGAAACTGCACTTCTTGGTTCTTAGCTATGCCAGGTTAAGAACCAAGATGTGAAAATGATTGGAAACCACTGGTTTAATCTATAACAAAGCATCAGATTTGAGATAAAAATATATTTTGTGTGTAAAAACTGCAAAGTAACCAATAACTACAGTTGTTAGATAAATGTAGTGGAGTAAAATGAACATGAAGCAAATATCTATATGTTCATGTCGCAAATTGTATGTTGTGTGCGTTTAAATAAAAATGGTTAATCATAGAAAAATCTATAAGAATCTCCTCTAAAAACAGTTTAGACGGCCAAGAGATTCTCACTTACACCACAGAAAGGAAAGTGATACAGACTGTATCAGGGACGACAGGTAGGACGCAGATGGAGGAAGAGATTAGCCCTCTTGCCAAGATGTCAAGACCTGCTTCTCTTTTTTCATCATCCCTTCCCAGAAACAGACAGAAGAGCCTGTCCTTGGTGGAAATGCCACCTTGTTTTGAAAGGCAACACTTTCGTCTTCTGACATTTCAGCCACACTAGCCCTCCCCGCCCCCCCATGTCCCATGATGCCTCTCCAGCTGTAGAGCTGCAGCCTTAAGTCCCCAATAGGTCACCCTAAAAACAGAATATAGGTTACGCTTTTAAAGACTTGAAATGGACTCTGCACCACTCACAACTCTGGACTGTATTAATATGCTGGTGAGGATTTAATCACCTGTGCGTTGCAGTGAGACTCAAAGATGCAAGATGAAGTGCGTCATCGTCCGATTCTGCTAGGAGTGGTGGAGGCATGCGTGTGTATGCAAGAGGAACATTTTATTTTTTAAGGATGAATGCTTTCACTGCCAGTGTGCTCTTCCTGAGCTCTGAGTTGTTTTGAGAACTGATTCAGGTGAATTGTTTGAGGGGATGAACAGCCTGAGTTGGCTGGCTGGCTGCTGAGGCAGAGTTTTAACCGACAGCCAAGAAACACACAACCCAACCAAAACAGGAAGTGCTCTGGCAGGTCCTGCAAGAACGCTGAAACACACAAACCCAACTTCTAACACCATAATTACCAGCTTCGTAATGGAAAAAAAGACGCACCCCAGATTTTCAACATAAACAAGCTTGTCAGGCCCAAAAATGGTTTAGGTTGGAGACAAACAACACAATGCTGTATGCAGGAAAGTAAACAGGAGAGTCCTCAGACCTCTTCCGACCCCTGGAAGTTTGGCAGTGCAGCGTGTTGGAAAAGATGTCGAGACAGAAACAGGAAAGGCACACATGCTCAGAGTGTGGATGGATGTATCCCTGTCAAAACACGTTGCACTGACCCCTGGACCCAAACTTTGGCTGTGCACGGTCAGACACACAGAGGGCAACAAACACAACCAAAGTTGCCTAAAAAAAAAACCAGACTAGCATAAAGCAGACTATTTAAATAAACAAAGTCTTAAAGCAAATAAACAACCTGCATAGGTGTCAGTAGAGGCACAGTTTGGTAAACCTGTGGCAACAATAAATAACCGTATGACACCAAATGAGGACTGAGCAAAGCAGCGCCATAATTGACCATCTTATTAACGCAGCATTTGAGCCTGCATGCCTATCACCTCGCCTGTTGCGAAAACATTAGCTTTGACAGGAAACATCAACCTATTCATCCAACAACAAAGACGGTGTCAAGTCTCCAGAGGAACAATTGGTTGGGTGTGTCTGGCACAAAACTATCTGTGGTGGCATTCATGCATTAAACGCCTGTCTGCCATTCTGTATTTCAGATACATTTGATTAAAACCGGTTGGCACAATGAATGTTTGAGTTTCGTTACAGAAAATTCAACAGCACTCTGATCCAGAATCTTCCAGAAACCACAGCAACCACTAAAAGGATCAGTCTGCCGGGTGCTTAAAGGGGCACTTACTCAGGTAGGTCAGGTCTGATAATCCAGCTGTTTCTGAGTGAACGCACCCCTGTACGCCTCTCACACACGCACACACAAAAACAGAATCCATTGATGCTTGATGAACCAGTAGAGGGGAGGGAGTTATACAACCAGGCTGATGTAGGCCAGTTGATGCCTTCAGCTTACATGGCCGTAACAGTAACAGAGCTAATATAGTCACTGCTCACAGCATCAATTAACTTCTTCCTCTCTGTGTCAGATGATAAAACCCACAGGAGGACAAAAACATTATAACTTTGTTTTTGTAAAAGAGAAAACACACATACACTAGGCTACAATTTATTCATGCAATTGCTCATAAAATTACAAATCTTAGGTCTACCTTATTATCACTTCTCACATAAATCAGGACTGCATTAGTAAAATACATATTACTACCACCTTGACACCAAATCCCTATATGACTACTATGGTGACACCAGTACAACAACAGCAGTATCGCTTTCTTTTTGGAAAAGTGAAGGTATGCCACTACCTTCAATACACTATGTACAGTGGTAGAAAAGCCTACCCCATTTTACAACTGTAAAATGTCCCGCTTTGTACGCATCTTGGTTGCAATTATTTGATAACCAGGGATCCTTATCATAAATATAAGGTATGTATTCAAGAAATATCAGAAAAAGTAACCTTTTTTTAAATTGACAATGGTATAGTGGTGATGGCACAGTGGATATGACACATGCCTTTGGTGTGGGAGACCTGGGTTCGATTCCCACTGCAATACATCAACCAATGTGTCCCTGAGCAAGACTCTTAACCCCTAGTTGCTCCAGATGTAGCTATTGTAAGTCGCTTGGATAAAAGCGTCAGCTAAATGACATGTAATAATGGTATTAGCCTGAAAAAGGTGTTTCCTTACTTCAACTTACAGTCCAAAACTCAAAAGATATTTCATTTCCAATGATAAAAACAGTTAATCCTTGCAATTAAAAAGTTGGAACCAGCAAATGTTTGACATTTTTGATTGATCAATGACTTTGTTGTCGATTGATTTTTTGACTATCAACCAATCCATTGATCGACTAATCATGTCCGCACTATAATTAGTGGGAATGTAATTTCTCCAGTAGGCTTAGAAGTCTCTTTAGTGTTGAAGTAAGAGTAATCAATTCATCATTGACTATTTTGTTATTTATCAAGCAAAGCTGTGTAACATTTGCCTTTTCTAGTTACTTGTATGCAAGTACGTGCAACTTCTAGATTTGATATATTTGTAAATAATAAAATGTAATATATTTGCGCCATTTCACGGATAAAACGATTAATCAAGTATTCGATTAAAATAATCAATAAATTAATCAATAGTGAAACTAATTTTTGGTTGCAGCCCCATGTCTTACAGTATTTGAACAGTGAAACAGCTTACAGTTTCACTTTAGAAAAGATAATAGAAGTCTCATACTTCAAAACAAACAAAAACGTATAACCTGGCTCGAGACCTTTCATGGCCTCGCAGCCCTCCAGGGCCTCCACATCTACCACTAAAATAAGTAATTAATTTCCCTTCAACTTTGCACAGTCATGTTCATGGATGCTTTTTTGCTGTTGTGTACACTCGGAGATAAATATTATCAAATTGTATTTAGTGCATCTCTCTGGATATTCCTAAAATCATCCGCAGCGTCCAACTCTGTACCGTTACATGTAATAGCAAATAGCCCTATTACATATACACACAGTTAGAAAAAACACTGTATAAAAACAGTTGTTCATCTTGATGTCAGTCTGCAAACAAAACGAGCAGCGCATGTTTAAATGTCATGTCTGTTTAAAGCGTCCTGTCAGAGCGAGCTGTCCTTTTTTCGCTGTTGTTTTCTTGCTATTTTGCGAGCTAACGTTAGCTAAAACTAAAGTAAATTCAAACTATTTTAACAAGCACAATTCTATACAGGTTTAACAACCAAACAATATTAGCATCCTCCTACCTTTCCTCTGTGTTCAGCATGATAGCTTCGAGGAAACACGGGTCTTTAGGTCCTTTTTGACAACTAAAACAATTACTATTCGATAAAAACTCGATAGAAAATTTCACCATCCGTAAATTAAGGCAAATCCTTGTTGCGGTAGGTGTATCTAGTGTGATTGTTTGTGGGAGAGATTGCAGTTAGTCCTACGCATTGCTCTGCAGCAGCACAAGACTGCGGGTCACAGCACATGAAGGAGGAATTTATAGCTAGAGCAAGGCATCATGGGTAATCCATATCAGGCTGGTTTCATAAGCCTCATGAGAAAGTAAACAAACTGACAAAACAGTTAAAACATATAATAAAACAATCACCGCAGAATTTATGTAATGATCATGTTTTATGTTAAGTGTACTGCAACAATTTTCAACTAAATTGTAGTTTCAATTAGATTACTGTAATATTACAGTGTTGGAAAGTACTACTTTCCAACACTGTAATACCAGTTTGAGGTACTTGTACTTTACTTGAGTATTTCCATTTTCTGCAACTTTAACATGTAGCCTACTCCACTAGATTTTAGAGGAGACTATTGCACTTTTTACATTACTAGTCCACATGTGTTTGATAACTTTAGTTACTTTGCAGGTTCAGACCAGATAAATAATACGAAATACAATCAACAATCATCAATTAAATACATGATGATGATGATTATGTTTGCATGCATCAATAATCATAAACCAATATTAAAGGTCCAATATGTTATATATTAACTGTAATAAATCCCAAAATGACCCCAATGGTCATCAGATATAAAGGAAACACGCTAAGTTGAAATACTATCTTTTCTGATAACAATGCTAGTGCCAGTATTTTCTCCTTTTGAAATTTCCGTTTCGTGACGGAATTTCTGTTTGTGTTTTGACCTGCGTGTTGTCATCAACTGCCCAGTTTGACAGCCAGGCCGGGTTGCCAGATATACCTGTAAACACGTAAACCCAGCGTGCTACAGCTTAACGTTAGGACAGCCATGAAAGCAGCAAACAAACAAACAGGATCAACGGCAATAAATTCTACCTGACCTAAAAAAAGCGGCATGTTTTTAACAGTAACAGTAACAGTAACCAGAAAAAAGCTGGTAAAATCTCTAATAGATGCCAAAGGTAAATAAATCAAAAATACTGAGTAATTCTCTCAGTCTCAGCTGATTTAGAGCACATTTGCCATGATAACACTGTCCTCACTTATAGTTAATCACATTCTAAACTCAAACAGTTACTGTTGGTGTTTTTGTGATGTGATTACTTGAAATGTCTGGTGAAGATCTGAGAAAGGGGTTAGGCCAAATTAGACTGAGGAAGACAAACGTGTGTGACAATGACAGAAAAAGAAAAAGAAAACACCAGCAGACCTAATATTAAACATATGATTGTGGCAACAAATATTTTCCCATTTCCTTGATGAAGGTAATAGTTTATAATTACAGTTTCAGCAGATTTGGATGTATTAGGACCTAATACCAGCAGTACAGCAGGCCTACTACATGTCCCTAGTGTGAACCTCAGCACCCTGGGAGAGAGGGCTTTCAGCTACACCGCCCCCAAGCTTTTGAATTCACTGCCAGACCACATCAGACACTGTGACTAAATTACTGACTTTAAAAACAGTCTTAAAACATATCTCTTCAAGATGGCTTATGGACTGACTGACTGACTTTCATTTTAAATTTTTAAATTTTTAAATTTTTAAATTTTAAATTTTAAATTTTAAATTTTAAATTTAATTTTAATTTTAATTTTAATTTTTAATTTTTAATTTTTAATTTTTAATTTTTTAATTTTTAATTTTTAATTTTTAATTTAATTTTAATTTTAATTTAATTTTAATTTTTAATTTTTAATTTTTAATTTTTAATTTTAATTTAAATTTAAATTTTTACGAGATGACTATAATTTTAACGACCTTTTTTTTGTTTGTGAAGTGACCTTGGGTGTCATGAAAGGCGCTTTAAATGTAAATGTATTGTTATTATTACTATGATTTACCTTGACCTCTCCGAACAAAAACCTGTAGGGATCAACATGAACTAAGGAGAGAGCTAAAACAAGCTTAAGTCTCTTCTTTGAAGTGACCACAGAGTCCTGCTCTTCCTCTAAAACTGTCTGTCCTTCCCAGTGGTCATTTTGGCCTAGACTCTCAGCCTGAATGTGAACATAGAAAGAGTTATGTAAGGAGGAATGGAAAAGAACCCTTGTGCCAACCAGATTACCAGATTAGTAACAAGATAGCAGCCCAGCTACCTGATCCTGGCACATCACAGCATGTAGGCGGTCCGTCTTGCTTGGGTAAGCAGGGGACACGGGGGTCATTGCCACCCGCCAGCCACCATGAAACAGCATCCTCATCATGATGTAACAGTGAGTGAAACCCGCCGAGGGAGTGTCAAGTGTGACTTTACAGCAAGTTTAATAGTAGAATCAGATTTAGTTCAAGTCCACCAATATGGAGATGAAGGTTATTAACTTTACAGAATCCACATCTCAACTAATTCAGATTGAAGAGATCCTTTGTAATTAGTTTCCGTCTCTTTATCTGAAATTTGCTCCCGATAATTAAGGATAATGTTTATTTCCAGGATTCACCACCTCAGGATTCATCACCTTACTCAGTTAACGTCATGAGAAGAGGCAGCGTCCCAAACAATCACACAAGGATGAGAACCTAACAAATTAGACATAAGGGGATGTCTTTCAGTTAGGAGACGTGGTTGGTTTAAATTCTCAAACCAATAACTGCCCTTGAGCAAGACATATAACCTCAACTGCTCTACAAAGGCAACTGCTGATTTAGAGAGAGAGAAAGCTGTAAGAGTAGGTCAGTCTCTCGGGACAATTGCAAAATATTTGAAAGTTGAGACAACATCACAGTCAGCTGATGCTTTTCAAAAAAAAGTTTTCTTTCCAAAGCACAGAACCAGTTCCCTTTGTTTTACTGTTTGCAGCAGCGGCAGCAGACAACAAGCAATCTGAGCTGTAGCTTTAGCTCAGGTGGAAACTGAGCATCTTTAGTTTCCAGGACAAACTGTCCCTCAGCTGCCCTTCGTGACCTCCAGCACAGCGTCACAGAGTCGCACATGAGATGCTGGCTGAAAAAGACAAACATCTCTCCTGTTTCATCCTGTCGCTTCGATGCTGTATGGGACTGACACTGCTGACCTGGTATTTCGTTTTGTCTGCCGAGCTGCTCGCACCGAAGACAAAAAAGGCAGATTGTGTGAATGGCACGAGACACTTTATCTCTGCTTTAAAGATGAGATATTCAGAAGAAGCTTGTGAGGAACAAGACTGAAAAACTGTTGCTTGAAGAGCATCCTCCAGATGTTGGTATTAGAAATGGGCCTAATCAGAGGTGCTATCAGGGCTGAAGGAGGTGTGACATTCCATTAGCCTAATACCATGTCTGTGTAAGCATGCTACTGTCTCATTCTTTGGTTACACTTTACTTTAAGGTATCTACATAAGACTGACATGACACTGTCATGAACGTGTCATAAACATTAGAAACAAGTCATAAACGTTTATGACATAACGCTTCTTTTAGTAAGTGTCATTCGGTTTTTGTCATGACAAGTTATGGTTAGGGTTAGGGTTAGAGTTAGGGTTAGGGTTCATGTGTCATGACTGTGTCATGTGTTCATGACAGTGTCATGTCAATCTTATGTAGATACCTTCAAGTAAAGTATTACCCATTCTTTTTCTTTTAAGTACAGGTTTTTTAGGTAAATATATGGTATAAGTGCGGAGAAAGAAACACAAACTACATTCACACTGCAGGCTATAGTGCTCAAGTCAGTTTTTTGCTCGATTGCAGTCATTTGTCCGTATGTCCAAAGTTATATGGAGTCTGTTTGAATGAACTTCCAGGCTAGAATGACGTTCGTCCTCCAAGAACCACTAACTTCCTCAACACAGTCTGCCAGGGAAAGGAACATGTATCTCCAGTCAATTTACTTCATGTTCAAAGAGCTCTTTGCAGGTTTTTTTTCTTCCTTAATTTGATTGTTGCTGATTTAGTAATGCATATTTAATGTTATAGAGAAATACTTGGGATTTGAAACTGTGCTTTCAGGGGGGTTAAAAACCTGGGAGCCGGTTGCACCAGCTGTTTGTAAGTTCAAACTTATAGCCTAGTTTTAACGTAAGTGCTTACTGTTGAGGTTGAAGTTTCTTTAAACAATACAGGTTGCCAGGTGTAACTGTCATGTAGGCATTATTATGGAACTCACTGCAGCTCTAGGCAAGACCTTCAACAGCATTTGCGTGCTTCGATCGGCACGGGGTTACACCTGCGGAAGGTAACTGAACCAACTGAAAAAGCTAACGTTAGCTGTTCTAATATATGACCCGTTTAGTAATAAAGAGTAAGAAGAGTCATATAGAATACAATCAACATATCCGACCTGAACCCTTATAAATTCTGTTCAATATTAATGTACAGAAATTAATCTACATTTTCACAAAAATAACACAACATACAAGCACAAATTGTTATGCCAATAACATCTGCCTAAATAACAGTAGCGGAGTGGCTGCTGTTATTTAGATTTTCAAAAGATGTAGCTTTTGTGCCTTTATAGTTTTTGGAAGTTTTGCTGCTAGGGCCCAGGTAGCTCACAGGGAAAAGTGCATAGGCTACTGTTAAGTCTTTACCGCCTGGAGTTGGAGTCTGGCCCTTTGCTACAGGGCTTCACCTTTCCTCTGTCACTACAGTATCTAAGATTTTGGAAAACATCTTACCCGTCCTGAAAAGTAAAAAATATCATATTTTCTTGTATAAATTGTGTGTAGGGTTAGGTAGGTTGGGTTAGGGTTAGGGTTGTCTGTGTGCTATGACAATTCCTGAACAAACTCTTGATCTAAAGTTTCCATTGTTCCTCTCTGACAGTGTCCCATATTCTGTGTGGTGAAAGGTTAATATACTTGTGCAGGTAATCACAACAAACACAAGAACACACTAAACTTCATGTCCAGAAGTCCTATATTTTCCCGCTTTCTGTTTTAATGTCTAAATATATCGACAACTGTGGTCTTGACTAAAATTGTTGTTGTGGATAAGAGCAGCCCATCGCTCTTTGCCAAATCGTCAGTGGAAGTCATGACGATGATTGTTGTGGGCGAGATCCTCGTCAACAATGGAGCCAAGCGTGTAGGCGTCCACAGGAAGAACAAGTTGTCTGCTTTTGTTCTTCAGATGATTTGAGGTTGTATACATGTACTTGTATACATGATCTACAGGGTGCTTGTACAGTATACTGAATGTGGCTTTCTGCTCCAACTGCTACCCCACATCCTGAAATAATAATGCAAATCCTCACTATACACCATGTCCTGATACTTTAACCAAATTGGGAGACGTGCTTTTAAGTTTTTTTGCCTAACTCAATCAGACAGATTGCTTCTTTTATTAATGGTGTATAATATGTGATGGGCGTCGTTGAATTGTTTTCACGGGCCTGTAATTACATCAATTCAGTGTGCCGATCAGCATTCTTCATCTTGTTCTTAATGCTCACCGCTCTTAATGCAGACAGACGCAGAGCCAGGAGTGTGAATAAAACAGGGTTTATTAAAAAGTACTCAAGTGGCAAGTCCAGGTTTCCAAGGGGGAAGCATGTCAGGGGAATACAGAGAAGGAGCGGGTCCGTCAGAGAGAGGCAGACTAACAGGCTTGTGGCGGGGTCCATTGGTGGTGGTTCCGGTTCAGTGTCTGGCAGGAGTGGAGCGGTAGCAAGAGTCAGGTTCCAATGGCAGCTGGAAGCACAAGAAACAGGATCAGAATTGACAAACATAAAAGTAGGCTATACTAGCAGGCAAAGGTTTTGTCTGGAGCGAGACTAACTGTGACAGTATCGTCTACGATCTGACGCAGAGTGGAGGAAGGACCGGGTATATGAAGCAGAGGTTGATTGTGGCAGATGAGAGGCAAAAGAAATCTGTGACCCATCACAATGGGTTACTGTAGCGCCGTCTACCTGCCGCAAATCATACTGTGACTTTGCGGGAAAAATCAAACCGGGGCCGACGCCTTACTAAAAAACTATATAAGAATAGCGTTCTTTTCACTGGTCACTGGTTTGCTGTTACTGGTCATTTAAGACCATTGTATGAAAAATGACAGAGATTTAGAAACATTAAAAAGTTACATATAGTCACTTTAAAGATTCTTTTTTTGGGGCTTTTCCATTTATCACAGTGACAGTGGGTAGACACGAAAGGGGGAGAGAGACGGGGGACGACACGCAGCAAAAGGCCGCACGTCGGACCCGCTGCAGGACCCAGCCAACACGGGGCGAACGCTCCCACTGGGTGAGCCAGAGGCCGCCCCACACATAGTCACTTTAAGGAGTAACGTTAGCTACAGGCTAACTAACAGTTGTTTTTTAGATAACTAGCAAACAAGGAAATGTTTTGTTAAATGAAAGCTGTACTGTTTTATAGAATATTGCAGAGGCTAATGCCTTTTTAGCTATTTGGTCAGAGGGAAGGTGTCAAACAGTTGCAGAGTGTTGGAGGAAATATCGGTCCAGTCCCGTCGCTCCCACAAGTGTCACCTTGTTTTCCTCAGGAAGTTGCCTTCATGTGATAAAACTCTCAACACGTGCTGAGTTTGAGCCATGCTGTACTCTCTCAGCGGTCATACTCAGCACCTCTTATAAGCTGATTGTCTCACTGTGTAATGCGGCTCTCCAGGAGTGTGTCTCTCAGGTAGAGCTGCCTGTCCTGCAACTGATCTGATCTTCAGACACGTAATCTCAGTCTCACCACATCAATTAATGAACGTCTGCAGCAATAATCAGTTACAGGCAGTCTGGACAGGGTAAGCTTTAAGTGACTCTAAGTTACTTCCAACAAATGATCTGAGACTCTACCGTGTGTCTGTCCATCACACGTGGTATCTTAGGTGACATTAAATAATAAATAAATAATAAAACAAAACATTTAAATCAAGCAGAGGCTATTATTTATGTCATGAGGCCATCATGTGGAGAAATTAAATTAACAGAAAATATAAGTTACATGAATAAATATATTTTTTGAAAAAAGTTAAATATTAAGGGGTAAGGTCATGCCTTAATTGTGAATTTCAACAGGGGATCAACAAAATTCTTATTATCCATAATATTGCATCATCATTTTTTGCTGATTATATTTTGTATTATTCTCTGAATCTCAAAGGAACTACTAACTAAAAGCATTAGATACATTTAGTGGCGTAAAAAGAACAATATTTCCCGATTTGTGACATTTAGAGTAGCAGAAAATGGAAATGCTTATAACAAATAAAGTACTTCAAAATTGTACTTAATTACACTACTTGAGTAACGTTACTTTCCACCATTGTCAAGTTGGAAGTTAGATGTTGCATAAGTATTGTAAATAATGGACCCAAGTAAGAGAAGCCATCGCTGTAACAGCTAATGGGGATAACAGGAAAACCAAGTGCTGGCATCATCCACAACAGAAGGCATGTTCACTTATTTGTATGAACTCCCCACCTGTTAAATCAGTCGTCCCATAGAACAGTAGCAGTGCTTTGACTAATCTAATCTCTCAGTGGGCTCCCTATCAGACTGGACATGCTGATGCCAACAGTGTCAGAAACTCTCAGGTTCTGAACCCAAAAGCAGACCAGGACAAGGTAGGTGGTGAAAAAGGTTGAGTATTTATTGAAGACAAAAATATAAAGGTGATGCCAGACGTGTAGACAGGTGAGTCCGGGTGAAGGAATGCTGATGGTGGTGACAAATGGGTTGGGAGGGGAGTACTGGTGGACAAGAGTCTTGACGGAACGATGTAGTTGATGGTTCTGGTTGCCAGGCAAGGGTGAAGCAAATTCCAGGATGAAGGTACTGCAGACAGAGGAAGAGGAACCAGTTAAGCAAACACACATAAGCAACAGAGACTGGACTAGTAAACAATTTAGGCTGACACACAAGCACAACATACAAGTTTGGTTAACAATCTGGCAGGGACAGGATGTCAGGTCACAGCTTAAATGGTGTAGTGATGATGATCAGGACCAGGTGTGTAGATTGCTGATGAAGAACAGGTGAGAGCAGGTTCAGGTGCTCCTGGATTTCCCGCCTTGTACTTGTTGCCCGGCACTAAGGAACTTAACACAGAACACAAAAACAAACCAGACAGACAGGGAAAACATGCTCAAGGGGATGTGTTCGTGACAAACAGAGCCGCTCTTTTCTAAAAGAAGCCTAGAATGTTGCGTTATTTATTAACACTAAAAGTGAAGACTTTTAATGTTAATATCACAAGTTATAGTATCTTCCTTCAGTATGTGCACCCATGAATTAAAATGCACTTACTTTTACTCCTTCATGCATACATAGAGACTTGATTTTCTTTATTTCTCTCAACACACACATACATCAAAATGATTGAAAGTCTGGCACCAGGTCCATAGCTCGAGGAAATACAGTAAGAATGGAAGAATAGAATTTTTTTATTTTATATTATTTATTTTTTATACTCTTACACAACCCCCCTCAATTAGCTAGTCAACATAACCCAGTGCAACGGCTATCACCCAGCTACATGAGACGAGCAGGAATGCAGCAGCACTTTTATTGTCTCGAGCAGAGCACTTAACAGTGTCCCCACGCCACAGCTTTTATCTTGTGCCCAAAAATATGCATCCAAGCCGGGGACTTTAATTAGCCAAGTACCCTGGACTGAGTGTACAGAGCATTAAGGCCACCTGGTCTGCACAGAGCAAGCGGAAAGCTATTACCCCCTGTGGTTTTTACTTATTAACTACATTTTTATTTTAATCCTAAGGATGAGATGAAAGATGATGTAAAGAAGATGAGGTAAAGATGGATTTTACAGCCTTAAAACAATTTATTAAAAGTGAAAAATGCAGTAAGGTTAAAGGTTTTAAAGACTTTATACTTTTGGTGGCTCAACAATATATGGTACAATAAGCTGTAAGCGAGCACACACAAGGGCTATTTATGTACTACAGTATTTCCATAATATGAATAGAGAAAAATAGTCAAAATATATAATAAGTAATGTTATTTTTGGGATTAAAGAACATTTTTTTAACAAAGACTTTGAAGTGAATATTTTCCCTTTTCAGGCTTCATTTGAATGATGTTTAGAGGCCTGAAGAGTTTAAACTATCAAATATTAACCTTTTTTTTTGGGGGGGGTTTAGGCCTTTATTTTTTTATATGACAGCTGAAGACATGAAAGTGGGGGAGAGAGGGGGAATGACATGCAGCAAAGGGCCGCAGGTCAGATTGGAAACTGCGGCCACTGTGTCGAGGAGTAAACCTCCATATATGGGCGCACATTCTACCAGGTGAGCTACCCAGCCGCCCGAAACTATCTAATATTTACAAGGAAACAAGTCTACAGCTACACTAGTGCCTCTGTTAGTCTGAACTTAGGCACAGCTTTGTGTTTTGAGCTCAGCTCATGTTGATGTTTAGCAGGTGATATGTTACCATTTTCATCTTCTTAGTTTATTGTGAAGGCATGCTAATATGTACTTATTAGTACCAATTCAAAGGCTAAGGCTGGTGGGAATGTCATTAGTTTTGCAGGTATTCAGTCATAAACCAAATTATTGCACAAATGTAAATTTTGACCTGATGATCAGGAGATGGCCAAAGTCAGTAGGCTTAATCCTCTGGGTACTATGAATGTCTGAACAAAAACAGCTGTTATATTTCTGTCTGGACCAAAGTGGTGAGTGACCGAATGACCAACATTCCCAACCCATGAGCCACAAACCGCTGGCGTGGCTAAAAAAGCAAAGATTAAAGAAAAACTAGAAAGAACAAAATCACTTTAGCAGATAGATTTATTCTTGTTCTTTCCTATCTTGTTCTTCCATCATTTTGCGACCCCTCAGAATTCTCTGGCAACCACTTAAGGGGTCTTGACCCCCAGGTTGGGAACCACTGTCTTACTGTATTAGAGAGGAAGCACTGTGCCGCTTTCTAACCCATAACCCTGACCTAACCTCCTTTGCTGGAGAAAATGTGAGTTTTTTTTCACCGATTATGAAGATATTTCCTATTTTTCGGTCCTTATAAATACATTAATGTCTCACAAGGTTAAAGCATGTGCACGCACACAGCTTAGATTTACTGGTGATGAGCTTCAGAGAAGACACATGCTCTTTCACGTTATTCTCGTTTAAGACAATAGAAACCCAGCAGAGCCGGCCTAAATTAGCACGCACTCTCAGTGGCCTTGTTGCACCGTCTTCCTGTTCAGAGCGGTGAGCAAGCAGTAACTCTGGAGGAAGGGCAGAAGATCGTGGGAACCTGGCATGTCACTGCTGCCTCGGCCACGTCCAGAAAGAAAGCTCCTTCCAGAGAACAACATGACAAACTCTGCAAGCAGCAAAGGAGGGGGAAAGAATCTGAGAGAGGAAACTGGAGAACAATGAAGAAATGGATGTGACACCACTCACTCGGCTATAGGTCTGGGTGGGAACCCAAAAGTCTGTTGTACTGGAGTCAGAGCCCGGCTTTCTAAAACTCATTGACAAAAACACAAGGCCCAGTTCCCACAGCGACCTTTCCCACGCTGTTGCTCATATTGTATATTTATACTTCTCTTGTCGAACTGTTTCCCCTCTGATTTGTACACTGCATGTTTGTGTTTCCTTATCTTTGTGGACGTGCTTCGACTGTTGTTATGTTGAACTTGATCCCGGCTTTATTCAGGCCTTTCAGAGGTTTCTTTTAAGCTGTTAGTTGTTGTACTGTATTGTGAGTATGCATCGGTCACTTTCCTTCTAAACAGAGTTGTTTGACCTGTTTGCTGGTATCGCTACATGATTGTTTCATATTCCTGGTATTTCAAAGTAATACTAGGAAGTCGTACGACTAAGTATGTCAGCATTATAAGTTTTGGAATTTAAAGTATATGGCTGTTAATATGCTATATGTTTTCTTATGATCTACAAAACCCCATGAAAAGACCAAAACCAACAATGAATTGATTAAAGTATTGCCAAACCATGAAGTCTACGCAACTCTCTGCTTAGAGATTTGTATTCGGGCATTGATAATAAATTGCAAAAGCACTGAGAAGGCCCCCAGGCACAAAGCAAGCACCTTCAGTAATATGTACCACTGAAATCCTGCCAAACACAGTAGACGGGCAAGTACAGCGACGACTTCAGACTTCTTCTGCAGAGGCTGCAAGCTGCCATGACACCAATCTCTGCAGCACTCCACCATGCAGGTCTTTGCTATAAAGAGAGTGAGAGAGGCTGAAAGGAACCAGAGCTCACGTAACAAAGATACAAATAGCAGCACAGCAATTATGCAAAACACAAAGAAAGACAACACTGAAGCCTCTCAGTGTCCTGGAGCACCCCAGCCAATGTTCAGACTTGAACTCCATCGCCAAAAATTTGTAGAGACCTGAACATCGCAGTTTGCACAATTTAAAGATTTAAAAGGGACATTTAATGTATTTTAAAGCAGCATTAATTGCAGAACTCCACAACTAGCCAAAAGTCATACACACCTTTTTAAGTTGTTAGCAAGCAACTATTTGGTTATTTACATATCCAGCAGATATGGAGCAACATTACCATTAATATGGAGTTTTGTTTGTAGCGAAGCAACAAATATACTGTAAGTCTGATTTTCATTCTTATTTTAGCTCTGCTTTGGTCTCCACCGACTCCTGAGGAAAAAAAGGCTAAATGCTCCACTATGTTTTACTACTAACTATGTCCGTCTGCTGTTTGGTGCTGGGCAGGTAGTGTACAGTTGGTTTTCAGAACTTTCAGCAGCTGGAACGAGGTTGATCAATGAGGTTGAATCATGTTCAGTAAAGTTGTGGATCCTTAAAGGGGAACTGTTAAGTGTTTTTTTTGGCTGCAGAGGGAGACATCTGATACATTGCCTCAAGTGATGTCAATTGAAGCAGCATTACTTGGGCTGAAGACTACAAGTTTGAAAATGAAATAAATCTTGGTGGTGTGAAATTAGAAAGAAGTGAGTTTACCAGACCTTGTTAGCCCTTTCCATGTCTACGTGAGGCTAGCTGCTAGCTGCTTCTAGCACAGCAAAAACAAATCTCTGACCGAACTGTAAGCAGTTGAGTTGCATTGTGGGTAATGTAGGAGCCAGATTAAGTAAGCAGAATGTGTGGAATAAGAAAGAAGATATCTGAGTGATTGTGATCCTTTAACTGTCCATCGTGAGTTTGATAATGTTAAAAGAGTGCAATGCTACATCATGGGGTGGAAGTAGCTCAGTCAGTAGGGAGTTGGGCTGGGAACCAGAGGGTCGCTGATTCAAGTCCCCATATGGACCAAAGTATGGTGAGGGACTGCTAGCTGGAGAGGTGCCAGTTCACCTCCTGGGTACTGCCACAGTGCTCAGGGTGCCTTTCTATGGGCAGCTCCCTCACTCTGACATCTCTCCATTAGTGCATATATAGGTACTGAATGGGACTAATAAAGTATATATATATTATCAGTTGAGTGTCACAACAATGAACTGAAAGACATTTAAAGGCTGCAACTGCAGAGTTGGGCAATAATTATTTGTGGGTTTGTATTCATTTGACCCATCGTTAATATAACAACATTGTTTGCGCAGCTTTAAGTTAACAGAAAAAACATAAGGGGTCTGACTACTTTCTGAAGGCCTATTCTTGACCTTGCAAGAATCCATCTTCTCTGATTATATTCTCTCTTGGGGGGATTCCAGATATTAAATTGCAGCAGATGCACCTGTTCTGTATCAGCTACATTCTGAGTGAAGAGACAAACATAACAATATGCTCCGCTGGTCCCTGACAGGAGGGCAGGATGTGTTCAGTCCTCCAGTGTGACAGAATACCTCCGAGCTCCGTGTTGTGATTCTCTCCAGTGTTCTTTTAATCTCGTTGACAAAGCCTCTTGCAGGAAGCTATGCCAGATATGTCCGGCTTTTCCAGCAAAGCCAGTAAGTGAAGAATAACACTGTTTCACCGGACAATCCCCAATCGCCACAAACAAGGCCAAACCGAACAACAGAGGGTTTAAGCAAGCTGCGGTTGTGCCTACTCCAGGGAATTCCTTCCATATTTTCCTTCTGGTGAGTCACTCAACGCCTGAGTGAATCTGGGCAAAACAAGAACTTCTGGTCACAGACACGCTTTCTGTATCTCATCAAAAAATATTTTTTCTTGGCTGGGTTGTTGTTGCCTCAATCACTTATTATAAAAAACATGCATTACAAAGACTAATACTGAGTAATTTAAAGTTGTAAAACACATGAGGTACAGTAGAAGATCAATTTTTACAAATTACATCACAGCTCATCAAAGCAAAAGTGATGATTTTCACTCTGATCATAGTGTTAACACACTCCTCTTTAATTATGCAACTTCCGACGAAAGCACGTCTGAAAATAAACATGGACTTTTGCAGGGATGGGAAGTCTTTTCAGTCAGGGTATGTCAGCTAGTATTAGATAGATAGATGGACTTTATTAATCCCAAATTGGGAAATGACTCTGTTAGAAGCAGCAAGTTACCAAGGTACCAATGTATATAGTATACAAGTGTAGCATAAAATGTACAACCTACATACATAGTATATATCACAAAATATATATTTTTTTATAATATTAGATATTGAATAGGAAGTGACCATAGCATAGATCACAGCATGTCAAAAATCTTACTTAATGTCAGATGTTTGTGTACATTTATGTTTTTGTTTCTGATAGCTGAGGCTGATTTTAATCTGGAGCATAACAACTGATTAATTTTACCTGAACTGAGCAATAGGAAGGAATTGTTTGACATTTTGGTAAACATGCTTTGTCACTTTCTAGCTGAGAGTTAGATGAGAATATCGATACCACTCTCATGTCTGTATGCTAAATATGAAGCTACAGCCAGCAGCATGTATATACGCACCTACATATGAGCATACATATCTATCAATATGTAACGTCTTGTGCTCATATAGATTTAGACATACATACAATACACATGTACCTACAAAGCTGCAAACAAATACAGTGGGGCAAAAAAGTATTTAGTCAGCCACCAATTGTGCAAGTTTTCCCACTTAAAAAGATGAGAGAGGCCTGTAATTTTCATCATAGGTACACTTCGACTATGAGAGACAAAATGAGAAAAAAAATCCAGAAAATCACATTGTAGGATTTTTAATAAATTTATTTGCAAATTCCTCGGGAAAATAAGTATTTGGTCACCTACAAACAAGCAAGATTTCTGGCTCTCACAGACCTGTAACTTCTTCTTTAAGAGGCTCCTCTGTCCTCCACTCGTTACCTGTATTAATGGCACCTGTTTGAACTTGTTATCAGTATAAAAGACACCTGTCCACAACCTCAAACAGTCACACTCCAAACTCCACTATGGCCAAGACCAAAGAGCTGTCAAAGGACACCAGAAACAAAATTGTAGACCTGCACCAGGCTGGGAAGACTGAATCTGCAATAGGTAAGCAGCTTGGTGTGAAGAAATCAACTGTGGGAGCAATTCTAAGAAAATGGAAGACATACAAGACCACTAATAATCTCCCTCGTTCCGGGGCTCCACGCAAGATCTCACCCCGTGGGGGTCAAAATGATCACAAGAACGGTGAGCAAAAATCCCAGAACCACACGGGGGGACCTAGTGAATGACCTGCAGAGAGCTGGGACCAAAGTAACAAAGGCTACCATCAGTAACACACTACGCCGCCAGGGACTCAAATCCTGCAGTGCCAGACGTGTCCCCCCTGCTTAAGCCAGTACATGTCCAGGCCCGTCTGGAGTTTGCTAGAGAGCATTTGGATGATCCAGAAGAGGATTGGGAGAATGTCATATGGTCAGATGAAACCAAAATAGAACTTTTTGGTAAAAACTCAACTCGTCGTGTTTGGAGGGGAAAGAATGCTGAGTTGCATCCAAAGAACACCATACCTACTGTGAAGCATGGGGGTGGAAACATCATGCTTTGTGGCTGTTTTTCTGCAAAGGGACCAGGACGACTGATCCGTGTAAAGGAAAGAATGAATGGGGCCATGTATCGTGAGATTTTGAGTGAAGACCTCCTTCCATCAGCAAGGGCATTGAAGATGAAACGTGGCTGGGTCTTTCAGCATGACAATGATCCCAAACACACCGCCCGGGCAACGAAGGAGTGGCTTCGTAAGAAGCATTTCAAGGTCCTGGAGTGGCCTAGCCAGTCTCCAGATCTCAACCCCATAGAAAATCTTTGGAGGGAGTTGAAAGTCCGTATTGCCCAGCGACAGCCCCAAAACATCACTGCTCTAGAGATCTGCATGGAGGAATGGGCCAAAATACCAGCAACAGTGTGTGAAAACCTTGTGAAGACTTACTGAAAACGTTTGACCTCTGTCATTGCCAACAAAGGGAATATAACAAAGTATTGAGATGAACTTTTGTTATTGACCAAATACTTATTTTCCACCATAATTTGCAAATAAATTCATTAAAAATCCTACAATGTGATTTTCTGGATTTTTTTTTCTCATTTTGTCTCTCATAGTTGAAGTGTACCTATGATGAAAATTACAGGCCTCTCTCATCTTTTTAAGTGGGAGAACTTGCACAGTTGGTGGCTGACTAAATACTTTTTTGCCCCACTGTATATCTTCCATACACCTCAATATTATAAAGTATCTCTCATTTCATTTCAGTCCTAATTGTCCTATGATGTTCCTGTAGCACCATTTGATCACATACTGATCAATTCTCTCACTCATCCATCCATAAACCTGCAGGATTAAAAGCAAACACAACCGCCTCTATTTACATTTCAAGCAAAGACTAAAGAAACAAACAGGTCCCTAAACAAACAGATGAGTGAAAAACCTATCCAGTTTGAGATTTGAAACTGGGAACATTTCTCAGATTATCTTCTATCTGCCAACAAGTTGACAAAAGCAGATGAGGTCAGTTATGTTTAGGAATACTGTTCCCTTACCCAGCACTGTTCCCATGGCCTCTGCATGTTTCCAGACACTGCTTCTAAAAATGGCTACATGGGAATAAATTACATTATACTGTATATGACAAATGTATCTGGGGCAGCCAAAGAGGGTAACAGGGTAACCTATTATTATAAATAGTCTAGTTTTTGTGGTGTAAAAGACCCAAATGTAGGGTTATGTCCCTGATCATTATACAGAGATAGCTAAAAGTGTTATAATTTATTCCCAAATGGCTACTAAACTCTGGCATAAAGACATTTAATGCACTGCTTCAGTGTTGTAGTCAAGTGACCTACTGTTGAGTTCAAGTCAAGTCTCGAGTCCCCATTGTTCGAGTCCGAGTAACCAAAGATATGTCCAAGTCGAGTCCGAGGTCGAGTCACAAGTCCAGAGAATAGTGACTCGATCACTGGCCCCTGCATGAAACAGTTATAAACTAAATATATATCAATAACTTATCAGTATCTTATATCAAATATGTTTAATCTATTACACTTAAAAGTAGTCAGAAACTTCATCCAACGTCTGAGTGCTATTTCATGAATGCTGGAGTCCAAGTGGAGTCAGGATTCCAGAGAATAGCAACTCAAGTCGGACTCGAGTCCGAGCCCAGAACTCCATCACTGCACTGCTCATTCACAAAAATAAGCTCTGTATTTATGCACTTCACTGTGTCAGTCTGTCAGGCCAGTTGTCACTATAATCCATAATCTACTGCTTGTTATGACTCAGAAAACATCCAGTCAAGCAGAACATACTGAAGCTTTTTGTTTAAAAAATTTTGAAGCTCCAAATGGGAGTGGTTTTGCCACATGAGCATCAGGAAGATCAGACAATCACAGGAAGGTGTGTCTAAACTCTATTTTTTTCTGTAATTGACAACATTAGCAGTAAAAGCTACCATTCGTTGTAGAAGATGAAACAAAAGCAAATACTGATGATTCTTCTGTAAACGACTTTCTTTCCCTCAGAGATGTGTGGTAGAAGTGGGACAAACAAAGTGGAAAACCAATCATGATTGTACCACAGAAATGCACAATTTCTCATTTCATTGCACTTAAATCACATGTAAAACCGCAAACATGGACTGCCTCTGTTCTGCTGTGCAGCTGAGATCTCTGGTGTGAGGGAGCCCTCTACAGTTCAGACCGACACTTTAAAGCACGTGTCAAACTCAAGGCCCGCGGGCCAAATCTGGCCCCTTGCTAAATTTAATCCGGCCTGCATATCAATTAAGGATCACAACTAATTTTGGCCCGACTAGTTGTGCACCAAACCAAAATGACGGGAAACTGTTTTCAAACTATAAATACGCAACACTCAAAGCAGATTTAGGCCAATTTGGCAACTTTGAACCTCAGAAATCCCCCAGAAGCAGAGAAAGTTTTCATAATCAGTCTGTGAAACAGGTTGCTGTGAGGTAGCCTGCTTTTAAAAATGTAATCACTGTTTTGCTTGATTTGCTAAATTCTACGATGACTAAGGAACTTTTTTAGGGCTTTATGTCGACTAAACTGTAAGCGAGAAGACTATATGAGACATGCAACAATATAGTCAAAGATATTTGACTTTTTTCGATTAAATAAAAGCATGTCAATAAACTAAACATGGGTGGCCCTTGATGTGATTCTCATTTCCAGTGTGGCCCTTAGTGAAGTTGAGTTTGATTTAAAAGCCTGCCATGTTTAGTCCAGAGGTGTGTTCGTGTCTTCTGCAAAATAAGGATATATATATATACACCTATATATATGTTTTAGTAGCAACAGTGGTGGAAAGTAACAGAGTACATTTACTCAAGTACTGTACAGACAGTTTTGAGGTACTTCTACTTTGACTATTTCAATTATATGCTACGTTATACATCTATTCCACCACATTTCAGAGGCAAATATTTACTTCACTAAATTTATCTGACAGCTGTTACTTTACAGATTCAGATTTTACAAACAAAATATTTGATCAGTTAGTAAAATATTGTACTTTGCCATAGACTAAATTAAACTATCCAACAGTATATCAAGTAGATGTGCTCCACCTCCACCAGCTGTAACATTAAAATGCTGCTCACCTGTTAAAACATCTGCAATATTATGCCAATGATATAAATGTCATATCTGAAAGGGACCATTCTGCCTAACAAAAACCTTTCACTTTAACCTGTCCTCTTAGTTTGATTTTCGCTTATTGCCATACCCAAATGGAAAAGCTTTCAACAGAAGAATTAGGTTTTAGGTTTTTGAAAAAGCAAAGCATTATCATCAACACATATTTAAAGTACCATTGATGCATTAATGTTTGTATCACTTTAATGTGGCAGTTGGTGAAGGTTAATTACTGCTGGGTAGTTTCATCTATAGCAATATTAAAAGATCAAAATGTGGGAGAAAACTAAAATAGAAATACTCCGTAAAGTACAAGAACATCAAAACTGTACTAAAGTACAGTACTTGGTAACTGCACTTAGTTCCTTTCCACCACTGGTCAGGGTAGCCAATAATTATTTCTACAAGGTTTCCTCCTTTTTTTAGAAATCTATGCAAAGATTATTTTTTAATCAAATGGGATAGCAACATATCTGAGTAAATAGGGCCCCTAAAGAAGAATGAGCATACAGTGTATGTAATCTATGTAAACAAGAAGTGATTTGAAGGTTCCATATAACCAGTTTCTAACACTCATCCACATTTGTTGTCTAAATATGTTTATATTAAACAATTGAAACTCTCATTGTAACAAGTAAAGCCCAAACTTAAATGTTGGTGCTAGCGATACCCAGGTGTAATGAAATTCACTCCGCATTTTAACAAAAATTGAAACCCTTTATTTCAGATTTCATTTTTTTTTTACAAAAACAACCAACAGTTAAGTGCACCTTGGAATGCTCGTTGGTAAATGGACCCAGAGTGTCGTCATGATTGCTTGGTGTTAATGCTCTTCTGGTGCTTTTAAGACGGCAGACCCCCCCCCCCCACCAAATGACCCAAAAGCCCCTTCTCTTGAACCACATGGCTGTTAGTGACAAATCAATGTGGCCTGCACGATCCACCCCCCCCCCCCCAGTCCTTTCTCAGCAGCACTCTTCTACTCCTTGGGCACTGCAAATGGCTTCTCCACCGCGATTACGCCACAATCGTGGATGACAACATCTTTAAGAGGCTTATCACGGCCATCGGTCTTTGTGCCTTCGATCTTCTGCACCACATCCTGGAAGGTAGAAAAAAAAGAAATGTTATTAGAATGGTTCAGCACAGTCAAAATCTCATTTAAAACGTTTTATAACAAAAAGGCTTTATCCAACATTACTGGTGAAAGAAGTATTCAGATGATTTACTTAAGAATGTAAAAATATACTCCACAAAAAAAATTCGGCATTTTAAATATTACATAGGTAAAATAAAAAAAAGTGTCATCAGGAAAAGGATTTTAATACATCAAAAGTACTCCTTACGGAGAATGGTCCCTTTTTAATGTTGTATCATTATACATAATGTTGGATTATTAGTACTGCTGCATTAATGTACATGCATCATTTTAGTGTTTTTGGATGATTAAAGTGAAACTATTTATTTTTTTAACTATTTTATACTGCGGGGTAGTTTAATCTGTAACAATGAGTTACTTTATAAACTAATTAACTAAGCATCCAATTGTAAAATCTTAATTTGAAAAGTAACTAGTAACTGTAGCCATCAGATAAATGTATTGGAGGAAAAAAAAAAAAGTAGTATATAATGGAAAAACTTAGTTTAAGTTGTATTACTTTACTAAATGTACTCAGTCATACACACTACTCAACTTCAGTGTTAACATTTAGATGGTGACATCATTTTGTACCATTTGTTGTCAAAGCCACAATGTCAATATGTGTATATGTATTTAGAAAAGTGGCAAAATGTTAATCAAACTCTTTAAGAGAAGGCGTAGATCCTGAAAATTAAGAGATTTTCTGGACAGTTTTGTGCTGCTTAACTGCTTTTCTCAAAACCTCAACTGAAACAACCGTAAAGTCATGAAAGGTTTAGGACCAAATTGGTACTTAATCATTTTGATGCAATTCTGAGTCATTTTGCACAATCTTTTACCGACGTCATACGCAGAAGCATTAGAAAAGTGGAAAAACGTTGATTTAAGCTGACCGTCCTGCATGTTACTCTTAACTTCCTTGTTAGATCTGTTCATGGTGCAGCTGACGAGGGCACAGAACAGAAAACGAGTGTCTAGTATCTTAGTCTGAAACTAAACCTGCTGTTTTTGGCATCTCAACAGCGACTGTAGGTCCATCTCAGCTAGGGCTGGGCGATATGGAGAAAATCAGATAGCTATATTCTTGTCCTAATACCTCGATGTCGATATCGTGGCGATATTGTAGGGTTGACAATTGGTGCTTTAACAAAATATCTTCACAATGAGATTTAAGAAATAACCTTCAGTAATGTAGATATGACTAAGTGGGTAAAGGTAAAAATAATAGAAGAGCTAGAACAGTCTGGTAACACAAAATGACACCACTTTACTGTAATGCAGCCTTTAAAACCAGGAAAAGGACTATAGTTAAGCCATTTACAATATTACGATTTCCAAAATCTAAGACATTATCTAGTCTCATATCACAATATCAATCCAACATCGATATATTGCCCAGCCTTAATCTCAGTTGGTGGCAAACCAGACATAATTCTGTAGCATTTGGATAGCAGGCGAAAAGCACACTTTAGACTGATTGATCAGTCAATCACATGCAGCGGTTTTACTGTCCCTAGTTGTGACTGAGACAGTGACCCTGATGGGATCACTGTCGGGCCTCACACTCACCATCCCCTCCAGAATTTTTCCAAAGACGACGTGTTTGCCGTCCAGCCATGGGGTCTGAATGGTGGTGATGAAGAACTGAGAGCCGTTGGTATCTTTGCCGGCGTTGGCCATGCTGAGCCAGCCAGGGCCGTAGTGCTTAAGCTTGAAGTTCTCGTCGGGGAAACGGTCTCCATAGATGCTTTTGCCTTTTATTTGAAGAAAACATACACCATTGCAAGACAATTAGTTGATGTTTGGTATTGTATTTTTTTTTTTCCCCCACAAACATTCGCTCCCTTGATAGCATCATTTGCATCTCACTTGGATGGCTTGAAAAATGCCAAATGTTTATCTTCACTTTATCTGATGACATTATTATTATTAAATAATAAAACGTGGCCGGTTAGCGGTTGGTAGAGCAGGTGCACATATACATTTATTCCTCGATGCAGAAGGTCCAGGGTTCGAGTCCGACCTGTGATGTTTTCCTGCGCTTCCCCCTCACTCTCCCCTTTCATGTCTGAGCTGTCCTATCATTAAAAGGCAGAAATGCCCATTAAAAAAAAAAACTTAAAAATAAAATAAATAATAGAATAAGACACTCAGGAGATTGTAGCAAATCTGTTACTTAAATTATATGAAACAAGAAAAAGTGAACACTGGAAATTCGTCATTTATTCATTTGTTTAGATTTTTTTGGGGCATTTTCAGCCTTTATTTTGATAGGAAAGCAGAAGACATGAAAGGGGAGAGAGGGGGGGAATGACATGCAGCAAAGGGCCGCAGGTCGGAGTCGAACCCAGGCCCGCTGCGTCGAAGAGTAAACCTCTATATATGGGCGCACGCTCTACCAACTGAGCTATCTGGGCGCCCGGAAATTTGTCATTTTCTTGATGGTTTGCACAGTTGAGAACTGCTTTTTGTAAAACCCCAAAAAAAGCCCAATTGCGAAACAACCCTCAAGCCATTAAATGTTCAGGAGAGCACAGATGCAGAAGGTCATGAGCAAGTTTGTTCTTGCAGAGTTAAATGCCATCGTGCAGATGTCTTACCTCCAGTGCCGTCTCCTCTGGTGAAGTCTCCACCCTGGATCATGAAGTCCTTGATGACTCTGTGGAATTTGCTGCCTTTGTAACCGAATCCTCTCTGTTTCATGAGAACAAACGAAACAACCCTATAAAAATCTGAAAGGGATATGATGATTGTATTGGACATTTCAGATCACGTACATGAGAGTCAAACGACTTATTTAAAGTGTGTCTCCAGGACCTGGCTGTTTATGGTTTGGGGAAAGTAAACAAAGGATGTTGACCACAAGTTAAAATGTCCAATGTGTAGGAATTTCTCCCATCTAGCGTTGAGATCATATATCGCCATCAACTCTCTCACGCCACGCAGTTCAAAGTACGTATTACAGCTACGGTAGCCTTCATGCTTTTTTCTGATGACGCCGGTCTCTTGCTCTTTTCAATATCCTTTTTCTTTTTCTGGGCGAAGAAGACTCCTGTTCCTGAAATTTGGATTTTGAATACGTGTGGTCCTCCATGTTTCCTTCTTCAAACTTGCCGGGGCCGGGAAGCTACAATACCCATTAGCAGCACCTGTGAGTTTATCATGCGACAGCGAAAACTGAGCAAGGTGGAAAGAAGGCGCAGTATGTCCTGTATGTCCCTTACCGGCTAACGTATTTCAAGGTGGCGCAAGAATATGGAGCGTCTACCCCTGTTCATGCAAATGTAAAATTTCAAGCCAATAGGAATACTTGGAATTGATGGTGGTGGTAAATATTCATGAAAAAGGACAAGTTTGTGAACGGGCAACACAGATTTTGATAATGAACAACTAAACACGTTACACACTGGACCTTTAAAAGTATACAATACGAACTGAAAACTGATACCTGTTCTATGCTCCGTCACTGTGTAAAAATAAAAAGGAATTATTCTTTGAATGTGTATCAATTTGTTTATGTCTGCTTCAACTATTTTAAATTTGCTATTATGATGTGATTACTATTACAAATCACTGCAGGCTGTCGCACTTTGAGCACACGCTGGGACGTTCTCACCTCTCCTGTCGCCAACTCGACAAAGTTGTCGACTGTTTTTGGAACAGTTTTCCCAAACACCCCGATGACAATCCTTCCAACTTCTTCTTCTCCAATTTTCATGTCAAAGAACACCTATAACAGAAGTTAAAAAGTTATTTTACATACTTTTGAAGGCATCAGATCTTTAAATGGGTTATATCATGTAGGCAAATATATGGTGCATTATTTCCAGTGTTTTACATTAAGACTATGATATGAGCAATATGTAAAACACCATACAATATAATTCACCGACCACTGCAATTAAGGCTTCCTTTGTTGGGGAGTTTTTAGCCGAGCCATTCCCATGTGATGGCTTTCCTGATATTAAAAAAACAGCCAAAAGTTTATGCCCGATTAAGCCCAGTTCTAATGTAACAAAATTGTATTTATATTTTCTCTTCACTGCTCTTTTCCAATATTCTAAAATTACAGGCACACAGTCAAAATTTGTTTAAAGTTTAGGTTACAACTTTTTTTTCCAAATCTACACAAGTTTCTTCTAACTGACTCACTATAACTCACCACTGGCAGTACAAAAACACTGATTAGGGATGCAAGATAGGTTTTAATAGAAATGTATTTATAAAGAGAGGTTTAGTTTGGGATGTCAGTCTTTTGTTTGCAATTGAAGGAGTCATTTTGAGTTGTGCAGTGAGGAACATTTGAAACAAAGAGTCTGTGGTGTCAGCTCAAAGCTTCCCATTAACTGTAGACGTGGACAAACCTGCTGCACCCAGACATAAGGCCAGACATGATAACATCTCATTGAGATGCAGCCGAGAGGGTTAGCTAAAGGAGTCATCATCAATAGTTTAAGCCTGAAACCATAACTGAAGCTTAAATGGGTGTAGGGCAATTAATAAAACGTCATCTGGAATACCGACAGTTGACGTTAAGGCCAGCTAAGTACTAGCTACGATAGCTAAATCAGTTCCACTCAGATTAGCCAAAAGCAACGTTCCCGTTAAAAGCATTTAACGTTAACCCATTTCATTCAGTTTGCTGTCTGCTTAAATTACCCCGGCTACATGCACTAATTAAAACGATTGTATACATTAAGTATTTAAGTAAATGGGGACAGCTTTGATTTTTGGTAATCTGTTAGCTAGCTAGCGAGCTAACATACCACCTACCTTTGCAGTTACTTTGGGGCCTTTCTTCTTCTCGTCAGCAGATGAGCCATTTGGGAAAGCGAGAAAAATCAGAGATCCCACAATGATTGTAACGGCTACAAGGAACTTCATCCTTCTCTCGCAGAGTCTAACCATCAACCAGAAAAAAGCAGCCCGAGGACGGCCTGTGAGTCTTGCTATCTTTATATGAGCCGGGGGAAGGAGTGTGGTATCCGGGGTGGAGACTACCGCCACGGCCGCTCCAGGCTTCTCGGCTGCGATGCCTCCACGACTCAGGGGCCGGGCCTTCAACACAGCGCAAAGACGCACGGGGCTCCGATTGGTTCACGTACCGGAGATTTTTAGCCAATTAGGTGCAGACGCGTAACACCGCTTTGTCAGATTGCCAGAATCTTCTTCTTCATCTTTGAGGGTTTTATGGCAGTTGGCATCCACAATGTTGCATTACTGCCTCCTTCAGGTTTTACTTTACTGTAATTGTGTCACTCATTTTCTGCATGACAGGACAGGCTCAGCTGTTTCAGCTTTCTGGCACTAATCACAAAGACCCATTGGAAGTGTACTGTATGGTTGCCCAATTCTCACAGAAACACACTTATTTGATCATCTTTAGCTCTCACAAAAATATTCAACCTTTTAACAGCCCTAATGGTAGCGAATTATTTGTTACAGCACAAATACTGTATATTACATCACATATTGTACCTCTGATCCACTTTGAACATCTTTTAAATCTATTCAACATCAAACAAATGTTGATTGCTCAGAATAGTTTCTATCCAATTAACTCTTACTATTTTAAGTCGGGTTACAGTTCTTTTTATTTATTTTTTAATTTGATAAAATAACACAAAAATTGAATCAACATCAATATTTCTCAGAGCACAAGATGACATCTTCAAATGTCTTGTTTGACCCAAATATATTCACTTCACAGTGAAATAAAAGAGAGAAAATATAAGAAACTGGGACCAGAGAATGTTTAAAATGTTCGTTCTTTCAACATTGACAGATATGCACAATAACCTGCAGTACCACAATCAAGCCAAGTACTACTCCCCATACATACTTTACTTTCAAGTAAATGAAACTTGTTGACAGTAACAAATGTTAATAAAAACAAAAGACACAAACTACCAAATGAGTTAAGTTGAATAGATTGTACTTGCTAAAAACAAAGGGGGGTTGGGAGTTAAGGTTACATTCACCCCTACAGGCACACCTGCCACTTCGTACTAGTGCAAAGAATTAATTCTGCTAAACAAAATGCCATACAATTTAGTGTTGTATGTTTGTATTAAGACTTCATTATTGCATGTCTTCTGTGGCCATGTGAGGTATACAAATACATTGTTCTGACAGTTACGTAATGTACATCTAACATGAGGCAGGCCTTCCTAAGTAAGCTCAGAAAAAAACATGACTAACAACCCCATGAAAAAGCATAATGTACCTATATGCTAGAATTTGAATCAGGAAACTCACACTGGCCAGCTTTTAAGATTCTCCAGCCAATCGTGTTACATAGTCACATTTTATAAGTGAGGGAAAGCAACCACTGAAAAGAAGAACCTCATCCAAAACAAAATATAAACAAGCAAACAAGTACAGTAACCCTGATAACATATGGCCTATACCTCATTTGGAAATGGAAATTTATTTTACCAATAACTTGTATTATCGCCAACATGATCTTGAGGTTAATTAGCCAGCATCTGATTGTAAACTGAGCTTTACTGCATAAAGAAGGATCCCCTTCAAAACCAAACCAAAACCAATCAATTACACGGTCACTGCATCAGGAATTTATAAGCAACAGAGATTATAATAACCCTATAATAACTGTTGTTATGCAAAGTTTACTTAAACATCTTTATAGTGACAGTGTTTAAGCCAAACAAAACACAAACTTTGTCACACCCTCTAGTACTTTTATCCTCTCGGAACAAATAACAAGTATGTCTAGTTGCCAGTTATTACACGTAAAGAAGTCACACACCCATGGGAGAATGCGCTTTCAAGTGATGTAGTCTGACTATTTGACGTGAATGCGACAAAAGTTGAAGAAACACAGAACATCAAGAATACCACTTAGATTCTACAATATAGTAAGACGCTCATCAGTTTCTAGTCTTCACAATTTTGTATGCGTGTGTGTGTGTGTGTGTGTGTGTGTGTGTGTGTGTGTGTGTGTGTCTATCTCAGAAGGATAACCGATGTAATGCTTGGTTTTAAGTTTGTTTGGCTCTGATATAACGTATGTTGGAAATAATATAACTTTTTAATCCTTTTATTTTCTCAAGGCACAGCATACTTAAGATATGCAGGTCAAAGTAAATTAGGTGAGCCAACAAAAACTCTTTGGAGTATGTGAAGACAGCTTTGAGCCGCGGGCCGGTGTGTCAGGCCACCTCACAGCCCGGTCAGATCCACTTCTGTCAAGTTCTGCCTCAGTTTCTGTGTCTGCTAGAGGATAAAAGAAGGGAGAACAGAGGAGACCGGAGCAGACTGGAGGAGTCATCAGGCAGGATTCAAAATTAACGCCATCAATCAGTGGAGCTTCGGGGTGGAAGACACAGAACCTGGATCAGGACACGGAGGCCTGAAGTTTAGTAACATGACTCAAACCCAACGACCACAGACTTCCAGACAAATGGAGTGTCTGATTCAAGCAAACCTCAGAAGGGCTGCTGGGTCTTTAACTCTGAGTAAACTAGTCCCTCTGCTGAGATGGCATCCCCGAGCCCTACTGTTCGGAGCGGCTGTTTGCAAACCAGCACGGCTGTCATGTGGAAGGTGACGTTTCCTCGGCGCCACACAGCGACAGGCTCTGCTGGGTTCAGGGACAGCTTCTCTCGTGGCTCGGCGTGTGAGCTGTGGAACTGTAGTGGGGCTTTGAGCTCCACTTTGCTTACGTCAACAGACTGGAGGCCACAGGCCTGACTGCTGGCCACTCGCGCTCCAGCCATCACTGCCGCCGCCTGGTTCCCCCAGTATCCATCCACCGTAGCCAGGATGTGGTAGGCCAGCGTGTGGAAGTGAATGCGAGTCAGGTCCGCTTCGGACGATGGCTCGCTGCGGCCGTGCTGCTCCAGGATCCAGAGGAGGATGTCGCTGACCTGGCCCACGTCTGGAATGCCTTTCCAGGCAGCCAAGTCTGCATGAGGCCCCTCGCCAGCCTGAGAGAGGAAGAGCAGCTCCTGCTCGTTCAGCCCAATGGAGCTGACGACGGGCATAACCTGCTAACGGGAAACAGAGGAAAAAAACCCACTTGAATTAAATATAGGGCTGGGTATCATTCAAAAATATTAGATACCAATACTATGTCTTTGATGCCGGTTCCTAAACGATACTTTTTTTTTTTCGATACCAATTTTATAAAACAAAAAGAAAATACAACATTAAGGCACAAATCTATTTATTTATTTATTTTTCAGCTCCTACTATGTAAGTGTCTATGTGCGTAACGTAGAGTTTTCCTTACGTTAAACAGCCAATCAAAATTATTTATTACATCTTGGTAGAAGAACGCGGCATGCTTATTGGCTCACTGACGCTGATGAGATTTATGCTGCGTTCCAGGCAATCCGTGTTGTCACAACCTTCTACCCTTGAAAGTGCCCTGGAACGGCAGTCAAACCCCGTAACTTACTACCCGTGAACTCGTACAAGATCGTTGTACTCCCAGTTACAGTTTTTGACGTCACGCACTGATGCTGTACAGACGCCGGTGAGAAATAGAAATAAATCGACATAAATAGGCAAAGTAATTCCGCACATTGTAATCAAAACAATACAAATACAAGTGTATATACAGGTTATGTTCATTAGATGAAGCCCAAAATATGTCGCCGACTAGAAATTGCTAGTATCAGCTAGCGCTAGCTAACGTCAACATTAGGTAGCCGCTAGCTAACGCTAGCTAGAAGGGTTTGTCGTGACTTTGCCTGGAACGCTACCAAGTCGTGAGTCGTGACTTGAAGTCGTAACTTACGGGCTAAAAATTGTGTCTGGAACGCAGCATTACTCCTTAGGTACTGAAATTCAGTATTGAATGACAAGGCATTTTTGGGTACATAATACTTTTCGGCAATTCGGTCGGTGCCTATCGAATTCGGTACCCAACCCTAAACACTATATTGAACTCTTTAGGGATTTGTGGATTTTAAGCACACTCATCTTTTGTCTTGGAAGTTTACTACATGAAAGACTCTCTTAGACACGACTGTTTTGCACACATGTACCTCCTGCATGATGCTGTTCATGTAGTCTTTGTCGGTCATGCTTGCCAGCTCCAAGTGGATGGGAATATCTTTACTAATGTCAGATATGGCTAACACAGCCTGCGAGGGAAAGCAAGTACAATATGTTAGGTAAGCTACACCAAAATGTTTATGGACTAATGAGCAACATACTGTGAATAATAATACATAATTTGTGATGAATAAATCATATCATCTCTAACTTTATGCCTTGAATAATCCATGTCATGCAACATTATATTTATTGTCTTAAGTTTTTATTTTTTATTTTCTGGATCGAAGAATCAGCTAAAATAAAAGTAGGCACATTTGAAAGGACCACACCAGAGTTTTGGCATGTTTTACTGTGAAGTGCATATAGTGCATTACTTACTGCAAACTATTTTCCCAAAGCAAATAATAGTTTGTTTTTTAAATTAATAAATGTTATAATTTCTTTCATCAATTTCCACTCGCATAAACTAGCACAAAAGATGGATAATCCATGAGCTTTACTTTTCACTATCAATAAACTTACATAGGAGCAGACAATGTTGTGATAATGATTACAGTTGAATACATTGGGACATACAGCACAAATGGTTTGCAGTAAATGGGCCCAAACATGCAAAAACACCAGCTTTGTCAATTCAAACAAACAGGTGGAGAAAGTGTAAAGGACAGCTTTCAGACACTGACCTCCTTCAGTCGCTCCTCCCACAGCTCTCTGCCCTGACCCTCCATCATGTGGAGCCCCGACAGGACCACCAGATCGGGCTCAAACTCGTCCAGACTCGCCACGAACGTCTCCAGTGAGCTCATCTCACCGTTGGACACGTCGTGAGAGAAGATGAAGCGGTTGGCTTGAGGTGCCTGGGTTGAACCCCACTGTTCACCTAGAAACAGAGAAGACAACCAAATACAACTGAAACATCCGAACAGACTGAAGGATTGCTGTCATGTAAGTGCAACCGATCCTGTAGAAGCCGTAGCTTGTTCTTCTCTTTACCTGCTTTATACTCCAGGATGAGGTGATATTCATCCGTCTCCTGGAGAGACTCCGGGGGAACGACTATCTGCTCATCGAGCATCTCATGAAGTTTAGGACCCACTGGCCCACATAACAAGACCTGTGGTATACAAAAATATTAACAGTCATTTGAAGGACAGGGATTCTGAATATTTAATTTAATAATTATATTACACTATCATACTACTATTAACTATAATACTGTGTTAAGAAGGCTGCCAAAACACATTTTCATACTATAAAAATGCATCCTCTTCAGATGTGTCAACGTGAGGCTGCGTTCAGACGGGGTAACAGAGATCTGGCGATTTCCTCCAGGGTTGTGCAGTGGGGGGGGACTGTCCATGAAACGGCCCATTTGTGTGACTTCCTGTTGTGTTCCTTAACCCCCCTCCAAGGTAGCACAAGTAGACTTTATATTTCACAACTACCGTTTTCCGTCAGATCGTTTATAGATCTCAATGTTTTCGGCGGCACTCGAAGGCAGGCTCATTTTGTGGAGAAAGAAAAGAGACGAGCGAGACAGATCAACTGTGCTTTGTTGTTTGGCAAACATCCAGCTACTACACAAAATCCCGGGCAGTTCAGTGCTTGTGTTTCGTGTTTTAAAACTTTCTTGTGACAGCGATAGAGGCAGTGATGTTTCCTGTTTACTGCATGGGACTCTCACACCGCCTTAAAAACACACTGACAAGTCTTGAGTGCCGGTTACATGATTGGCCACCGCAGCGTGACGTAGGGTTGCTTTGCTCCAAAAGTTGAGTCGGTTGACAACTTTTTCACCCCGGGCCCGCTGCATTTTTTTACGTGTCCCCCCCCTGCGGCAAACCCCGCGCAGCCTAAACTCACTACCCCCATTCAAAATGAATGGAAAGACGGCCGACGTAGGCTGTGTGAATGCCCACTAAAGAATATGTTTTCCCACGTTTATTATTTCTTAAGTCCACTTTTCTATGGATTTCTGCAAAGTGAAGCACCCAAAACATTATTTAACTACCTGGCATAGATTTCACTAACCAGCATGAATCGTCTAGGTTTATTTAATTGGGGTTCTTTAAAAGCTCATTCATTTAGGGAAAGTATAAGAGTTTACAACAGAAGTATAAACATGCTACCATCAGATCAGGGTAGGTGGCAAGCTTCTGACCAATGAGGGCAGCATTCCCTCCCACATATAGCTGGAAGAAGACAAAAGTAAAGTTTACCAGAAGGAAGATCATTTAAAAAATAAATAAAAATAAATGACTTAATCCAACAACAAGAAGTTTGGGGAGTAAGGTCGCCTTGCCTTCGCACCGGGGTACTCTGCTGCCGCACGTGCAATCCTCTGAAAGGCCTCGTTGTCGCTGAAGAAGCGCTCGGCAGCGGCTCCACGCTCCATGAAATGGATGAAGGCTTCCTTCAAGTCCTCTTTGGAGTGCAAGACTTCATGATCCAGGCCACTGCCAGGATCCACAGCCAGAGCCTGCAGCAGTCCCACTCCTGAGACGACCACATCGACACAGGCGTTCACCCTTAACAAACGTGGAGAGAAAGACGGAGTACGGTTTATTTGATAGTTAACAACTTAATTTTCATCTGGCTTTGACCCAAAATAACCCTGAGGAGGATATACAGTATTCACTGTTCTGCTGGTAGCCAGGTCAGACTAAATTGCCAAAATTGGAGAAATGAACAGCTGTTAAGTAAGTATGTCACTAAGTAACTTCATGCTAACTATGTGTGTACCTGGGGTTTGTGCAGATACAGACATGTCAGCCTTGAAAATGTAAACAGTCAGCTTGTTTTAAAGACACAGTGAAATAAAAAAATATTTTTCTTACGTTTTTATCCTGTGTCCTTGCATTAATTGATTAGTTACTAAACAACTACTAACTAAAACCCCTCTTGCTGTAAAACATTTTAAACGGGACGTATTTATCCAATTCAATGTAATTTGGGGCGATTTGGAGGTGTGTTTGCATGTCTCCCTCCACATCCTCCACCTCTAATAACACTTGAGGGTGGAGACCAACAGTCAATTTGCATTTACTAAGCCACATTCACTTTTGAGCAGTCAAATAAAATGTTAAAGGTTTGATACAAATCCCTCTTGTAATGTGCCCCAGCCACATAATTATGTTTCACTTTAAAATAATTAAATGAAATAATGGAAGATAGAGATGCCTTAATTGCCATTCCACCGAGACTTTAAAAGGCACTTCCATTTTTTCCCCTTCACTTCTCTCCTTGGTAGAAACAATCTGTCCAGCCCTCCAGTAGGCAGTCCTTCAGGTCCAGCCAATGATCACATTCCACCTTGACCCAGTGCGTTGGCTATTCTAAAGCAGCCTAAAGGCTATAGGCTAGGTAAAGACAGTAATTGGACTGACTCGACGTGACAACACATTCCTTCACACTAGCAGAGATGACTACAGCCTCTCGACATGCCACAGTGTGCAGGAGATCAAGTAGGTCAACTTCAGAAGACAGAAGGACATGCATCAGTTCAACGCTCTAACTCACCCTACTGCCACTTTGCTCCACTGTCGGGTCGGCAGAGTTATCAGAGTCTCCCAGGCAGCGGAGATCACCTGCTCCACGCTGTTCTGACTCTGAGAGGACGACTGAAAGTTTGGCAGGCTGATGTACTGCAGAATCTGCTCTGGCAGGTCCGGGCTTCCATAGTAGAAATAGCCAACAGCTAACGCCAGCAGGGCCGCTGCTGAAGCCTTCCTCCACATGATGCTCCTACACACTCCTGCAACAAAAGGAAACCTGTCACTTGTCTCCACCATCAGCATTCAAAAGTAATCGACTGATTTGTTGTTGTAATCGGTGATGGCATTTAAGAGCTGTGTTAACGATGTTCAGTGGTTAAAGACATAAGCAAGTCTAAAAAAAAGTCATAAACTAAATAATCAAACTCATATGTGTAAAACTAAACCACATCGACTCATTTAATTGGTCTTTGATTAAAACTGGCGTGGAATAATTAACTTGGACAACAGAAACGTATGGATCAATAACATCCTATTATCATATGATTTAGCTGAAAACTGATAAACAATATTTACATTTTACAATTACAGCCGTTTGAATTTGAGCAGAAACGATAAGTTGATGGAATGGATTAGTTGATCGAAAGAAAATTAATCAGCAGCTATTTTGATAATACTAGAGTACGTTTTTAAGGAAAAAATTTCAACATTTGATGGTTCTGGGTAATCAAATGTGAGAATTTGCCACTTTTGTTGGTCTTTTATTGTAGTAAATTAAATATTTTGGGGTTTCAGACTGTCAGTCGGACAAAAAAAGGCATTTAATGACGTGACCTTGTGCCTTGAGATAATGTAATGGGAGTTTTAAGATGTTTTATAGACCAAAAGATTAATTGAATATTCAAGAACACAGTCGGCAGATTAATCAATGAAAATAATTGTGTTAGTTGCAGCCCTAGTTTGAATTAAAGGAAAATGGTTAGGACCGGAGGTGAGTCACTCAGATTCTAATGTATGTCCTCCTATTCATCTATATTTTCTTGATAGTTGTTTGGTTTATACAAATGCCCATCACATTATCCTAGAGCAAAAGGTCACATCATCAAATGTGATTTTTTTTGTCCAACAAAACCTCAATATATTACATTTTCTACAATTTAAGACATTGTATCTCTCCAATGCAAAAACTGTTCATTGCTCTTACTTGCCCAGACATAGAAACACAGCTAAAAACAACAAAGCTGGACCAAGTTACAACATTAACATCATACTACTGTCAACAAATATAAATATATAGGCCTATAATAAAGTATATCAGAAGAGGCTGGTTCATAGAGGCAGAGGAGGTTGCTCCTCTATTTTAAGAGGGATATCAAATATATATATACAAAAATATATAAATTGAAATTTTGTAAGGTCACCGGCCACCACTGAAGTATGAATGTGTGTATATATATATATATACATACATATACATCAATGAAATTTGACGACAGTAAGACAATAGTAAGATAGTAATACTGCATTTAGAGTTAATTATACATAGTAATATATCAACCCATTTTGCAGATAATCTTACTACACTCTTTAACTCAGTGGATGAGCTCCACATTTACAGCTGCATGACATTGCAGGTTCCCAACTTTAGTCTTCATGGTACCTGATAGTACCCAGGAGTACTGGGACAACCATAGTGAACCCACTGAGTGGCATTGCCCTTTAAGCTGCAGCAATGCCATGTAACTTTATGGTACATCATACAGGGGTTAAGTTACTGTTAACGTGTACATATAATCTGTTAGCTAACATGCTAGCACCAGCACACAGGGTGTATCCTTGGCTTCAGTTTATCATTGCTAATCTGGCAATAGCAATTAGCTTGTAGCTCGGTTTAGCAAGCAGTCTAATTTAGAGTAGAGTCAAATACTTTTCACGTTAACACCTCAGCTTGATAACTAAGAGCTTCTTTTTTTTTAAATTGAAGTAGCTTAATAGATGTTAGCGCCACGTACCGATAATTATGTGCAGGCTTCAAGTTTAGTTGGTCAGGAGGATTCAGTTTCCTGGTTAATCACATAAACAGCATTTAATGTGCTGAATGAAGGAGAGGTAACTGAAGAAGGAAGAGTCAGTACGAGTCATTGAAGGAGGAATGATTGGGACAGACAGCAGCTTCGAACCGCCAGCACATACACACACACACACACACACACACACACACACACGCGCGCGCTCGCACACAGACACAGCAGCAGCGGCTTCCGTCGACCGCTATGCGCATGCGCTACTACAGGGTACATTCATGGTACACAGTGTGAAGAATACAGCTGGGAAGGACAGTACATAACATGTGTTGAGGTCCTCAAGTTAAGTACAAACCTGTACTGGTAGTAGTTGAACGTACATTTACTAAAGACCTGTATGCTACTTCAGTACAATTTTGAGGTAATTTACTTAGCTAAAAGTTTATTGTCATTGTTATTCTTACACTGTATAGATTTTTTTTCTTTGTTTAAAGAGTGTTTTGTATGCTGCTAAAATCTGCTGCTGGAAATCTAATTTCTTTGTGGGAGTCATCCCAAAAGGATCAATAAAGAGAAGTCTAAGTCTAAGTCATACATTCATGGGTGCCAAACTGCCCTCCATCCAGGACTCTCAAACTCTTGCAGACTCAGAGTTACTATAGACTGTCAGCTTCTCCCGTACAGAAAACTGTTCGCCAAAAACAACCAGACACAATACAGTTTCTTCCCACAGGCTGTCACTGTGATAAATACTTAACACCAGTCCATAGTGTCAGGATCAATCTGTGATCTGTGAAATAACCCTGTAACACCAATCATCCACCTTTCATTGATTTATAGATTTTATAGTTTTAAACACATCAATTAAACATGTATATATACTGCCATATCCACCTACCTCAGATATATAAGCAACCTGTTATATGAAACATTCTTAATTTATTCCAGCACCATTTGCACATTTGCATTGCACTATTATTACTGTTTGCAATCCTCATAAAGTGTCCAGCAAGCAATCCTTATAAAACTGTTTGTTTGTTGTTGTTTGTGTGTGTGTGTGTGTGTGTGTGTGTGTGTGTGTGTGTGTGTGTGTGTGTGTGTGTGTGTGTGTGTGTATGTATATGTATGTGTTTATATATACTTTTGTTATATACAAACATATCTTTGGTAGTGAAATGTTTATGTTTACCTTGTTCAGCTTCGTCGTCCTTGTGTTTTGCAGCATGTTTATTTCTGTGTATGTACTTTGAGAGCAACAAAAAGCAAAAAGTGAATGTTCTGCCTGAGCTGCTTGTTGCTACTTGTAAACCTGTTTCGCTGGAGGCTGAGGTGAGGCATGGGAGTAGGAGAGAAAACTGACACCTACTGTATATCTGCATACTGTCTGAAGTAATGCTACAGTATATCTAAAATGTGCAATGCAATGAAATCATCACTTAATATTAAGAATTAAGTTAAAAAAAAATGGTCTCAGTCAGTCAGTCTGTTTTTTCACTTATTCAACAGGCCGAGGCTTCCTTGGTAAAAAAAAAAAAGAGATGATGATTCTGCAACTTTTAAATCAAAATCTGACAGTTGGTACGTTTTGGTTTGAAGACTCTCTGGGTCTCTGTCATGTTTGTCATATTTAGGTACTCTGCATGCATGGTTGTTTTCTCTACATGCTGAGGGTCACAAGCCTGCCACGGAATGACAAGTTTTATAACAAGCAATAAGTGTAGCATCTATTTGAAGGCCCACCTGTGCCAGTCCTAACACCACCAAACATGTCACCATGTCTGTCTGTCCGCATTGAACAATGTTACTGTGGGACACCTCGCCACTTCTCGTCAACTTTATCGCAGATATTCTGTGACCCTGAAGGCTGACAGGACACAATACTACAGCAACACTGTAAGACATGATGTCATGGAAAATCACCATTTATTTTAGTCACAATACTCTCCTTCATTCATTTTCTATAAAGTATTCCAAGGATACTGTGTCTTTTTATCCTTTATTATTAAGTGTTATTATTTTACTGCATTTATAAACGTAACCTTTTGGAAGGTGCGCAGGACAACCCAAATGTGTGAGAGATGGTGTCCATATGAGGACATGAATGTGCCATTTACTACTTCTAGTGCTTACTGTTTCATCTTCTTTTCTCCTGCCAATGTCAAATCATTAACATAAGAAACTGTATGTCACGTTATTCTAAAAACACTTCAGTGCTGTGTTTGTTTCACTAAAAGTACAATCAACCTGAGAGGGATATGTTGGAGCTGTAGCTAATGTCCTCTGTCTGTCCTGATGAGACTCTGCAGGGGATATGTCTCTCGCCGTGGGGTCTACAGGACAACAATCTTTTGACTTTCCAAAAGAATCCAAGGTGATAGGATATCTTGAACCGGTTGTAAAATGATGCTTTATGTTTTAGCATCTACAGCGTGTTGTATCTTGACTGTTCCATGCATTATAATTGAGAACTCACAAGGCAATACAGTGTGCATGCTATCACCACAGTTCACCCATTTCATATTGATTGCTTTCCATAAAGTTGGGAGACTTGCAATAGGCCTATTTTGATAAAGAATGGTAACAATCAAATCAACAATGGCTGAACTATCCAGACTTTTAGTCCTACAATTCCCATAATTCAACTCCATAGCATCTTTTCATTGGACGCTACATGTCTGATAAATACATACATGTGATTTATTTCCATACAGCTGTGAGGTTGCTTTTCTAACGGCTCAGGAGTACAATCAAGCGTTGAGAAATGAGGCCTGGAAGGGTTCAAAGATGAGCTTCGCTCTGACATGATTTTTTTTTTAAACCTGAAGTCCAGATGAGTCTATGTGTGTTCTGCATCTCAGCTTTCTTTACACGCTTAGAAATCTGTAGTGACGTCTGCTCCACGCAGATTGCTGATGGAAACATTTATCTTTGTCCTTCAACCCAGTTTTCTGCCGAGGGATCTGATGCATTTGGCTGAAGCGAGATTCCAGATTTATTCTTTTCTCATCTGCATTGTACCATACTGTTCTCATGTTAGTCTTTTCTTACATGCTAACATATTGATTTGTTTGAGCAAATTAAATACAAATTGCAGTAAAAAAAATAAAAATAATAATAATTATAATCTGACAGTTGGTTGAGTCACTGTCAATCAATCAAATTCTTTTTTTTAAAATTCTTTTTAGGGCATTTTCAGCCTTTATTCTGATAGGACAGCAGAAGACATGAAAGGGGAGAGAGAGAGAGAGAGAGAGAGAGAGGGGGGGGGTATGACATGCAGCAAAGGGCCGCAGGTCGGAGTTGAACCCGGGCCTGCTGCGTCGAGGAGTAAGCCTCTATATATGGGCGCCTGCGCTATCAACTGAGCTATCTGGGCGCCCTCAATTAATCAAATTTGATCAAACCGTGGCCGGGTTGGATCAGTGGTAGAGCAGGCGCACATATACTGAGAGGTTTATGCCTCGACGCAGAGGTCCAGGGTTCGAGTGACAATTTCCTGCATGTCTTCCTCCCCTTTCTCACCTAGCTGTCCTGTCAAAAATTTAAAACAAGGCACAAAAGCAACCACAAAAAACAGTCACACAGTCCTGATGAAGTAGATTATGTTAAACGCTTAAGAAATAATCAATAAGGACATTTTTATGTTAAAGTTAAACTTTGATTGTTGCTCATTTAGTCATGAATATTTAATGTTAAAGAGATATAATTTGAATCAAAGTTGTCAGTGGCTTAATGCATTTAACCCAATAGACATTTTGTAAATAAATAATAAATATAAAATACAAAAAAATGCTTTCTAATGCTTGCTGGACCAGTGACCATATCCCCTGATGCACTGAGGGTACTTTGTTGACTACAAATAGGAATGTATTAACAACATGGCTGCCTGTTAAGAAAAGAAACATGTCTTTTGACAGATACAAAGTCAAAACACCACTGTATCCAAACATGTGTCTTGTGGTATTCAGAGGAATGTTGATCATCTTGTTTAAATACAGAATTTACACATTATGAGTCGTGTCTGATTCTTTATTATAATTTCAATATAAACAAGATGATACAAAAGTACATATAGCTCCAAAAACATGTGTTTACACTGAACAAAGTGCTTCAAAATAAAGCCTTAGTATTTGGCTCGAGCCATCAAAGGCTGATTATGTTTGACCAAACACCAAAAACCATATTTATATCAGCCTCAATAAACTTGAATTACTACAAATGTATATGACTATAAGAAACTATACATAAATCTTTCTAATCTTTGACAGAAATGTAAACACGAATATCGAAAAGTACAAACCTAACCCTATTAGCTGCCTGGATTTCAAGTAATTTTCTACACTTCCACACTGTGCCTTCATTTTTGCCACATTCATTGCCACATCTTCATTTAAGGACACATATCATGCTTATTTTCAGGTTTATTCTTGTATTTTTGGTTTCTACTAGAACATGTTTACATGCTTAAATGTTCAAAAAACACATTATTTACCTTATATTGTCTGTCTGAATATACCTGTATTCACCCTCTGTCTGCAACGCTCCGTTGTAGCGCCTGTGTCTTTATGCCCCCCCCCCTCTTGAAAAAACCAAGTCTGCTCTGATTGGTCAGCGTTCCGGGGTCTACCGCAGTTGCGCTCTCGGAGTCTCTGCACCTTCATTGCAGCCGGGGAATGACTGTAACGGCACTGTAGCGATGCTTTCTACCTATATATAGTATAGTTGTGACATCACAACCGTACAGAAGTCCTCACACAGATTCTGAATACGAGCTGTGTGCATTTCTCTGTAAATTAAGGATTGTCACAGTATTAACACAGCACCTCGACCTGCTTTATAATAATCTCACTTTGTACAATATGGGACCCCTAAAAACTGTTTGTGTGTTACTTAAACTGACTAAAAACAGACATATGGAGTGACTAAGTTTCAATATGAATTTTGGTGTTTGGCCTCAATACGAGATTCTCAAAAGGGCTATGAAAAGGTTGAACAATTCAACAGGTGAAGTATCGGAACAACAAAGCCTGGGTTTTGGATTTCAATCCCACTGGGGCTGCTGATTTTGGACAAAAGCATCCAGTGATCAAGCATTTATATACAATGAGATTCAGATGCACTACCTGAGACGGTGACCTATTTCAGGCTGTTTTTCTTCTGTATCATGCATGCAAGTGTATGCCGACGGCTTTTTTCATCTATCTTTCTTGCTGGCATTGTGTATTTGACTTTATTGTATATTCTATTTTAAAACATTGAATCTTACATCTTATTATAATTTTAGGCCTCTATAGAAGTGGTGGGGTCGGGCTCGGTGAGAATGGGAGCGGTGAAGCTGACCCGGACGTCCCGGGGATAAAAACCCAGAAGAACCCCATCCACAACAATATCTGGGAGATCTGCAAGACAAGACAGAGCTCAGGGTTTATGCTGTCTAAACAAGGTTGTCATGCTTTTTAATGCTTTTTTGTTGTTGTTGCAATTCACATTTATAGCACCAATCAACAAAATACACACTGGTGCAGAGATAGTAACTGTTTCTTAACATTTTCACAGTTTATTTCCTACCTGATGTGCAGTCAGAGAGATAAGGATCCTGAAAAAATCCCAACACTGGCTGATTTGGTAACGGATAACTGAGGAAACGAAAGTAAAATATGACTGATTAGTCATATGCAATGGTAACACTTCTTCAAATATCAAGATAATGTGTGTAGCAATAATGACTTTTATCATTGGTGTGAAACACATTTGTCTGTCAGTACATCTGCACTGGTGCATCGTGTTATGTGCACATTCTGGTTTAGGTTGAATGTGCCAGATGCATGATAAGGAGATCAGGTGCTGGCACAGATGTTTGTATGATATAAACAGGACCGGGTCTATCCTAAAGGGGCGAACAGAGTCCAGGGCCCTGAGCTCAGGGGTGGCTCTTAAGTGCAACACACTGAGTGACCATGTTGCACAGCGTCAATTAAAGGTGCTCTAAGCGATGTTGGGTGACGTTACTCCTTGTTGACGTTCAAAGTATTTTGCAAACAAAACGAAGACTCCCTCCTCCTCATCCCATTCCCTCCCTTCTGTGCTTCAGCGCACTAACCCCACCCCCCAAATCCTTCTTGTCCGTTATTGGCTGAACACTGGAACACGCTTTGTGTATGGTTGCATGGTCCAGGTTGGACCACTTTGTTTTTGTTGGCGTGTGTGGACCCTAGGCTGTCTACAGAGACCGCGTTTTTTTACAGTGTGTTTAGGGGACCGGTTTAGAGACGGTTTAGAACCGAGATGCCCCAACTCAGAGTCATTTCCTGTATCTGTGTCACATGGGCTTCACCACGCCTCTTTAGGAGACTAGCGGTAGGTCCTGAGTGTATTGATTCCAATGAGAGAAGAAAACGTGAACACAGATCAAAACCGATTCTTTCGCCCCATAGATACCCAAGTAAATATTGGACCCATTCTTCACAAGCCACATATCTCCTGAACATTCTGACACTTAAATGGCAATTTTCAGATGGACAGATCAGGAGAAAATTAACTAATCGTTTGTTTTTTTAGACCTGTTTCTGTCTCAGTGACAAAGTCTCGCAGGTCTGGCGACACAGATAAGCTAACGTCAACTAACGTTCGTGAATGTGGTAACAAAACTAATTTTCCTAATGCTAAATATGTCTTTTAGCGGTGTTAATATCTAATGTTAGTACAAGAAATGTTAATAAATTATAAACATATCACTTTTCATCCATCCAAACAATGTTCACTACACATTCAAACAAGGCCCCACCCATTTAGGAGACAGGAAGCGTGTACCGTCTCATACCATTGCGCTATCTTTAGTTATAGAGAATCTTTGCCTGTTAACACTCACCGGACATGATGTACAGGCAGAAAAAGTCACAGGGCTCAGTATTCCTACAGTAGCTACATCCCTTCTAGTAGACAAAAGTAGATATAGTGTACTACACAAATACAAAGACATGAGGGGGAAATACTGGGAACGATCTTACCTGTAATCCTGACTGTCCAATTCATCAACTGATCTGAAATTAGAGCACATAACTGTTACAGATTTCATGAAAGGATACTGTCAAAATAAAGGTCAACAACTCCATAGACTAGTCTACGTATAATACATAAAGTTAGGTTTGGGCGATATATCAATAGGATATTGTTATCGTGATACGAGACTAGATATCGTCTTATAATTTGGATATCATAATATGACATAAGTGATAGATGTAATGTTCTGAACTTACCAGACTGTTCTAGCTGTTTTATTATTTGCTTTTACCCACTTAGTCATTATATCCACATTTCTGATGATTGCTTATAACAAATCTCATAGTGTAAATATTTTGTGAAAGCACCAATTGTCAACCCTACAATATCATTGCAATATTGATAAGAGGTATTTGGTCAAAAATATTGTGAGATTTGATTTTCTCCACATCGCCCAGCCCTACATAAAGTCATTTTGTTTATAATGTCCAACTCACCCACATACAGTACACTACTGTACTTCATATTTATATTATATTACCATTAACATTAATATATGTCTAATATGTATTTTTTTTATTAGTGCAATGGAAACAAATATGCAGGCTGAACTGAACACTCACACGTGTACTGTATATCTGTACATGTGTCCTTCCATGATCATTAGCTATATTGTGGGTTAGAGCCACTGCTGCTGCTCCCTGTACTTTTCCTACCACTGTGGGAAATGTTTCTAAAATTGTTATTATGTTGCTGCATTGCCCCCAATCCAGAAATAGAGGACCTAAATATAGCAACATGTCCAACATCTCTGGGAGCAGTAGGCGGAGTCTGGGCTGAAGGACTTACTCCATGCTGCTCTTCTTGATCCCCGTGTGAAAGTGTTTCACATGGAGGAAGTCCAGCAGAACCTGCGGCACGTCTTCGTCTTGATAGATGATATCCTGCAACAACACAGAACAATCTAACATGTACAAATGTATTTTCGGTTCAAGTCATCTCAAGACTGATGTCAAGGCTTTGTGTTTTTTAAGGTTTAGGAATGAATAGTTGATCAAGTGGCAAAACAGGAAAACACACTTTCAATATTCTGTACATCAGTTAAAATTGTACGCTTAGCATTAAAGCTTTAGTGTGTAACTGTTTTATATTAATAAACGTCTGTTACATTCAAGCCATTGCCAAATGAGTTGGTACAAAGCTAATTAAGACTATCAGCTCCACACAACTCTCTCTGTATTTCTCAGTATGGCTGTGTTCAGAAGATTGTGGCGTCTGGTGAGTTTCCCGCGCAGAAACTCGAGTGAAGATAATTACCTCTTCTGAAGAGTCCATCATGTTTTTTTAATCCTCTGTGTCCTCCTTAGCTGCTAGCAACTGCGTGGAGGAGGGGTGGGGGCGCGTGCACGATCACGTAAGGCTTGGGTCATGTGGCCGCGCCGACGGTGGTGTTGTCATTACTTAGAATTCCTCATGGGGGTGACAGAAACTACGCACTATAGCTTTAAAGTAAAATATATTCTTAAGTGTTTTGTGCAGATACACTCCTTTGGCACATTCTCTGGGCAGAGTACCAGTGCCTTTCTGGATACAGCCATATCATAAATTACTCATGTGGCACATTAGAATATTTAGTAGCTGCTTTACAGAATGGTTAGTACACTTTAGTGCTTTCCAAATTGTGAGATTACTTTTGATCCCAACATAGGTTTTAGTTTTAGTTCAGTTTGAGTGCCATGTAAGATCTCTGGTTCAGTAAATCAGATCACCAGGCGGACACCTGAATGTTTCACCTGGATGTAGTCTTCCAGCTCCTGCCTCCTCTGCTCCGCTGGTTTGGTCCTCAGATGGGGGTTCCTTTTGCTCGGGAAGTCGGGAGTCTGGGTGATCTTCCTGAGCTGCAGGCACCACAAGATACAACATGAACCTTCAATCATCTGTGTGTGCCCTGCTACGCCATGAACTACTTCAACTACCGTTTCTAGTCATAGTTCCATTATCGTTATTGTTGCTAGAATTGTCACGGTTCATCGCACCCCCAACCGGCACCGTCAGACAACCGCCCACCAAGAGCCTGGGTCTGTCCAAGGTTTCTGCCTAAAAGGACGTTTTTCCTCGCCACTGTTGCACTAAATGCTTGCTCTTGTGGGAATTATTGGAATTGTTGGGTCTTTGTAAATTATAGAGTGTGGTCTAGACCTACTCTATCTGTAAAGTGTCTCAAGATAACTTGTTATGATTTGATACTAGAAATAAAACTGAATTGAAATGATAGCTCACGAAATATGAAATGGCTGAAAATGACTGAAGTCTTTGACCACTAGAAGCTCTTTTATGAATAGGTTCCCCGTTCTGCACATGTATGTGCATGATTCCCTTCTTGCTTCGTGTTTCACACTATTCCATTGATTGTAAGTTGATAATGTAGCAAGAAATGCAGCAATGCACCAATAAAGGCAAGGGAAGAAAAACAATGCACGGTTCAAAATATATATATAAAAAAAAAAAAGTATCTTTGCATATTGTACTGATACTGCAAAAATAATTGTTTATATACATATATGTACTGTATATACAGTATGTAACTGTAGATCTTCCATGTAAAGTTTTCCTTTTTATTTCTTTAGTGCTCCTTTTATACATTTTGTGTCTTTATTGTGCAGACCTGTATTGTATAATGACAATGAAGCTGAACATTAAACCCTTCAATCCTCATAAATGTGTTATGAGGAAGGAAATGCACCAAACACAATGCGTTTTGGGCTGCATTATTAAAGAAACAAACAGATGTTGTCCTGTTAGAAGGGTTACAACGTCATGCTAGTGACGTTTCTAGCCCACGGCTCCTTCTCAGGCTGCGTTATTAAAGCCATAATGAAATTACTTTTCACCTTGTTAGCAGGGGCGGGTCTAGAGGTGGGACCCGGGGTAGCACCCGCTGCCCCTGAAATATGATTGCCCCTCCCCGGTGCCTCCCCAATCCATTGGGCTAGAGTGCCCATTGGATCAATTGATTTCCATTGGATCAGAGTACTCCCACTTTGCTCCCGGTTCTGCCAATCGCTGTCTTTCCATTTGGTAAATGGATATATACTTTAAACACACATTGTATTGCAACTGTGTACTTTGTTTACAAGTAGAAACATATTGAACTTACTGTAGCGCACTTGTTGCTGTAAGAAATAAATTGTGTGTTGCAATTTATTTCTGTTCTGTTTCCTATTATCTGAAAACAGCAAGGTTTTCCTTGTTGAAGTTTGAGGGAAGTTGATGTAAGTGTATCGCACTTCATTTTGATACGGTTCTGTCACATGACCTATTAATGTTTCCATGATGACTATCCAAATGTTTGCCTTAAGAGCTCATAGGAAATGTGTATTGTATTTGGATACACAATAAATAAAATAAAAAATAAAAAAATTAAATTATTTATTAATTAATTCTATCATATCAAATATTTCCTATATTTCTAAGCAGATTTTCTATGCTGTATTCTGATAAAATCCCCCCCAGGCCACCCCTGACTGATTATTGGTCTCCCCCTGTGCCACCCCACTTAAAAAATCCTGGAATCGCCCCTGCGTGTTAGCCCGTTCTCCATATAACTATTACAACTATTTAAATAAAATAACGAGAATTTTCAGATATTATATAAAATGGTCAACTTATCAAAAGAGTGGTGGTGAATTTTTGCATGCTCACACCCCAAAACTTCTCTGTTTCTCTTACCCAAAACATACTGGTTATTGTAATTAGAATATATTCAATCTGAATATTAATATTCATTTTCACTCAAATTCTTATGCAAACATTTCAGAACTTTTAAACACTCATCATGTTTTAAACCCAAATACATATATTTCCAATGCAAGAGGCCATCAAAGTGAAGCTTCATTGTGATTTTAGATCCATGTCTTATTTTACGTTACAAGCGACTTATACATCTCATAGCATAATATGCAGCACCACAAACAGGAAACAGTAATTCGGTAACACTGTAATAATTGTGACTGTGGCTATAAAGCAACATACTTTTCTGTGGAGAGTCTGGAATTCGCTGCTTCTTCTGAGCACATAATGTTTCCTCCCGTGAAACAAGACTTCCACTCTGAAAAGCTGCAAACAAAAGACAGACGGAGACACACATAGGATTTATTTACAATCTGTCATTTAGAGAGTCAGGTTGGACATTTAAAGTTGGTGCGTCATGCTTTTTTAAATGATGATGAAAATAAATCCAATGTGTTTTTGCTTAATCGTCAAGTTCGTTCTTTTTAAAACAGACATGGTCCTTACAATGACGAGAAAATATCATCTTAAGAGATCAACGAGGCTTATAAACTTCCATTTACAGTGTGTATGGACACTGTAATACTCATTTACCACCTTAATCATCCATCACGTTTAAAACATCATCTGTGGCCGAGTGGCTCAGTTGGTAGAGCAGGCAAACATATATAGAGGTTTATTCCTCGACGCAGAGGGTCCAGGATCCGAGTCCGACCTGCGACGGTTTCCTGCATGTCTTCCCCTTCTCTCTCCCCTTTCATATTTTTTTAGTGACATTGTTAGGCCTTTATTTGACAGGACAGCTTAAACTTGAAAGGGGAGAGAGAGGGGGAGTGACAAGCAGCAAAGGGTTGCAGGTCAGAATTGAACCCGCGATCACTGCCTCTGTACATGGGGCGCATCCTCTACCAGGTGAGCTGCCCAGCCCCCCCTTTCATATCTGAGCTGTCCTGTCTATGAGAGGTGGAAATGCCCCCCCCCCCCAAAAAAAAAAAATCATCTTTAAAACATCATCCCGTCAAGTAAAGACAAACATTTAGCAGCAATCAAAGATATCACATCAACACATGTTCCAGCTTCGACGAATACTTTAGAATACTTTTTGCAGATTTCTCTTTTAAATACCATACACAAGTTTGCCATAAAAAAAAAAAACTGTCATAAAGTCAATTTAAATTAAGATTTAAGATTAAGGACTTAAATCAGCAAAAAAAAAAACAAAAAAAAAAAAAAAACACGCCTTTAGATTCTTACAATCATATTTTGCAGTTTTAAACTTCATGTTTTAGCAGGTGATTCCTTAGAGGTTTGCATCTTAAAGTGCTCATATTATACTCATTTTCAGGTTCATAATTGTATTTAGAGGTTATATCAGGATAGGTTTACATGGTTTAATTTTCAAAAAACATATTTTGTTGTACTGCACATTGCTGCAGCTCCTCTTTTCACCCTGTGTGTTGAGCTCTCTGTTTTATCTACAGAGTGAGGCATCTCACTTCTGTTCCATCTTTGTTGGGCGTCGCACATGCGCAGTACCTAGGTAAGGACTACTAGCCAGTCAGAAGCAGAGTATGAGGGCGTGCCATGCTAGCAGCTAGGCGAGCATAATAACGTGTTACAAAGTGATGCACATTCGTCAAGGAAGTAAAAGCTGGACAGAGCTGTTTGGAGCAGTTTGTGAACATACAGTGTTTTCTGTTGGAGATGGTAAGTCCCTTTGGGGTGGACAAAAAGCTATATTACACAATAAAGGAAAGGGAAAAAGTCAAAAAAGCATAATATGAGCACTTTAACACAACATCATTTCTCCACCAGGAGGAGGTACAGAGATTCAGATTTCATAGATGAGCAGGGACGTTCCTCAGCACTGGAACTTTACCTACCACCATCTCAACACACTGTATGTATGCTAAGATGTATACTACTGTTTGTCATGCCTGTGGGTATATATGATTATTTCTGATTTATTTATTTAAAAAGGGACAATGCACGTCAATTGACATTTTTTGTTTACACTCAAAATGTAAATGCGCCAGAGTTAGCAGAAAAGCTCATTTTCATCTGTAGTCCCTTGGCAGGTCAACACATCATCATATTACATTAATAAAAAAGAATGCAAGAAAGATAGAAAGCAAATTAAGAAAGAAAAAAGAAGAGAAAAGAGAAAGGGACAAATAAAATAAATAAAAAATAAGTACAATACAAAGAAGGGCAGTACCTAGGATGAGGTAAACCAGCTTTCTCGTGTTGTTATCCAACATGGAGTCATTCTTCATTTAATATTAATAAAATATATTTTACTTGTAATGTTTTGGTTTGCTGAAGTTACTGTAAACACATCCTTTGCTTTATAAAACGTGTACAATAATGTCTGGGGTTTTGAACTAAGACCTTGGTGATACAACTGGTTTTAAATTGTTAAAGCTGCATGTGTAAACTTTGAGTTTTAGTGTCCGTGTCGTATTTTCTGTATTTGATCTCCAAATCAGACAGTTGATCTGCAGCAGCTTTAACTGTTTTCACAATAGAACGATACGATACAACACATCTGCTTAACAAAAAGGTGAAAATAGTACAGTTATTTCCCCAGGCACGTGGGAAGAACACGTCATTCACGTTTATTCACATCAAGAAAATAGTTTCAGCAGCTTGCGCTGTGGAAACAATGAACCTGTACAGGGGCTGAAATACTTGAACAATTCTTTTAAAGCACAAAGCAATTTTAGATTGAGGTCTAAATTACGCATCTCAGCCTTCCCTTTTCTTGCAACAGATGTTCGATCAAAACTCTTAACCTCTTCAAACGACTGCAGTGTTGAGAATATCAGGTGTACTTCATGTCCTCTCTTACAGGTGAATGAATTAGATGGCAACATATGTTTTATTTTAATAAATAAGAACTAATGAGAATAATCAGTAATACAAACTAATGAAAAGAACATTGTGCTGCTGGGTAGAAACTGAATGTTTGAGGGTTTGTTCAGAACAAACTGCAGGACTTCCTCATACAGTTACCGTTTGCTTTATCAGTAATGTAAACAAAAAGTAACTCGAGTCCAACGCCTTGTGTTCTCAGACTCAGATGATAAAACCAAACAGAGGTCTGAAGCAAATTCCCCAGGCTTGTCATTTTTTTTTTTTTTTTACCATTTTATAATGTAGGTGTGAATGAGATTTATCACAAATTAATACCTAGGTGACTGTTCTCTGGAGCTCTGACTAGTGTCACTTCAGCTTGCTGCATTTAACTGATTTTATAATCACGCCAATAAACTAGCATCGCAGAGAACTTCCGTAAAACAGAGTTATTAAACTGAGACGGCACTGTTTATTTTACCCTTTTTCTTGCTTTAATGACTCTTTAAACAGGATACACCCAAGTTTGTGGTTCCCATGTAGAGTACTGTGTGTCAGAGTGTGTGTGTGTGTGCACGCTCAGTGGTGTAGTCTAACGTATTGTTGTGGGTGTACTGTATATTGGCCATAATCTGCCTTGGGGGGGGCATATCATAGTGGGGGGGTCTGGGTGTCCTCCCCCAGAAGTTTTAAGCATTAATGACTTGGGAAGTTTTAAGCATTAATGACTTCATTTCCTGTATTCGGATACACTTTAATGCACCAATTGACGGTGGAAATACCTTTATTTAGCCTATATGAAGAAAAAAAACACAGATGACAATTCAAAATATATTAAAAATATAATAGAAAGTATGTTGTTGCGTGTCATTGGGCATTTTTAAGTGGGTATATGGAAATCCTGGAGCTTTCTTAGTGGGTATACTGCGTATACCTGCGTATCACGTAGACTACACCGCTGTGTGCCCTCAGGAAGAGGAGGCAACATGTACAGCAGTATGTCACCAATGATTTACAGCTTTCTGCACTAATCACTGTTTGAAACGGGAGCAAAATACTATAATATATAAAACTACAGAAAAACTTCTTCCAGGTAAATACACTTTATGACATTATGTATACTTGGTCCTTAAATACTTGAGTTAATTTACTGAAATACAGTTTTGCAATACTTTTTATAATTGTTTCCATCTTGTGAGACAACAACAATCACAGGGCCGTTTTTCCGTTACGTACATTTTGCTGATAATACTTCTGTACTTTCAATTATGTTAAGACTTTAAATGCAGGACTTTTACTTGTGATGGAGTAACTACTGTTACTTTTACTTGGGTTAAAGAATACTTCAACCACCATATTGTAGGTTGAGACTTTGAGTACATGGTTTCTTCCTGCTCCAACGCATGCCTGGAGCTGTGTGAGGTCATGCATGCAAAGAGCAAAGATATTTACGAGAAATTTCATATTACTTTTCAGTGGTAGAAAGCCTTGTTCTTAAGTAAAGTTTTGTAGTATACTTGCACACCACTATATTTCAGAAGAAACTATTGTACGCGTTATTCCACACCTTACTACTTTTTTTTGACAGATAAAGTTAGAAGTTATACTCTTCAGTTGAAGATTTGACATTATAAAACATAAACACATACAGTAAATACAGTAAAACAGTTCAAGTTAGTACTGAGTGATCCAGTCATATGATAGTATAAGAATGACCATTCTGCATGAGTACTTTTACTTCTTGAAGTACATTTTGCTGCCAATGCTTCTGTACTTTTATATACACACACACACAACTTATGGAGTGTGTATATATATATATATATATATATATATATATATAGTGTGGTTTTGCTATTTCCACATAGAAATTATGTGCAGTGGTGAAATAAGTACTCAGATCTCATACTTAAGTAAAGTAGCAATACCACAGTGAAGAAATACTCTGTTAGATGTAAAAGTACTAAAGTATTATTTTCAAAATATACTTAAAGTACTCATTATGCAGAATGGCCCATTTCAGAACAAAATAGGCTATATTATTATTGGATTATAATTAATGATGCATTCATTCATTCATCACTGTAATGTTGCAGCTAGTAAAGGTGGAGCTGATTTTAACTATTTTATATATCTGCTTTTCCCCCAGGCATTAATAACATTTTATCTTTATCTATAATAATAAAACATTATATGTCGTATTATTAAAAGGAAACTGCAAAGGAACTAAAGTTATCAAATGAAAGTAATGGAATAAAAGGTACGATTTTTCCATTTGAATGTAGTTTAGTTAAGTTGCAGAAAATGGAAATAGTCTATAAGTAAAGTATCTCCAAAGTGTAGTTACTTCTTCCAGCACTGTTACTTTTTTAAAAGCAAAATTCAAAAGCATGAGACTCTATTGTTACATCGATAGTTTTATTTCTTGGACCCCTGGATAAAAACTGGAGAAAGCCTGAGCTCAACGCACTTTCACTCTGCCTGCAGGTTACCTGGCTCACCTGGTGTCGCAGTTCACCGTTAAAACCAAACTATAACCACGCGGTAACTTATAGTAACACAGCAAAAAGTGATTATGGAGGAATAATAAAGTGTTTTTACGCTGCCGAGAAAAGCGAGAGAAAAAAAAAAAAGTTAGACTGATAAAATATTTAAACATCGTCCTCCTCACCTTTCTAGACTTCCCCGACTCATCCACTTCCCTCTCCAGAGACGGTATCGATACTTCAATCATCGGGAAATCTTCCTCCAACACCATCGGACTTCATCGACCGGCTGGCTGAGACTTACTTTGTGCAACTGGAAGAAAACTTGACACGTTTTTTTTTTTTTTTTCTCCGCGTCCAGGAACTGAAAAAAAAAACCCGTGCCTGCCTGCCTGCCTGTCTGTTTCTTCCTGTGCTCCACCTACACACTAATTGGACCAACACAACCACTAGGCGCGTGCAGCGGCGTTAAAGGTGCAGTCCAACACTCAAATCTATTGGGTTTAAAAACTAAAAGACTAAATGTCAAATGTCACTTTCAAATCCAGGTTCACTTCCCACTGTGCTTGAAACACAAAGTACAACCAAAACAATTCATTGGATGTAAAAAGGGATGTAATCCTAGACCAGATAACACAACACTGTACCCACATCCTCTCAGGCCCACTGATCAAAATTCAAACTCAACTCTGTTAAGCGAGGAAGAGGTAAAAGGCGTCGTGTTGCACTCTAAGATTTGTTAAGTATTAAAATAGTTTGCCTTTTTTGTTGCTGCACAATGCTCATTTTTCCTCATTCACTTTTAAAATAGCATGCACATATGATTTTTCCATGTGTTAATCTCAACTACAATCACATGTTCTGTCTGTGACGGGTCATCATGGGATTTATGTCTTCCCATCCCTAATGTTGCTCACTGTGCTTTCATTTAAAACAAGCAGTGCAGCTTACTTAAGCAGTTCTGTGGGAAGGTATGTGACCTTACAGAGTCATAGATCACAGCTGGGTAAAAATATAACAGCCATTTCGTCGTCACTTGCGTTTTACTATGGCTCATGTGAATCCTTGCCCTGCTGGTGAACGCTCATTGTGTCTGAAATCACACTGTCAGCAAATGCAGGCCATACACATTAACAAAAAGGAAGTTAGTCTTGGTTTGGTAGCTGTAACAGACAGCTAACCTTTGAACATACGCTAAAACCAAAATCACTCTTCATGTTTTTCCCTGTTGAATTGGATTTAAAGACACTGGTCTCGTCAAAAAGCTTCTGTTGCTGATTTTTAAAACTGTGTTACGCTGCCTTGGTCTCAGCTTTGTCTATCCTACAGTATATTTCAGGGGATTCAATGAGAGTTTAAAGGGTTTTAATTTCTTACACACCCTTTATAACCCTTATTATGTTGCTTCAGTACTGTAAGCCTTGAGTAGAAAGGGATCCATTTTGGAGTGGTTCACATTAGTTATGTTCAAAACAAGGTTATCTTTATTTAAAGGAATAGTTCAACATTTTTGGAAATGCATTCATTTCCTTTCTTGCCGAGAGGTAGCTGGGAAGATTGATGCTACCCTCATGTCTGTCTTTTAAATATGAAGCTACAGCCAGGAGACGGTTAGCTTAGCATAAAGACTGGAAACAGGGGGGAAACAGCTAGCCCAGCACTGCGTTACTGCTACCATGCATGCAGCAAGTAGTCCGGCACCTAACCCCTCTGTAAAGTCACAACTTGACATTTAAACAATATATAACATGTTAATCAGCGAGCTTTAGTGTAGAGGTGCTGGTGGGCATTGTTTTTTTATTTACCTTCAGACAGAGCCCGGCTAGCCGTTTCCATCTGTTTGCAGGCTTTATGCTAAGCTAAGCTAAGCAGCTGTAGCTTCTCAATTGTCATTTTCTACAACAAAGTCTTTTTGGCTGACCAGGACATGAATTTAAATTCTAATTTAATCTTGTGAACCAGTTGCAGCAGTGTGTAAGATCAGATCATTTGGAATCTGAAATCAGGAAGTTGTTGCACGTGAGAACAAGAGTTCTTTTCTCTTGTTAAGACAAGTCTCCACAACTTCACTCAACGGAGTTTGTCATTTATAGACATACCAGCTGGTCCAGGGAGCGTGATGCAAAATGTCCGAGCCAGCGTGTGAATGAAAGAAAGCACTGTCATCCAGAATAACTGTGTTAGCTGACGCATTCTTGGTTTCTGCACACAGTTCAACTGTGATGTTTACTCCTAAAATCTGGCATTCAATAGTTCATCCAACAATATAACTACATTATTATAAATAATGGAATAAAAAATATGCATTAACTGTCTACCGAAACTAGTTTGGCGTAAAAGCAATGCTTGAAATGGACTTTTAATTTAAAAATGTTTTAAGCGTATTGTTTCTTGGTTTTTTTTGTTAAAATCTGATTTATTATAGTCAGTTTGTTCTAAACTATTTCACCCTGATCATATTTCTGATGTTTATCTCCACATTGGTATATACTATAATGTATGAGTAAAGATTAGAAATGGGTTTTCAAATCAAGATTTCATTTGAGTCTTTGTTTTAGGTCTTTATTGAATTACTGTATGATATAATATTGCAGAATATTCACTTTCATATATTATAGAAAAACAGCCCAACCAGTTCAGCAGTGGCTTTGAATAAAAGCACATATGATTCACAAAACTTTGTTTTGAATCTCTTTTCTTTAAACATCCATTAATGTGATCTGCCAGTAGGGGTCTCCCTTGATCTTAAAAATAAGGTCCAGAAGTACAGTACCTTGTCATCACAATTTGTCAAAGATCAAGTCTTCAGATCTCAACTGGACTTTAAGCGGCTTATTTTTAGTGTAAAAAAAAGGAAAAAAATCTCTTCTTTTTTTTAACGTTCAATCTGACTGTAACTTTTTTAATACCACAGTGAAAAGCTCTGCATCTTTCTGAAGACTGTCTACAAACAAGAATCTTCTAGACTATGTATCTAATTTATAAACATGATACATTATGTAAGGGTTAGATTTGACTTACTCAATTAGTTGTTTTGAAGTGAAATTGAAGTATCTATAAATCTCTAAAGGTCTCTTTACATCCCTTGCAGTACATTTTTGAAATGTACAGTAAAGCTCATATGATGTATTTTGTCTTATCCTCTTTTGTTGCATTTATTTATTTATTTTTTTTTTATTTTCCACCAGTTTTTATTGTAAGTTCATGCATTTCAATTATGTTTTTATCTGTTCTGTTGTTTTGTTAATAAAGACATGAACTACAACTGAATGAAACATTGAATGAAACATTTATTTCATTTGTACTTTTATAGATACTTTTCTAGACTTTTTTTCAATTTCCAAAATAACTAGCAATAATTAAACTACTGTAATAGAATTAACTAACATAAGATAAGATACAACAAACGTAAAGTGGTTCTCAAATAAAACAAAAGGCCTGCCTTGTTACAAGTATACAGTTTGATCTTTTTACAATAGCAATGGATTGAAACATTTACATTGCAGTTTAAAAGTTGCAGTTTCTAAAGATACCTGGAAACTGCAGAGCCAATGATGTCTTCCAAGCTGTCCACCTTAAACAAAGAGCAAAAGAAACAGTTTGACCTGTGTACAGTGTACAACATGTTTTACCCTACACTGACTTTTGTGACTTGTTTTGCTGTATTCCTCTTCTCACATTTTCTCAAATTTGGTAGAAAATGACTATTTTGAGTCTTATCTTTGCTTCCCTGGATCTCTGTTCCAATTATGCTTCAGACACCCAGAGATAAAAACTGCTAACATAAAAGCTGCCCACACATGATCCGCATAAAACTGCTCTGCGCTGGCCTTTCCATTGTTTTCCTGTGGGGAGAGCGGGGCCGCCCAACTAGGTGCAGCACTACCCTTGGTGTCGAAATTGCCGCCGTGAGCTGCGCTCAAAGTTCAAATTATTTCAACTTTGACCTAGTTGCCGCCGACCTTTCAAGGCGAAACTGTGGGCGCAACCAATTCCAGAACGTTCCTGCGCTGCACTTTGCCTCGTGGTTTTGCCACGAATCATGTTGGCAGCTTAAGTCACCTAAAAATCTCTGTAACATCAAGACCTTTCTGAGTAATTGTCCCATATATCCTTTCTGTAACTACTTGTTTGTAAGCAGCTTGTATGCTCTGCAAACCACCTCGATATAAAGAAAATGAATAATAATAATAATAATTAAAAAACATGTAGCATATCGAGACGAGAAAATCACACAGGCCACCTCAGTTTTACCTGCTTGCCTTGTCCGACACTGAGGTTTTTGAGCTGGTAGACAGTCACTTGGCCTTCACTGTCCCCTACCAAGACACAGTCTGTCCCTCTGGCAAACAGCACGGAGGTCACTGTCACACCAGGTGCAGCCTGGTGCACAATGGTTGGGTGCAGGCTTAAAAGGGATGCATGTATTTAGTGGACACCAGATCATTTCGGGCTAATGTTTCAAATCAGATGAAAGCATCAAATGAAAGTAAACCAGACAGAGCTCTATAAATACGGAAATATCTGTCAGCCTGACTCACATGCTTAAATTCAGGTCCCAGATCTCCACCTGCAGTCCATTAATGGCCGCAAATATTGTGGACCAGTTTGGGGACCACCTGACGGCATACACGGCCCTCTGGGCGGATGTAAAGCTCAACACAGGGGTAAGGCGTTCCTGCTTCCACAGCTGGATGGTCCAGTCAGAGGAGCAGCTCAGGAACACATCAGGACTAAATGGAGACCATTCAATGCTGTTCACAGGGCACTGAGGGTGAGCAAGAAAGGGGATATGGAGTGAGCATGCTGAAATAACCAATATTGTTTCTAATAAAGTAAATCAACTTGTAGTAAATGGGTAGCAGCATCACGGAAGTTAACACAAGATATCACGTTTTTTGTTATTGAGTACATGTTATTCAGGGATATGTGAACAAAGTATGTTTTTCCCACAGATTGTTTTGGTGATGAAATGAATCTGGAAGCCGGAACAGCAACTTAAACTAGTTGTGCTAAACTGCAGATTTGGTCTACAGGTTGGTTTGAAGTCAAAGCATCATACATGAGACTGAAAAGCTGGGGTAATACTAATGTTAGCTTGCTCTTCCACTACTCCACCATTGGAAAATCAGGGCCCTAGTCTTTGGTGTTATACACATAATACTGTAAAACACTCTTATCATAGGTATTGGAAAATACTGCAATTTACCGTGTGCACATTTACACATTTCAAATATCATTGACTCAATGGTTTTATCCAGATGGACTTACAAAGTGATTTTGGTAAGTCTCCAGAACATTGTGACTGTTGGAGACGGAGCACTTTTGGATGAGGCCCTCCCATGTGCCAACCAGATAGACACTGGAATCCTGCAGGGAAAGTACAATCCAGGAGAAACATGTACGTTTTTTAGTTTTTAAGTCATAGTCAAAGTTGGAGAAAGACACAACCAGAAAAAAAGTTAATCTTAAACTTTGGAAGAAGGAAGTCAGGCAAAAAACAATTCTCCGCAAAAATAAGACTTTAGCATGAGTGCTACGCCCAGTTCAAACCATCCTAGGATCTATTTGATTTGTGTGAACTTACTGTTGGATGGACATCCATACAAAGACCAGGAGTCAGTGCTGAACCCATATGTTCTGTCTTCTTCTTGCTTTCTACAGCTTTCTTCTTAGAATTTTGAGTCTTCTTTATCTTCATCAAGTCTAAGAACACATTTTTTTAGAAAAGATACAGATAGTATGATTATTATTACTGTCAGAGCACTGATATACAAGGTTTGACTGTAAATAATTTACACGAGAGCCTTCTCAGAACTGCCTTTTAAAGTTCCACAGTGGTAAAAACAATTAACCAACATTATGTTTTTAACATCAGTTCAAGTGATAGAATTGATACTGAGCTTTGTTGTTTTCCTGCCTTTTAAACTCAAAGCTCATCTGAACATGTTTGGCCAATGGTTATGTCAATGCGTAGAAATATCACTGTTTACGTCTGAATCTACTATGTTTCCTCATATACTCGTACTCTATGTCAGATTGTGTCATCATATGTGTTCAACTGTTGAAACCATAGCCTGCTGCAGACAACAGTACCTATGCACTCAAGACCATTGCTGCAGAGGAGCCACTTGGTAATCCTGCCATCTGCCGACACAGCGACGAGCGCTTCTACCCTGTCCTCCCCTGACAATGTAATCTCTTGTTTGCTCCAGTTGACTTGCCACACTGGTTTCAGGTGCCTTTTGGAACACTCACTACAAAACAGAACAATTAGGAAAGCTAAGAGAAAAGAGGTTTGGTGCAATAGTAACTTTTGTTTCATGTAATGTGAGAGTTTATTTGCATGCTCCACAGTCCTTACCTGCTGTTGGCAATACAATGAATGTTGTTCCGACTCTGGACACTGTAGATAGCTATAGTGCCATCGTACATCCCCACAACCAGCTGGCTGGGGTTGTTGGCTGAGAAATCCAGGGATGTCACACAACTATGACAGTGGAAGACTCGCTCTGGCCACTGCACAGGGGACATATTTAAAATCACTGTGCAGTAACTATGGACTGTATTAACATAGCTCATAATATATAATGGTTAGCTAGTTGAGATAGGGCACAGGAAGATGTTGGCGGAAAGTAAATAAAGGGCAACAATAAATAAATATACCGTAGGGTTTTTGAGGGACCAGCAGCAGATCAAACTTGGTTTCTGGTTGGTGGAGTCACAGTCACCGTATGCCACTGCCAGGAGATCCTTACAGGGAGCACAGACTGAGTTTTAGGTGAAGTGTGAGACATTTGACCTTTACAAGAAGCATTCATTCAACTTTTTAAACAAAGACTAGTAATAGTAGAACCATAAAAAGTAAATGTTTGCCCATTATAATTCTAAGTGGTACCAAGGGCAACTCTGCTGTTTTGGTAATCATTAATTTGCCTTTTATCTTACTACAAATGCTTTACGGCCTAGGCACAGTTGAAGTAGGGTCAACTGCTTACTGCAGATTTATTAACATTATTAAAATATGTATTTAATGTTGCCTATGAATAGTGAAGGCAGTCAAATGGGAAAACCACTTTAGCTTAGACACTTAAAAAAAACAAACACAAAATGACATTGACACTGGTGTGAAGAATTTGTTCTGCTGATAAACAACAGCAGCTGGTTTTGGCGTTTTGATCTTTGGTCTATGTTACCGGGTTCTCCTTGTTCCAGACCATACAGGTAATGCTCCATCCTCTAGTGAGCTCGCAGCTGAAAGCCCAGAGACGTTCCAGAGTTGGAGATGAAGAGCTCTCCTCACCCTCCTCGCTCTTTTCCTCTGTCTCAGGCTTCACCGTGCTGTCAGGGTCTTACGCAATCAACATTACATTTAATAACTGACCAAATGTTTTGCTGTAGTTGAAGCAGAGGACAAATGCCCTGAGTGTAAGTCCACAGGCTGGTGCACCTGAACCAACAATGTGAGAAAGAAAGTTTACCTTTTATTATGGGAAGCTGCCTATAAGCAGCCAGCTTGGGTTGAAAGAGGTTTGCCACGATGCTCCTCTCCATCACTAATAAGCTGTGTTGGAATGATTCTGTCAACATGATCAGCTCTGGGTTGGACTCAGCATTTAAACTGCTCCGACACGTTTCCATTTCTAACAGTGAGCCAATAGTGCTGCCTGAGGAAATGAAATATAAAAAATTATACATGCCTGTTAGAGCAAAACTGTGTTAATTCTTAGACCTTTCCAGTCCCAAGCCCTTGCTGGGACAAAGACTGAACATTAACAGAGTCAATGTTCTCCTAGGTATGGTTACCTATGCTGACTGTGCTGCTGCTCTTCTCTCCTCTCTTCTCGTGACCTTTGCTGGTGTTCACGGTAGTCTCTGGATTGTTAGCCTTCTCACTTTCAGGGTTTTTGTTTTGGTCACAGAAAGAGTCATAGATATCCCAGATAGTAGCGAACGTGCCTGTGGACACGAGAGAATTTCAACTAGCTGTCTACTTTGAAAAACTGATCACTAAATACCCTGCCAAACTCACCAAAATATGGGTTTTTATCTACATACTGTAACAAAACCTTGGACTGTGATGCAACAGTCTGAGGTTGAAAAGCCAACTGCATTAATCTGACAAATCTCAATTTAAAACAATTGATTATCACATGAATTATCTGATATCTGATATATGATTATCTTTTCACTGAATCAGCTAGAAAATGATGTCAGCAAACTTAGCAGTTTGGACTTTGAAATAAATGTCATTTTTTTAAAACCAATACCTTACTGCCAGGTTGGTTTACATGTGTTTATCATTGATGAACATTTGGGCTACATTATAATCTTAAGGTTTAAAACTTTTAATTGACCTGCCCAGTGCCCACTATTCCTATTGATGAATCTGAACAAGCCTACTACTACTTAAATAAACATAACCCCAGAAAAAAAGTACACAAAGCCTAAGCCTAACCTTCATCCACCATGACAATCTTGTCGGTCTGGATCTGTTTTTCTTTAGATGCTCCATTGAATGTCTGCATTGATCGTTCCACATACTTATCGTTGCCCATTCTGTTCTTGCAGAGTTCAGCATATTGAAGGTTTCTCTCTCTGTAAGAACATGGTGAAAATGTCAACAGCTTGTTACAACCAAAGAGGAGTACTACATGTCCCGGAATGGTATGTTTGCACAGAAAATAAACTGAAATACATCTTAACACACACTGCATAGTATGTGACAGGCAGTTCCAAAGTTAAAGACATTTAGTGCCACTTTGTGTGCCTGTTGTGCATGTCAGATCTTGCCTTATATTTAAGAAAGCCAACAAGCAGAGGACTCACTTAATGGCTTTTGTATCATCAGCATCCTCTGACATAAAGATGAGGGGTGGTAGGTCAAACAGTGAAATGGTATCTGTCTCAGTGAGGCAGACGTCTACTACATCATCCAACATCTCTTCTGTTACATGTTGTTTCACATTGTCTCTTTTCCTCTGTCCTTCTCGGGCAAGAACAAAAGACAAAACAATTATATATAAATACTGAATATAATTGTATAACATACCACAAAAGACTATCTTCTGCAAAAAAATTAATTTGATCATAATAGGAAGCTGTAGATTTACTTGTATTTTGCAGCAAATGGCGAAATTTGCATATAGTATAACAATGTAACATTGTATTAATTTGTGATAATCACCAGGACGAAACAGTGAATATAATAAACATAATGACAATATATATATATATATAATTATAAAAAAAAACAAAAAAACAATAGTAACCGCATGGAGGTGGAGGGATTATTGGTATGTCCAGTTTAGGAACACTATCCTCAGTCCCCTTAGTCATTGATGCTGTGGTAGACAGGCTGCATGGTAGGCTGCTACCCATAAATGAGCTGCAAAACAATAACATTACTGAGTCTGAGAACATTTTTGCGGTCAGAAATGTGTGGCTATTACTTTTCACCGAACAAGCCACACATAAAATCAGTTTAGAAGGTGTATGTGAATGTTACCACCTGGTACCTAAAAGAGCGCATATTGAAGCTTGAAGTTGATTTCAATTGGTCTGATTCTGAGCTGGAAAAGACTTCATCCAAGAATCTGCCTGGTTTGGAAGGCATGTCTCCTGACTCTGCATGATACAGGGGCAGAGGAGTGACGTCACTGCCATCATTGTCCAACACCTGCAAAGACCGGAACCACAGCCAGAATCAGTGAAGCATTTACTTTACGATTATCAAGTTACATATGTTTGGACAGATATACAGACTTGAATTTTCAGTAAAACCTGGCATTCTGTAACAACTGTGAGGAAAGACATTAGGCTAAAGCTTTGTGTTTTGTTGTTCTTAAACTCTTAATGGGTAAATGTCACATACACAGAGTTAATATTCTGTCTTCCTAGGGTTGGGTACCAAAACCTGGTTTCACTATGGAACCGGTTCCTACGCAACCGGTAGGAATCGGACCGGATTAGAACACAAATTTCGGTTCCACTTAATGTGTCGACTGAAATATTTTCCCTCTGTCCCTCCGAAACGGACTTAAAAATATCCCCCTTTCTCTGTAGTCTACCGTTAGCTAGCTACTGTAAATGTAGGTTACTTTTAAAATGCCATATTTTCCGTCTGGGAAAGTACTTTAAAACTTTAATATATTGTTAAATTTAAATATTTTTCAATTTAAAAATAACTCTCTATAAGAGCCTTTTTCTGATGTCATTTTTCAGTTTTTCAAGAAGTCGGGTCAGGAATTGTAATCGTTTTAAAAGTACCGGTTGGGTATCGGAATTGTAAAAATCCTGACCCTATGTCTTCCCATATAAATGTATTTTTTTATTTAACCATAGAATTGTGAGGATTGTCTCCTGAACTATTGTAACTTTTAGTTCTTTTCCTTTTACTTATTTTCTAACGTTACATGGATCATTTTTTCACTAACATTGTTATTATAATTACTTAAGTTTTTTGTTTTTTTTACAAAACAATGTACCATGTACCTACCTAGCTAGCTGCTGAAGGATGTGTGTTGGCTGTCTAAGGTTAATATCAATAAAAAAAATTAAGAGGAGACCGCCATTAACTGCAATAGTGTGATAGGAAATGGAAATTTCAGAATACATTTGGCCTAGCTTTAACGTTATTTGAATTAAATAGATAACGTTACCCGAACTGGTCTTCTAGGAGCTTGATTGGCGTTCCTATCCAGGATGTTACGTTTCCTGTTGCTGCCACCGACCAAGATGGAACTTCTTCGGGTTTGTGAACCTGCGAAGCTCCACTTGTGTCTTGAACTTTGGCTGACTTGATGAACTCCTGCAACTGAAGTATTCATTGCTCGAGAAGATCTAGGAGAAAGCAAAATAACATATCAACGTAACAGGTAGCAAGGGTAGCATATCCACCATTAAGTTAGGTAAGATAACTAGCTAGCTAGCATATGTGTTATAAAGTTTCAGTTAGTTAAAACTAGCTAGCTAACGATAAAGTTGTGTTGAAAAGTCCACTTGTTGTAAAACTGTAAACTTACGAGTTAAACACCAGACTACTTTTCTTCATTTTTTCCAGAGTGCTACACCTTTTGTGTGTGTAAAAACGTATCTGTCTCTTTCATTAACGTTACCAAACTATTTTTAACCGCGTAGAATCACTAAACGGCTCAAAGACACCTTTGCTCCAAGTTGTCATGGAAAAAAAAAAGGGACGACCCTCGCGCCTTGTCAGTTACTGTCCAATACTCTCTGAGACCTTCAGATTGAAGTTGGCTTCATACAGGATGCCTTTTTTTTTTTTTTTTTTCAGTTTTAAGCTCATGCTGCTGCGCCAAAGTTTCCACAAATCTGAAACTGACTTTGGGCTCTTGTAGTTCAAGACAGTGCAGCAGTTTTTAATACATTTAGGCTACTCAAGTGCTGTTCAGATTTGAAATACTTTGACTTTACTTTAATGCACCTTTATATATCTACTCTACTTCATTTTAGAGGCAAATATTGTAGGCCCACTTTTTACTCCACTACATCTATTTGATATATGTAGTTATATTAATACAAAAAATATAAAACAATTCACGTTAAAGTGATATGCTTACATAATAATGCATCATTTATTTAATGCAGTAGGCTATATAATATTTTGAAATGGGACATTCTGCATAATGATTGTTAATGACTATAATGACTATTTTTATGTTTACACATTAGTACTTTAAGGCTTGAATACAGGATTGTAGATTGTATTATTGCTACTTTTGCTTAAGTAAAATATATGAATACACCGCCACCATGTTTAAAATCGTATTGTGAAATAAGTATCGTGATGATATCATATCGTTGGGCCTCTGGTGGTCTCGCTTTGCCAGACCTTCCTCCACAACGCTAAGCTGCAGAGGAGGGACGTTCCACTTCCAGGATTGCTCGGGTGCCACAGGAAATTCCGCCGGATGCATGTCTTTTCGCCGATGTTTGTTTCCTACTGCTTTCTTTGTGTTGGAATTTTAAACTCTGGTCGATTTATGGGGACTATAGTTAACTGCTCCTCAAATCTGAGTTTTCTCTCGCACGACTAAAACAACTTTTGAACGTACATATTGCTCCAAAACAAGTTCCTTCCCGAGGCTATTTTGCAGCGGCTCTGTGTGGAGCTTAGCATCACCCATGACGATTGTGATTGGTTTAAAGAAATGCCAATAAACCAGAGCACGTTTTTATCCAATCCTGGAATGCTATGTGGACTAGCCAGACCCTCTCTGGTCTGGCAAAGCGAGACTAGGCTAGTCCACACAGCATTCCACTAAGTGCTGCACGGAGCCCCTGTGTCACTGGAAAATAGCCTCGGGAAGGAACTTGTTTTGGTGGAACATGTGTACGTTCAAAAGTTATTTTAGTCGTGCAACAGAAAACTCAGATTGGACAGATAGTCTAGCTAGCTGTCTGGATTCAGCCTGCAGAGATCTGAGGAGCAGTTAACCATAGTCCTCAGAAATCCACCGGAGTTTAGAATTCCAACACAAAGGAAGCGTTAGGGAAAATCTGGTCGAAAAAAAGGACATACTGTGGAATATCCGGCAGCGACGGGGCAATTCTGGAAGTGGAAAGTCGTGGATAGACTAGGCCTCTGGTGATTCCCACCCCTAACCTGCATATAACAAAAAAAAAAATGTCCCCCTGTTAAAAAAAAAAAAAAAAAGTATCTACAGCTGTCTATAGCAGAGTAAAAAGACAAAAAAAACAATATTTGCCTCTGAATTGTAGTGGAGTGGAAGTAGGCCTATATAAAGCATAAAATTGAAAATACTCGAGCAAAGTACAAGTACCTGAAAAATGGTGGTAAGTAGAATTTGGATCCCCATTAGCTTCGACAAAGTGGTCGCTGGTCTTCCTGGGGTCCACACAAAAACAATAACAATAAAAACAAACAATTTAAGTCGATCAAGCCATAACAATAAAACGAGAAGACAAAATAAGCCAAATGAAAGCATCATAAAATTAAAATAATTAAAAAAAAAAAAAATCATAATAAAAAGTAGCCAACTTGAGTAATAGTTACTCTGCCTGTGGGTAAAAAACAACAACATTGGAAATCTGGTGAAGGAATCTTGAGGAAACCTGGAGGAATACTACTACTTAGGCTAATATTCCTACATTTTTATTTTTATTTTTTTAATTTATTCATTTTTTATTATTTCTTTGCTAATATGCCTACATGACTACTTCTCTACCACTTCCGGGTTTTAGGTTTACTAACCTGTAATACATCACGTGCCCAGAGCATCATGCCTCCCCCCTCCTCTTCCACCCATCATCCCCCTATGCACCGAGCATCTCAGAGATAACGGCCGTGTGTCTGTGCGCCTTTAAGAGCCGTATATCCTGCTGCCCTCTGCACTAAATCCCCATCGCTGCTCTGTGAGGGCGAGAGAGAAAAAAAATAACAGAAAGCCACGGCAATGTCCGCCAACTCCGCTTTCAACGACGAGAAAGGGGGCTCGTCTAGCGTCGGGGAGCCTGAATATGGTCACGACCCGGCGAGCGGAGGGATTTTCTCCTCCGACTACAAAAGGTACGAAGCCACCTGCCTCGGTGCCGCTTGACGCCGTTTTTATTTGTTATATTGTGGGGGTATACCGGTGCAGCTATGGCGGCGGAGATGCAGTGTGGATGTGGTTTCCTGTCTGTTAAGATGCGTAGAAAGTGCTTGTTGAAATGTTGAAATGCAAAATAGAAACCTCAAACTGAACTTGTTTGCTATTAGGTCCGTGATTTAATAGCGGTGTCTGCTTTTCTTTTTTTCTGGTCGTGAATCTCTCACCGTGATTTGGTAGTTCAGGCAGCAGCGACAAACGATGGTTCAAGGCGGGTGCTGACTTATAATATATATTTATATAGGCCATATGTGTGTTTTTAGGTTCGGGGTGTTTGTATTTATTGTACGTTTTGTGAGGTGAGATGTAAAAGGCCTGTCTAAGAGGATGCCAGGCCTCAGCTCCAGCTTTTTCAGCACCACCCCTGCTGGACAGCGCGCAGAGCACAGCTCAGTCTGATCATGTCAGATACAGGAACTGGTCTATAATGACCTGAGATAGGTTACTTACAGTATCAGTCGTGAGTGAAAAATAACTGATCATAAACAAGTGAGACCTTGCTTAATGTTTTTCTGACTTTGTCCTTGTTCTTATTAAGGGTCCCAGTTGTGTCCTTTAAAAATTGTTTCCATCTAGGCTACAAAGTACAGTGGCTAGACAGTCACAATACTAAGAAGAAGAATATCTTGTTTAGTTTGGTCTTAAAATGACATAAAAAAGTAAGAAATGCCAGACTCAAGTTTCCACAGCCGAAGATTACTTCTTTAAAATGCTTGTTTAATACAAACAACATTTTTTTTTTTTTTTTTTACAACTGATACTGAATTTTGTGAGGCTGATTATTTTGCATCAACTAATCGATTCATAGCTCTTAATAATAATGATAATCCAAGGTGAGCACATTACGTAACCATGCAAACTAGTGGCATAGCAAATACTAGACATAAATAAAACAAACAGGAAGCCTGTTATATTATATCTCACCCTGAAACCCTCTAAAAGCTGTTTTAAAATATGTCTTGAAACCCACTAAAAAGCTTTAACATCCATATGTTCATGCTTCAAGTTGAATTGGTTTCTAAGGACATGACTGCAATTCACACTTTGAGGTGTGAGTTTTTAACAGGTAACTCTATGCCAAATCATCATTGTGCTAACTACAGTTGCACTGATCAAAAACTGCTAAATTATTAATTGGGGCAATAGGAGCAGTGTCAAAAACAAACAAACTGCATCACCAGATTTGTCATTTTGTAGGATTTGTCGGTTTGTCGTCCTGCATTGGGACAAATTGTTCTTCCAGGAACATATTTCTTTTTGCACACAGGAGGATTGTTCTCGGTATACCAGCCGACAGTGCAGGAACTTAATATTAATGCAACAGCGTACCTAAAGTGACTTACAGTGAGTGAGCAAGATACAGAAAGGTGTTATCAGACATCATTTTACTATTATGAATGATTGCTAGGTTAATAGTTAAATTTTGTGTGCAAGTCTCTGCAAACAACAATGTTATCTTCTCTTTGCATTCTTAAGTGGATTGTGAAAGAGTAATTTGGTGTAAATGGGGCTAGAGATGTTCCGATACCGATACCAGTATCGGTATTGGCTCCGATACTGCCTAAAACGCTGGTATCGGTATCGGGAAGTACTGGAGTTTATACACCGATCCGATACTACGTAATAAAGCCCTAAAGAAAAAATACGTTAAAGTAGTTTATTTATGTTCTTTTTCTGTTATAACTGACTGTCAAACTGGATAATAAAAGAATGTTCTGTGGCATTCATGTTTCACAAAGAGTTTAACCTGAGCCAGACCGACAACAAAGATAGAAATCATATCACATCCATACAGGGATAGTAGTATATAGTTGTTAAAACATAATAACATATATGACACACTGGTATCAGATCGGTACTCGGTATCGGCCGATACGCAAGTTCAGGTATCGGAATCGGTATCAGGAAGCAAAAAATGGTATCGGACCATCTCTAAATGGGGCTATGCTGTTGCAGGTGAGTTGTGGAAAACAATGCTATTCGTTTAGATAAGAAATTACATTTATACTTTATAGGCTAACTTCTGAGACAGTACTTGGGCTGAGGATTCAAGTCCGGCTAGCCATCCCAAGTTGGACCTTTATTGGAGCAGCTTTTGCACACAGACATGTAGAATAGAAGTTACAAACAGCTATAGGGAAGCTTTTTTTCTTTTCTTTTTTTCAGTGCATCCTGGTTACACCTTACACCTTTTTCACAGCAGACATTTTGACTTGACTTGTCAATGTAGGCATCATTCATTTTATTATTTACACTGTGACATGTCAAAATGTCTTCCGTGTTTGTAAAAGGCCCTTTGAGAAGATGGACCCACAGGGAAGACCTCTGGACTTTGTGTATGCTTTGATAACATACTGTTTTGAAATAGTCAAATATAGTACTACATTGTACACTTTGGTACATTTAGTCACACAGCTTAATGTGATGACATACAGGATCCTATGTATCATCGTCATATGTTAAAGGCCCTGCCACCTGCACAGGTGTTTTCACTTATTCCGGTTAATTAGTGTCATGGAAAAACTCAGAAGCAGCACAACTCTGGATACGTGAAGAAGGTTCTGGAGACTTTGATGAATTACACAGAAACATTTAATGAAATCTCCATCGAGGAGAATTAGGATTAAGCAGTACTGTTTAACCACAGTGTAGTGTCTTGTAGTGCCGTCTCAAATTATTTTCAAGAGGCATATATCTCATGCTGAAGCTGTAAAGTTTGGGTTATGCAAAGATATTGATGGCACCATAACATAGGCACCGCAAACACAGAGGCTCACCCAAATTGAGTTGTGTTGCTAGTTCAGTCTGTCTCTCTCTCTCTCTCTCTCTCTCTCTGGGAAATAGGCTAAGGTATGAGTGAGCGAGGCCCCTTTACAGCTGTTTCCGCCACCCTTCAAAAGGAGACTGTTCTGAAACACAACATTACCTTATCATGAAGCAGCCTAGACTCCCTCAATCTCTAAGACACACAGACATTCATACACAGGACAGGCTTGGTGTTGGAGTATGGTTGAATAGATCTTCTCATCCTCTGACCTGTGACCTGGGGGTAACCTGATCTTACCTACGTTTTTTTCCCCTTGCCTAGTCTTACCACAACATGGTGTTTCTGGAAATTCCACCACAATTAGACCTCTGCTCAGGTTGAAATAGGCCTCCCCTCGCCTGTGAGAGGAGGCTCTCAGAGGAGCTTGGAGCGAGGAACCACAGGGGTATGATATGCAGGTGTTTGTTTCTGAACAACAACGCCCCTTTGACCAGAATCTGTTTTTTGAGCGGCTGGATGACGTTAAATCGGAATCAGAATCAGAATCAGCTTTATTGGCCAGGTTTGCGTAGACAAACAAGGAATTTGACTCCGCTAATCTTCAATTCAATTCAAATTAATTCAATTTTATTTATAGTATCAAATCATAACAAGAGTTATCTCGAGACACTTTACAGATAGAGTAGGTCTAGACCACACTCTATAGTTTACAAAGCCCCAACAATTCTAGTAATTCCCCCAAGAGCAAGCATTTAGTGCGACAGTGGCGAGGAAAAACTCCCTTTCGGCAGACCCGGACTCTTGGTAGGCGGTGTTTGACGGTGTCGGGGATGTGATGAACAGTGGCAATAATAGTCACAATAAAGATAATGGAACAGTGACTACAAATAGTAGTCGTAGTAGTTCATGTCACAGCAGGGCACTGCAGGGCGTTACAGGAACACTTAACATATTAAGAATAAAAACAGAGTTGACGGTAAGAATATAAAAAAAAATAGTGTACAGTATAACAATACAATAGAATTTACAATTTTACAGAAAATATACAAAACAGAGGGAGGGAATAGTGCAATAACGGTCAATTGACTGAGATTTTAGGAGTTAACTATGAGTACAGTGCAAGGCATATCAGTGCAATGGTAATATATTAATAACAATATTGTAATTGTAGGATTGAAATAGACATGAGGTAGATGAGCAGAACAGTGTTGATTGACTTTGTTCAGTGTAAAGGTGGGGGCTATTTCTGAGTGTTCAACAGAGTGACTGCTTGGGGAAAGAAACTGTCTCTGTGTCGGCTGGTTTTGGCGAACAGTGGCCTGTATCGCCTACCAGAGGGAAGGAGGTTGAACAGTTTGTGACCAGGATGTGAGCGGTCTGCAGAGAGTTTTGCTGCCCTTTTCCTGACCCTGGACCGGTGCAGGTCCTGGATGGAGGGAAGGTCAGGTCCAATGATCCTCTCTGCAGCCCTAATTGTCCGTTGCAGTCTGGCCCTATCCCGTTTGGTGGCTGACCCAAACCAGACAGTGATGGAGGTGCAGATGACAGACTGAATGATGGCTGAGTAGAAAGTGGGGCGCCAGTGCTGATAGACCGGGTTTTGGATGAGATGCTCCCCAGTCTGACATGCTGCTGCCTGCTGTCATTCAGGAAGCTGATGATCCACTGACAGGTGGCGGCAGGCACTGAGAACTGGGTGAGCTTCTGATGTAGGAGTTCAGGGATGATGGTGTTGAACGCTGAGCTGAAGTCCACAAACAGGACCCTGGCATACGTCCCTGGGGAGTCGAGGTAGTGCAGGATGTATTGCAGTCCCATGTTGACAGCATCATCCGCCGACCTGTTTGCCCTGTAGGCAAACTGCAGGGAGTCCTTAGCTTAACTATGATATTAATAATATGGCATGATTTATAATACTGTAGATTAGACAAACTACCTGAAACACGAATTTGCAGAAAATGCAGCACATTAGTCACATTTATTTGTTTAAAATAAAGAATATTATGTGTAGAATCCAAACTAAACATGAATCATTAAAAAACACGCTTTTCAACTTTGTTTATGTTCTTTTATTAGGCAAAAGGCTTTTCAATTTCATTAACGATGGCTCAGGCCCATTACGCATCCCAGTAAGTCATGCCAGAGAGCATGAACAATACCAAAGCCTGTGAGCTCGCTCACCTAAATGTCATGCAGTCATTATTAATTACATTAATAACACCTGTAAGAAAAACCCTGCTACCAACTAGGGCTGCAACTAACATTTATTTTCATTGTCGATTAACCTGTCGATTGCTTTCTCGATTAATCGATTGGTTGTTTGATCTGTAAAATGACAGAAAATAATGATCAGGGGGCCAAGATGACGTCCTCAAATGTCTTTTCATGTCCACAACTCAAAGATATTCAGTTTCCTCTCACAGAGGAGTGAAGAAACTAGAAAATATTCATATTGAAGACGCTGGAATCAGATAATTATTTTCATTAAAGAAAATGACTCAAACTGATTAATCGATTATCAAAACAGTTGGCGATTACTTTAATGGTTGACAACTAATCAATTCATCTTTGCAGCTCTACTACTAGCTACTGTATGCTGACTAATACTACTAAATATATTCATATGACTCATCATTGCCTGATGTGTCGTGAGTTATACTGTATGCACCCTCTGTTGGATATACAGTACATACACCTCGCCTGTTTTCTTTTATACCTGTTCTCTGTGTATGTATCTCAGTTTGGAAACGTGTATTACCATTGCTTGTATTACTGTTTGCATTGCCCTCACTGTTGCAAGCTTCACTGATAAACACCACTGCTTCACCATAAATCATCAGCAGAGGGAGCTCACTGTTTATAGATGGTAAATGTAATTTGTAGCTGTGAACTGTGAGCTTTGGATTTGCAGGGGGAGAGTTAGGCTTAAAGCTATTTGGCAAATGTTTGTCATTAGTTTTAAACTACTTGTGAATAAATTCTGCCTTCATTAGTTGATTCAAGTGTAGTGTGGGCGTTGGTGTTGTATCTCCTCAGTGAAGGTAGATTAACTAGTTTGTCTGTAAACATGACAGTCAAAGCACTGACTTGCCCTTCACTGTCATCTCCTTGGAAACACGACATCTGTGAGATTTTTCTTCAGTTCAGTCCTCAAACCATATTAATCTCCCATGTGTTATTATAAACACATTTCCTCCGCTTTTAAAAGGTATTTACAGGACGGTCCTTCAGTGTGAAATGGCTATTGTAAGTTGAATAAGAGATTTTTTCTGTTGTGGGGCTCTGCAACACAGTGTTTTCTCAAGCCATTAAATCAAATGTCAAAATAGTTTGATTTCCTACTTCACATGTGATGGCTGTGGGCATTCTTTGGCTGGTTTAGTTGTTTGTTTTGTGTGACTTTTACATTTCTGTCATTACATCTCACCATTAGCCATGCCAAAGACAACATATGTTGTTTTGGAGTTTCTTGGCCCTTCAAACTTTACAGCTGTTGGTAGGCAGATTGTGTTTCCTGTAGACAGAGCCAGGCTAGCAATTTTTTCCCCTGTTTCCAGCCTTTATGCTTAGCTAAATTAACCAGCTGCTGGATGTCGCCTTTTCATTTAGCAAACAGACGTGAGAGTGGTAGTAATTATCTCATCTAAATCTCAGCATGACAGCAAATTTCCCAAAATATCGAACTATTGCTTTATAAAAATACCACATGAATAAGGAGTTATCCAGCTTCAGGACTTAGAAATGTATTAATTAAAGGTCCTATGACATGCTGCTTTTTGGATGGTTTTATATAGACCTTAGTGGTCCCCTAATACTGTATCTGAAGTCTCTTTCCCGAAATTCAGCCTTGGTGCAGAATTACAGCCACTAGAGCCAGTCCCACAATGAGCTTTACTTAGGATGTGCCATTTCTGTGTCTGTAGCTTTAAATGCTATTGAGGAGGAGAGAGGGGGGGCAAGGTGGAGGGTGGGGGTGTGGCCTTGACCAACTGCCATGCTTCGCTCATTTGCAAGCCATGATGTCTCTCTCGTTCTCATGGGCGGGCCAAATTCTCTGGGCGGGCAAAGCATAGAAAGGGGAGGTAACCTTTCCCCTTATGACGTCATAAAGGGAAGATTCCTGATTGGCCCATCTGAGCTTTCATTTTCTCAAAGGCAGAACAGGATACCCAGGGCTCGGTTTACACCTATCGCCATTTCTAGCCACTGGGGGACCATAGGCAGGCTGGGGGAACTCATATTAATGTTAAAAAACCTCATAAAGTGAAATTTTCATGCCATGGGACCTTTAATGTAAGCCTTCATATAGCCCTTTTACTGTAAGCCTCCTTCATTTAGAGAATATGATATCACCGCATGTCACCCAAAATCAAACATACAAGTTTTAACAAGAAGAGGAGAGAAAAAAAATGCTTTTAAATAATAACTGGCAGCAGTCTGTAAATCTTGAGATTTACAGACCTGTATCTTCTTAGGCTCTTTTAAATAATGACTGTGATGTTTTTTATTTAGATGGAGATCATTTACACTAGAACATGTTCCTCCTGAATTGAGAACAAAGAGATCAAAGACTCTCAACTTGTTAAACCATCAAATATGCAGCTGAAGGAAGACATTCTCGCTGTATTCAAGCCACTTTGAATCCATGGAAAGCTCTATACAAATTAAATTTATTATTATTATTATTATATCCAACATTGCATCAGTTTTTACAGCATTAGAAAACAATACCCAGGTTGTCATCACTGTCAGTGTAGTTCACTGCAATTGCTGCAGCCCCAGGCATGTATTTTTCCTGGTGACATCCCAGGTTAAAAATCGTATTAGTCTTTAGCAAATGTCAGCAAATCCTGACTGAGCTGTTACAGATCACAGGGAGAGCATATGTGAATTGTGCTTCGAGGCAGTTATTTTCATTGGGGCCAAAAAGAAATGAGTGGGAGAGGGAAAGAAAGAGAGAGAGAGACAGAGATGTCCTCATCACGACTCTGCCAAGAAAGCTGAGTCATGTAAGACGAGGAAAAAAAAGGCCCCTCACAGAATATTAAAAATGAATAGGACATGGACATTTTAAACATAATGAACAAGAGTAGTGAGGAATATTTCAAAACATATGTCGGCGATCAGAAAACGTTTGTTGGCAGTAAGTCGACTGAAGAAAGATGTGATAGAGTAAGGAGTTAACGTGGAGCAAGAAGCATTAATGTGAAGAGGCGGAGCAAAGAAGACAAGCGTGAAGGGGGGGAGTGATAACGTGGCAAGAGATGGGAGAGGCTGTGTCATTGTTAGAGAGCTCAGAAACGTATATGTGGACATGTTGTATACACACAGAAAGAGAGAGGCCGGTGCAGCAGCAGGAAGCAGCGAGAGGAGAGGCAAATAAAACTCAACGCCCCTCTCTGCCGAGCATCCATTTACTGAGCAGCTGATGTTTGCTGCTTCACTGGATGCGTACAGACTCAGCAGCGACAGAAGAGAAGAAAAAAAACCTACAGTGCACTTGGTTTCTGGTGGATTTGGATTACAGCACTCAGGAGGCAAAGTATATCAACCTTGTCACCGTTGGGAAGAAGAGGCCCTGGAGCACTTCTGAAGAGGCTTGTTGCATCATTTTTTTGAAAGAAATGTCCACATTGGATAAACGAAACCTCAGAGGGAAGGAGTATTTATAACACAGAATCTAACTGAAGCTGCTCTTTTCTGTGTGAAAACTCTGAGGAATATCTGGAGAATTCCATAGGCTCGTCCAGCTGATTAAACACCGACCGAGGAGTAGCTGAAGGAAATACTGCAGTCTTTCCACTTCATCTACGTGGGGATTCTACAGGTTGCTCTCAAGCCTAAGTTCCAAGCATGACCACCATGCAAAAGCTGCTGCAGCAGCTGCCGGTGAACGCAGTGAACATGGTGAAGTCGGTACAGAGCCAGGTCCAGGGCCAGGGCCAGGAGGAGGACAAGAGCCCCGTGCTGACCCCCGACGGCGGGCAACAGACCTGGTACAGCGCCCTGCAGTCTGATGAGCTGTGCCACCTCCGATCTGGAGGTACAGGAGGAGGAGGAGGAGGAGGAGGAGGAGGAGGAGGAGGAGGAGGAGGAGACCGCGAGGAACGGGCACCACTGGAGGAAGGTGGTGGAGGTGGTGGAAGTTTCCTATCTCAGCCTTTGCGGTAGGAAAATCCAGGAGAATACAAACCTGTTTAACCTTTCACGCTACAGTTATGTATATATGTTAGGGCATTTTTATTTATTTATTTCAATGGAAAATTAAAAAATTGTTTTCACTTTGTTGTTAGTTTAGCTGCTTACCTTTTAGGGCAGATTACAATGGGCATAGCAGAATAATAAGAGAGCAAGTCAGTTGTCGGTACCCCCCAACGCAAGATATGTCTTCAGGGTCGTAAGACAATTAATCTATATCGATGACGTTTTATTTCTGGGATTGTTCTGGTGCCACCGGAAATTCCGCCGGATTTCCCCAATATTCAGCCGGATGTCCGTCACCTTCCTCTTTCTTTGTGTTGGCATTTTAAACTCCGGTGGATTTCTGAGGACTATGGTTAACTGCTCCTCAGATCGCTGCAGGGTAAATCCAGACAGCTAGCTAGACCATCTGTCCAATCTGAGTTTTCTGTTGCACGACTAAAACAGTCTTTGAACGTACACGTGTTCAACCAAAACAAGTTCCTTTCCGAGGCTATTTTGCAGCGGCACCGTTGCTCCGTCCGGCACTCAGCGCCGCCCAAGACAGTTTACAGTTAAAAAGTGTAAAGAGTGTATCGACTTTAGGGCAACTAACAATTATTTTAATCTGCAGATTATTTACTGGATTAATCGACTAGTTGCCTGTCTATAAAATGTCAGAAAAATACTGAAAATGCCCATCTCATCTCACGGAGTCCAAGATCACATTTCCAAATGTCTTTTCTCCGACCAACAGTCCAAAACCCAAAGACATTCAGTTTACAATATATGATGAAAAGAAAATCCTCACATTGGAGAATCTTAAAGCAGGAAATGTTTAGTATTTTGACTCAAACAATTAATTGATTTGCTAAACACTTTTTTATGTTCTGTCCTGTTTCAGCTCCAGTCTATAGATAACTTTTTATTTAATTTTTTTATTTAACCTTTATTTAACCAGGTAGGTCGTTGAGAAATGAAAATAATGGTTAGTTTCAGCCCTAGATTCCATGCAAAGGCCATAGAAGCTGCTGTACTCTTTAATTACTCAGACTTCAAACCTTTCAAACGAACATCAAAAGAGGTTCTCTTTGGAAATATATTACTATAATTTCACTTCTGGATTTTATTGGGTCGTACCGATAGATTATTCTCATTTTACAGGATGAGAGCTTTACTGAAGCCAAGACTATTTTACACCAAGAAAAAAACAAGAAACTTTCAAAAGTCTCAGCTGACAAAGTCGGCTTATGCAAAACTATGTAAAATAAATGCACGCTGCGACTCCGCAGTTTCCTCTGATTCATGCAAATACATTTTCACATCCGCTCCTTTCTAATGTTGCTGCTGTCGTGCAGAGCTCTGTTCTTGGTGAACAACATGACATTGCGTCTGAAGTTGTATCATTGAACATTGGCAGCCTACTTCCATGGAGACTTTCCAGCTGAAGAGTCGTGCTGATCTCTTGGCTTTGGTGCCAGGTAACCTGATCGGCTGTACTCTGTTGTACCACAGCGGGTTAAATAATTCAGAGCTGTTTGTAAATTCAGCTGTTGTTCGTCAGGGACGGGACAAAATCCCAGAGAAATAAGAGAACCAGTGTTGGTGTAGAATTACTGTGGGCCCTTTCGGCATGAGCAGTATAAAACCAGTCAGAGGGTCGTTTCAGGTACTCAAGATGAGGCTTTATTTCTAAGATAAGTCACTGAGGTGGCATTTATAGTTTGTTAAAATACATCATGGTCCAGCAGATAGACTGTACAGTACCTGGGACTCCATTTACAACTTCTCACTTTTGAATTCATTGAGCCATTCAATCTTTCTGTTGGCCCAATATATCATATGCTTTGGCAGATAAAAAAGGAAGTAGGAAAGAAGGCTTTTAGTGTCTAAAATGGTAAAAGACATGTGCTTTTCTTTTCTATATAGGCTGTTAAATTGTTGTAAAATTACTTTTTCCTCTATCTTTTCCTTTAATCATAATGTCATTGCTCTGTTTTTAAGCAACCTATGTGCCACTACTACTAACACTACGGCTTTTACTAATAATGCATGTCTAATATGTCTGTGGTTGCACATTGCTGATAATTCCCCTTTGACAGGTTTAATGTTTGACAGCAAATGTATACAATATTTTCATGTCTGGTTTTAATAAATTATGTTGATCAAGGTGGTAAATTGACACAAGCTGCAAAACAAATGTAGGCTATGGTCGGTAAGTTTCTCTACTCATATTGGCGGGTAAAAACATTGAAAGTGCCTGCTGTATTTTTACCTAAGTTGGCCTTTAAGTCATAATTTAGTTTCCGATTTCCTAGAATGCCTGTTGATACCTGCCAGAGGAATGATGTGTGCTTTTGACATGAAGGGAAAGGGAGTGAGAGGGGGAGCATACAAAGAACAAGGTCAGAACGACATCATGTAGTAGCAGCAGCAGCAGTGTGCAAACTGTAATGCCTACCATTCGGTGAGATACTGTTGATTTTTAGCCCCAGTATTGGTGTGGCTCTAGGGATGACAGTGTCTTTGGTCCAGACTGAAATTTCAAGAATATTAGATGCATTGTAGTGAAATTTGCTACAGATATTCATGATGCCCAGAGGATGAATCCCTCTAATGACTTTGGTGATCCCCTGACTTTTCCTCTAGCGCCACTGTTATAAAGCTTTCATGACAAGACAATCATGTTTCCCGTCAGGATGAATGAATACCTCGGTAGACCCGAAAGTTTTCATTTAGCTGCATCATTAGTTAAATATGTTAATGTAACCAAAATTATCAATGGATGGATGTACTTTATTGGTCCCAATAAAGTACATAAACACACAGTAAATGCACATATAAACACTAGAATAGAGAAATATATATCAATAGAAATAGAAAATAAACAGCTAACTTTTTTATGACTAAATTATCTAACTTCCCAGACTAAACTGTACCTTTGTGTTCAGTGCTAGCAAATGTTAGCATGCTAAGATCTAAACTAGATTGTGAACATGGTAAACAATATACATGCCTTGTTAACAAGGAACTTCAACGTTTTTCATGCTCATCCGAATATTTTATTTACCATATTTGGTAAAGTGTGGGGGCAAATTCGAAGAAGGAAGGGTGGACATTTGCTAAACAGTCTGTTTTTATTTAGATGTTTAGATGTGATTAATGGAATCCAGAACGCTCCAGTCCAGTTATTCACAGGAATAAGAAAAATACCAAATAATAAATCTGGCATAGAAATATAAGACATCACCACTAGCTGCTTTTTTAGGTGTTTTGGGTTTGACTTTTTTTCTTTAATGCTTTGTCCCTTTAAAAATACAAAAAAAAAACATTTCAGGTTTAGAAGTTGACATCGAAGGAAGTGGACGAAGGCTGTAATAAAGAGAGTTGATAAAAAACGAGATTTTTATGGAGTCATGGCCAGAAGCCGCGACCCATCATCACAATTTCACAGGGATAAAAAGAACCTTCATTTTCTCCTGGAAATCAGCATTAGTGTTACTTCGCCTCATGTCTAGCCTTTCAGTGCTTTGGGCAAAGTTATCTTTGCATTGTGTTAGAGTTCATTTTTTAAGTTGCTTTGAGACACCGCCACATATTTGTAACCAAGAAACCAGCGTCATCTCACCGCACGCATCCAGAAATAACCCGTCACAAACAGCATTTTATAGATACTGTCAGGTTTTAATTTGACTTTGATGAATTTAGGTTTTGAAGTGTGTGACGGAGTGAATATAATTCATGCAATGGAATTATTAACACTTTGATGCTTGATGGAGATTAAAGCAGAACTTTTTAGCACACAGAAACACACACACGCACACACACGCGCACGCACGCACACACACACGCACGCACGCACGCACGCACGCACGCACGCACACACACACACACACACACGTTAAACTTGTTATGCGGCGGCCACTTCATAACAGATTGCAAGGCCTCCATTCAATGCTGTCACACCACCAAAACAGATGAAATATGAAGTATACCCTAACAGCCTCCCACTCATACTGAGGAATGATGTAAAAATGTCAGTTGGATTAAATAGTTTGGAAAGTAATTTGTAGTGTTGGTTTCAGTGTGTTTGAAGTACATGTGGTTTTCATTGCATTTAGAACAAAGATGTAAAGTAAAAACTAAATGATTTAACTAAATTAAAATCCATTTCCAAATCAGAATGGGCAGTTTAGAGTATTTACATTTGAGTAAACTCTCAAGATCAGCACTCAGAGAACATACATGTACTGTATAAGCTCCATAATCTTCTGAATTTGTTATTTTACTCATTTAAAATCCGCATCTGGATATAGATCAGCTTCAAAATACACATTTGATAAGGTTTAAGAATACAGCAAATCATGATGTCAAGTACTTTGTAAACACGTGGTGATGCTATCTGCACCAAAACCAGTCTGTTCTTCCTGCCACTACTAAAATTGTTTGTATGAAATATCCTCCTAATAACAGACAAAAAAACCTAGGTAGCCTAATCAACGTATTTATATAATATAGCACTGTCTGAGTTGCATTGTATCCTCCTCGTAACACCTGTCGTATGTCAGTGTGAGTGGCATGGAGTAGATCACAGCTCAGCAGCACAGACCTTCAGCCAGATGCAACAAGGACAGTGCAGGATGGCAGAAAATCACTTAACTTCCTTGCATTGCATCATTTGTTGCCTTGGAAACTAGTTGGAGGAAATGTGCAGCTCTGCAGCCATTTAATCGACTCGCCCACCACTAACCTTAACCCACCCAAGTTTAATATTTGACTCTTTCAGTTAGTATACGTTTCCTGATTGGTAGATTTGAGTTTAAGGTTTTGTTGGCAACACACACTTCACATGGAAACTACAGTTTTGTGAAGTAAGAAGGTAGTGGTGATACATTTCAAATATCCAAGTTATGATCTGTTAAAACACTGTTGTTATCTGTCTGAGATTAATATAATAGAAAAGTGTGTACTGTCCACAAAAGATTCAACATTTACAGCGATGTTTATTGTCTCTGTGAACAAACAAATAAATTATGTACAACCCTTTTTTTTTTACACCTTGTCAAACGCCTTAACAAGCTTTATTTCAGTGTAACTGATTCACATTGAATGATTTAATATTTTCGGGGTTTCTTCGATGTTATCTTAGAGGCACAATTTCTATACATGGTCAATATACAGTCGATATAAATCGAGTGGTTGTAAACGTATATGGGTGTACACATATCAAAACTTTTATGTTTAATCAAACGTAACGTGTTGCTTTAAAGTCAGTATCCTTCAGGTCTTCTGTTTCTTCCAAAATGTAACAATATACAATGTTTAGTAAAGCCCAAGGTTTTTATGAACTAGAAAAAGGAGAAGTAATTGTTGTCTTCTGTTACTTGACAAAAGAGAGAAGCAAAACAGATGTCATCGATCAGTATTTCAACATTTAATTAGGCGGGCATCTTTATCTTGGCAGCTGTAGCATTGATCCTGTCTGCACTGTTGCTGTTTGCAGGTCCCTTCCTGGCAGGTTTTGTAGAAACTGTCGGTGTTGTTTTTGTGTGTTTGTGTTGCAGCAAAGTGGAGATGTCGGCTTAGATCCACTCAAATCCATTCAAAGGATCCTGCTTCTCATGTGTGAGGTAGCTAGTCTGTTCCCATCGTATCTGACAGGGAGGACGGATGAACAGTTCCAGTTCCAGTAAACTTATGTAGATAGAAATGACAGCTGTCTTCATAAAATAGGAAAACAACAACATATACTCTTTTTTTTGATACCTTTCTTTGAGAAATGAAACTTTTCGCCAACTTTTTACAGTCCAGACTGAAATATTTATATTTCTCTATATATCTATATTTCTTGTCTATCTCTGTAGCTATTGGATAGATATTCACGGTAGGGCTTCACAATATATCCTTTTATCGTCATCGCAATATCAACTGGTGCAATAACCATATCGCGAAAGGCTGCGACATATCGCAAAAGACACTCAGAGATTTTTTTTTTTGTGTTAAATGACAGAAAATATCGGGGGAAAACTGCACTTTTATTCATTTATTAGTCATTTTTTTATTTAGTGGTGCCTTTTATATTCAATTCAATGTTCAATTTGCTCCATAAAAGAATGTTGTAAATGATTTCCTTTTACTTGTTTTAAATTCAACAACCAATTTGTTGTGTTTTTGTAGAATACTGAAAGCAGCAGAAATGCAGAACTGAGAACACTTTAATATCTGTTTATTTATCGCAGGTAATATCGTTTTTTTGCAATATTTATAGACGATATCGCAGATCGGATATTTTACACATATCGTGCAGCCCTAGTTTACGGTGCCCAGAGGATGAATCCTAATAACTTTAGTGATGCCCTCAATTGTCATCTGGTGCCAACAACAGGTCTAAATTTTACATTGTCTAATACTTTGGTTAATAACCAAATCCTGCAAAACTACAGTAATATCATTCCCATAACCCTTTGTGTTAATAAGACAGTACATGCTTATTTATATAGCACATTACCACAAGCAGGTAATCAGTTATGGATGATGACAGTTACTCCTCAACTCAGGTGATGCAGGTGATTCTGACAATTCATTTGATCAAATGCCAGAATATACAAACAGTGTGTTTCTCAAAGATATTCAGTATACAATGATGTAAAAGAAGAAGTAGAAATACATTAGAAAAAGGGAGCTGGAACATGGACATGTTTTACATGTGTGCTGGATGAATGATTAAACAATTGGTTGATAATCAGATTGATTATGTTGATCAGACAACATTTGCTGACTTATTTTCTGTCTATTGACTCATTTCAGCACTGGAATCTCTGTTCCCACAATGGATGGTTATTGAGATCTAAATAATAAAGAAGTGAGCTTGTATGATACTAATAGCCACATCTTCTGATGGAGAAATGTTTATTCCCCCATTCCTGCTAAAATATCTATAATTTCTCTGAGAGGTCAACACGTTTGATGGATTATGGCACTTTCCAATTACCCCTTCTTTTAATGAGCTCAATGGGGCTCATAGGTTTTGAAGCTGCATTTCACACTTCAAATAGTATAGTGTCTGGGTCACTCTTGCAGACTTTGGTACAATTTGAGCATTTGATGGAAATTGTAAAACAGGTCTGTGTTTCTTGTTTGAGGACTCGGTAATCAGAGTATTCTTCTGTTTTGTGTGCGGCTAAAACAAAGAAGCGAGCTAATTTTCAGTGTTTTTCCTCCCTCAGACATGATGACTTGAAGGAGATGCTTGACAGCAACAAAGACTCCCTGAAGCTGGAGGCAATGAAGCGGATCGTGGCTGTGAGTATAAATAATGTTTACTTTGGGATTTCACTGATCAGCAGGTCCGGCTGCACGTCGAGTGACAGGACAAAAGGCATGGAAAGTTTTGAGAGAAAACGTCACGTGCAACTCAACATGCATCATTTTTAATGAATTCAGACAACTGTAAAGACACAAAGCTTGTTCTCTGTACCAAACTTGATTTCATAATTTTGATGGTAAAGATGCTGCCGTAACTGTAGTTAAGATCCTTAAGATTGAATATCCTTCATCTGTAAGACAAAGGCAGTTTGGGATGATTTAAGTACAGTGGTAAGAGATATAAACTCCGCAGTCAGCTGTTATTATATTCAAAATTCATAATCTGAAGCTCCACACACATCTATTCATTCATCATCCCTGCAGGAGTGAGAAGATGGAAAGAAAGGAAAAGCATGAAAAGGGGCTGAAATAAAATTTAAAAAGTTGCACTATCTCTACAAATAATTGAAAAATGTCACCTCGTGAAATCCTCACTGCTGATTTGGTTTGCTTTTCTCTGCAGATGATCGCCCGTGGTAAAAACACATCAGATCTCTTCCCTGCTGTGGTGAAAAATGTGGCCTGTAAAAACATTGAGGTTTGTTATGAAGCTAGTTTCCTGTTGCTTCATGTATTATTTGCTCCTTTTTTTGTGTAGTTTTATGTGGTAGAAAAAGTTTCTTTCTGCGTTAAGGCTTTTTTCTTTTTTTATTCCTCATTTTGCTTGCTTGTTATCATATTTTTTTTAAAACCCGTGGGATTCGGCTTTATCTCACCTGAACGAAATTGCAATTTTTCCTCCTATTTCATGGTTTCATCGCTTTGATTTATCTCAGTGAAAATAACTGAACTAATCTACATAATTTGAATTCAATCTGGTTTTTTTTTCTCATCGGCCTGTTTCTCTTTTACCGTACTTCTCCTCTCCACAGGTGAAGAAGCTGGTCTATGTTTACTTGGTGCGTTATGCCGAGGAGCAGCAGGATCTCGCTCTGCTCTCCATTTCCACCTTTCAGCGAGGGTTGAAGGTACAGCAGCTTTCATAAGTGACATTTCCTTTCAGATTTTGACTTTTTGACAACAGAAAGAAACACATTTATCAAAATTCTGCGTGGGTCTAATGTTATGATGAAAACACAGATTTACTGTATGTTTTTAGCAATGCTAGCAGCTTGGCACTATGGATAGCAATGTTAATGTGTCAGTTGGTCCTCTACTTTGGTCCTGACTAAAATATCAACAAAATATAACAAATATTGGACATATATCCTTGAAAATTGTACTGACATTTATGGTTTCCAAAAGATGAATCCTACTGACTTTAGTGATCCTCTGACTTTTCCTCTAGCGCCGCCATTATGGTTGACATTTATGATTTGGAGTGTAATATCTTGACTATTAGATGGACTGCTGTGAAATTTGCTACGGATTTCCAAGGCAAATACTTGTTCCCTTAACTGTTCATCTAGCGCCGCCAACAGGTCAAAATGTGTCAAATGTGTTTTTCTATGACCAAATACCTTCCAAACTAGTGACATTCCCATCAGCCTCAGTTGTAGCTGTGTCGATATCTAGCCTAATATATTGATGTCGATATAATATCGAAATATTGCACAGCCCTAATATGAACCCTGTCAACCAACGACAGAAAGATTGCTTCTGAAATTTTTGTTCTGTGTTTCTGCAGGATCCGAACCAGCTGATCAGAGCCAGCGCCCTGCGAGTCCTCTCCAGCATCCGAGTCACCATCATCGTCCCTATAATGATGTTGGCCATCAAAGAAGCTGCTTCTGATATGTCTCCATACGTCAGAAAGACGGCCGCTCACGCAATTCCTAAACTCTACAGGTGACTTACCGAGACTTTTTTTCAGTACGCAGGCCCCTGATTCCCTGTTTTGAGTGTAAAGACAGTACGGTGAATTTTAGATTATTTCACTCATTAATACATATAGGAAGATGCCTTCTAGTTACAGACATAGGCTTTATATCAAAGATTAAAAGAAGCATAAATGATACATTTGTAAGATAGAAATCAGTTTTTGAGGCTGCAGCATATTAGAGCATTCTGATCCCCAGTTTGAGAACAACTAGGCTAAGATCAAACGTTGTTATGACTTAATGTCATCGTGAAATTAAAGCCTTTTATGGCAGTAAAAGGTACATCCATTATTGCTCTGGCAATCTTTTGTTTGAGAACAACAGTATGAGAACAAATTAGCGGTAACTCTTTCTCCAGCAGTTTCATGCATTTGATAAGAATGATATTTGATTTCATTCTTCTCTGCTCCCAGTTTGGATCCAGAACAGAAGGACCAGCTGATTGAAGTCATAGAGAAACTCCTCGCCGACAAAACTACGGTGAGTTTTTGCAACGCTGATTCAGTATTTTTTTCCACCAGATTCTTTTTCTTTTTTTTTTTTTTTAAACAAATGCAAATAGAAATTTGAATAAGTGCACTCATTCTCCACCTTGCAGTCTTTGCATAAGCTGTAGCAGGGGCGATTCTAGGATCAGACCTTTAGAGGGGCTCAGCACCTAATGAGAATGTGACACGGATACAGGGCCTTGCAGTGAGCTGTAGTCATTTTCAAACCGAAATTCACTCACTATTTACAGGTGTATTGTTCTATTTAAGATGCAATTTGAGAATGCATGGATTGTATTTCTGTGCATCGGTAATCCTCATAGATAATGTACTCTCCTGATATTTAAGAACATTATCCTAACATCCCCCACTTGTTGTATGCTGTAGTTGGTGGCAGGAAGTGTTGTTATGGCTTTTGAGGAGGTGTGTCCGGAACGCATTGACCTGATCCACAAGAACTACAGGAAGTTGTGTAACCTTCTGATCGACGTAGAGGAGTGGGGGCAGGTCGTCATCATCAACATGCTGACCCGCTACGCCAGGACCCAGTTCCTCAACCCAAACATGAACGTGAGTAAGAATCAGAGGCAGTGCAGTCCCCAAAAGTGATCACTTTATAGAAGTGTAACTTCTGCTCACTAGTAGTTTATAAGCCGTATTTTTTATTTAGTATATAAAATGACAGGAAATAGTGAAAAATGCTCATCACAATTTTTGCTGTTTTTGTCTGACCCACAGTCCAAAAAATATTAGGTAACACTTCACTTGAAGGTATCTACATAAGAGTGACATGACACTGTCATGAACACATGACACTGTCATGACACATGAACTCTAACCCTAACTCTAACCCTAACCCTAACCATAACTTGTCATGACAAAAACCAAATCACACTTACTAAAAGAAGCGTTATGTCATAAACGTTTATGACTTGTTTATAATGTTTATGACATGGTCATGACAGTGTCATGTCACTCTTATGTAGATACCTTCAAGTAAAGTGTAACCAAATATTATATAATATTTAATATATAATATTTATATATATTTAATTTACAATGAAATAAACTAAAAAAGCAGTTAATTATTTTACGTTTGTGAATCATTTTCTTTAAAAACAAATTCCTGATAACTAACTTAAAAGAGCACGGTCTCACGACAGTTCGTGAAATGGTCACGTTATTTTTAATTTATTGATTTGTGTACATTGATTCATGTTCACGGACACGATTATCTTGTTTATTTCGTGTTGCTGAGAACGTAATGTTTTCGTGCTGGTCAGCACGTAATGGGAAGCATTAGGAGGTTGGATTTCGGGGTTTCGGAAAAGAAGGGGAAACGACACGCCGGGACACGAGCCGCGGTCTCTGGGGAATGCGCCACAAAAAGAACGGTGAAAGGACACACCACATGCCGGGACACGATCCCCGGTCTCCGGGGTGAAAGTCCTGTGTTGTTTGACCCATCCACCACCCCAACCAACCTCCCTACGCAGACTTTCAGCATTTCATACTACTCACTACCGTAGTCGTGCTGTGATCACGAAACATACTTCCCATTTAAATACATTACTTTCAAAATCGTCCTCACCAACACGAAAAAAACGAGAAAAACGTGTCCTTGTACACGAATCCATAGATTAAATAACGTGACCATTTCACGAACTGCCGTGAGACTGGCTTAATCCTTTATCAAAATTGTCTTTTTGTCAATTGACCAATCAATTAATAAGGGGATTGTTCCAGCACCACAAGCAACATAAAGCTTTTACACTTACTATGCACTTTGCCACTGCTTGCACAGGCATATTTACTGTTTTACTACCATGTGTAATATGGGTTTTTTCAATGAATCCGATCACATAAAGGACATACTGTAATTGTTTACTTCCTTGTTGCATTTTACTGAAGTCCTTGCAAACTTACAAAACTCAGAAGTAAATTTACTCCTTGTGTTTCATCACCAACAGCTCATTTGCATACTGTAGGAACAGGATTTGGGGAGATTACTGTGCAACAAGTGTTTAGGTGTATTTATTGAAATAATAGACTTCGTTCTGCCATTGTGACTGTGCAGAGGTACAAATTGAAACCATCCTATCATTGTTTTCCTCTTTCACCGCTGCCAACTTGATGATATTGTTTCTCTGTCTTTATCAGTTTTTCAGACCCACCTGTCGACATATTTTCTCAAAAGCAACTAGCAACAAATTGAGACATTTTCACATTCATACTGTGATGAAAATTGTCATTGTTATTGTGGTCATTTCCAATGCATGTTGTGACAAATGTGGTGGTACAGCCATTTTGCACTCTCCATGTTTGTTTATAACAAATATATTTAAGAGCAAATTACCATCTAGTGACTTCGAGAGTCGTTTTCCTTTTACGCAGCCAATAACTACTTTCTATGCGAGAGAGATCTCTGTCTTGGTCTGTTAGTTCCCCAACACACTGCTTAATTCCCACCGTCTCTGCAGGAGTCCCTGCTGGAGGAGGGAAGCGACAAGACCTTCTACGGCTCGGATGAAGATGAGGACGAGGAGGAGGACGAGGAGAAAGATAAGAAGGCAGAGGCTCCTGCCATGGCCAAGAGGAAGCCGTACGTCATGGATCCAGACCACCGGCTGCTGCTGAGAAACACCAAGCCGCTCCTGCAGAGCCGCAATGCAGCTGTGAGGCCGCTGCACTTTTGAATAATACACACAACTTACATCAGTATAACAGCCCATTAACTCTCCTCTTGAGTCAGTTGCCATGGTAGATCCTAATTGTTTTCCCTCCAACATTATTCCACATTGAGCAGCAGGTCGCGTTGTGAGTAGTTGCGGTCTTCATATGCACGACCTTGGTTCATGTTAAAAAGCAGCTGAAGTGCCTTTGAGCACTTAATCAGGCCTGACCTCTCACTCGGAATTGGACAATCTCCCAAAGGAAATGAACAAAGTGTCACACATTACTGCTGCTGTGGTCACCTTGGAATGCCTGTTTGTTCCGTGTTAGATGTTATGAAATTCCCCCGTCGCACATTATTCTGCTGGAGTCGAGCTGCGTGCTTTAAAGATCAACCCCGTTCCTCAGGCAGAAAATGTTTTTCCTTATCTTGCATGTAGCATAGCAGACAATCAGTGAGCTCTATAATTGCGCTTTATGCAGCTTATTGTTTTGCACCTATTAAGTAATTAATGAATGGTTTCCCCTTTGCTCCGATATCTGAAGTTAACTTGTTGTGGGCCTGTTTGAAGCTCTTATTTTGCCATATACATGTGCTTCTTAGTGGGGCATTGGGAGTAAGAATCCACCACTACACATACTCCTTAAAGCAGCTATGGCCATTATTATTATATTGACATAACATGAAATGGCAATGTGAAAACAGTGTGAAAGTGTTTGCTCGTAGTGATGAATCTACAAAGAAGTATCACACTCAGCTTTACAGTGCTTTATAGTGAGTGGCAGCTCATTGGTTTGCTGTCTGGCCCACAACTTCTGTTACTGTTCTGGTTCACTCTCACCCAGTGGCGGTTTTTGGCACAGGCGAAGCGGGCAGCCGCCCGGGGTGCATTTTTTTATGACTCATGGGGGGGCGGCATGAGCACTTAAAAGTTAGGAGTGTGATAGGAGTGTGTGTTTGTGTCGGCCGTCTGAAATGCAAACATTTTTTGAGTACTTTTTTTTTTTTAAAGGGCGTGCGCCCGTGAGCATTCAATAGGGGAGCAGATTTCATACAATAACATCATTGATGATTTTGCATCAAGGAAGGCCAGAAAGGTCAGGTTTTAGTTTGTGTTTTAGTTAGTATAACAGTTAGATTCTCTTTAGTGTGTTTTCACATTTGTGTGATGAAGGATTTGTGCTATTTAGAATAGGCCTATTTATTCTATATTTTATTTGTATATTATTCTTAATATTTTATTTATATTATTGTTGCTTTCTGCTGTTGTTACATTTTTTATATATCTGATTGTATATATTTTTGGCACATTTATTTAGATATATATATCGCCCTGGGTGTAATTCAATGTAGAACCGCCCCTGCTCTCACCGCTCTAATAGTGTTGTTTTCGGTCGCAGCAGGCAGCTGTTTTTAGTGAAAACACTGTAAAAACCCACTGTACACTACCTGCTCAGCACCAAATAGCAGACAGACACTTTTACTAACCAGCTGGTGAACATAGTGGAGCGTTTAGCAGCTAAAGAGCCAGATATTTTCCTCAGGAGTTAGTAGAGACCAAAACAGAGCTAAAAGAGAGTGAATATTGAACTTGCGTTTGCCAGGTGGACACAAACACAACTCCAAATGAAAGATAATGTTGCTCCGTAATGGCTAGATGTGTAAATAAGTGTAAGTTTGCCATATAAACTTAAAAAGTGATATATCAATGTTGTGTGTGGCGCCCAAGACGATTAGTTAGATGATTAATTTAAAGAACTAAAAACGCCCCAGAGCGTTTTTTCCCCTATCCCAGAATGATAAGCCGGTGTAGCTGGACCTTACTCCAGCGCTGACACAGCACTGCGGAGGTCTGGCAATGCGAGACTATGTCAACAGTGACATGAATACTTATGTGAACTCTGCAGCTCTCCTCAGCTCTGCAGAGAGTTTTAGCGTCTTCCAGCTCAGTGATTTTGTGGCCCAAAACTTTACAGTTTTGTTTCACTCTCACCGCACACTGCAATATGCTTATTGAGTGCTCAAAAGACCTAAAAAACACAACCCTTTTTCTTGATTGACTCAGTGCCAGAACATTAGTTGGATTTTAGTCTTCTCACATTTAGTCAAAACAGTATTTGATTTTGTTCTTTCATGGATATTCAACAGAATAAATCCAACACACTTCACATTTTCAACATACTGCAGTTTAAGGCAGTGATGGTGATGGAGTGCTGCTTTGGTAATGAATGAATTCACCCAGATTGACAATATAGTACATGTAACTGTGTTTTATATGGTGAGATTGTATCACTGGTGATGATTTACCCTTCCCTCTGTTGTCTCTTCTTGTTCCAGGTGGTGATGGCTGTGGCTCAGCTGTATTTCCATCTGGCCCCTAAAGCAGAGGTTGGGGTGATCGCCAAGGCCCTGGTCCGTCTCCTGAGGAGCCACAGGTGAGCTGTACTGTCTATATTTTTAAATACATTATCTAGTCTGATTGCTATACCAAATATTTTGGCAGCAGTGTATTTCAAAATGAACATTATTGTGGCTGAGAATGGACCTACGGTTGAAAATAATAAGAGCTGTGTCACTTTAAAAAGAACAATAAATATACAGTTGAATGTGACGAAACAATAATAGCGATGAAACTCAGCAAAGTGGAAAACTGTATGAGAACAGAGAAAAATGACAAGTGATGGTAGTAAAATAAATCTGTACAGCCCTGAAGCAGGAAGTGAAATTAAACAGGGAGCTCAGTGAGTCTGAGGTAAACATGAGAGCATAAACCATAGAGAGTGATGATGGCACATAGATTGCCTCTTGGCTGTAAGTCCTGCAAACTGTCAGCTTCTTATTGAATAAGTGCTCTTGTGGCTCTGAGTTTGCTGTAATATGATCATCATTCAGCAACAGCTCTCTGTGGGGGATCTGTCAGAAATCCGTTGCACCGTACGATAGGTTTGATTAGACTCTGTTATATTTATATGGAGTCTCAGCTTTAATTGCAAACACACCGGTCTTCTTACTTCGAAGAATAATGCCTTGATGTTTAACAAGAAATATACGCAAGTTTTTAAAACCATTTTATTGGTCTCGTTTGTGAACGACACCATCTACAAAGATACCCAAATGATGTCCTGATGATCACACAGCCAGGAGAAGAGGTGTAATCAGGCAGACGAAGTGAAGTCTGGGTTTACTAGGGGTCTGTATAGGGCATTTGAAATAAAAAATAATTTATAAACCAAATTGGTATTGATGCATTAGCGAAGGCTACAGGTCCTCTCTTATCAAACAAAAATCAACAGCAGAAAACAAGCCAACAGAAATGTTTCTACCATAATATCTGAAAAAAGTGGAGTCTCTTCTAAAAGGGGATTTACACTTTATTTAATACGTCTGTTCCTATCCTACTCAATTTCTCTATCAATCTCTCCCTCCAGTGAAGTCCAGTATGTTGTTCTTCAGAACGTGGCAACAATGTCGATTAAGAGAAGGGTGAGCTACACTCGGTGGTATCTTTTGGATGTTTGTGTGTGAAATTTGAAATCAAATGCTGATGGAGCTGCAGATTCACTGAGGTTTTTTATTCTTTCTTCCTGTCATTATGTTTCACAGGGGATGTTTGAACCGTACCTGAAGAGTTTCTACATCCGCTCGACAGACCCAACCCAAATAAAAGTCCTTAAGGTTCTTTTCTATTCTATTGTGCTGTTCTTCCTTTTCTCTATAATCATAATCTTCAATCAATGGAAGACCATTAATTCTCTCAATCTGAGTCATGGTAGTATAACATAAAGTATACAGCATCCTACAGCACACAGTTATCGAATCAACTCTTGCCGAATCAATTCCCATAAGTCAGAATGAAGCCGTTTTTAAAATGTAGACATCAATGTAAAAAACGTAAACATTTTTAAAACTGCTTCGGCACAGAGTTAACAGCACTAAATATGAAAAAAAGCTGAAATTACAGTAAACATGGCTTTGTATTCCCCTTATAAATTAAGCTTTCAGGGTTTCAAAAATGTTTATTTTTTTGTGTTTTTTTGCAGCTGGAGGTTCTCACCAATCTGGCCAATGAGACGAACATTTCCACCATTCTCAGAGAGTTTCAGGTACAGTGAACCACAACTAAAAGTAGCAAAAAAATTATTTTTTTTTGCAGATCTGTACTTCAGCCAGGAGTGATTCATCAGCTTGCTTTATGTTTTACTGTACTGAGTGAATATTTCTTTCCGACAGACGTACATTAAAAGCATGGATAAAGACTTTGTGGCCGCCACGATCCAAGCCATTGGCCGCTGCGCTACCAACATCGGCGAGGTGAGGGACACGTGTCTGAACGGCCTGGTGCAGCTGCTGTCCAACCGAGACGGTGAGTCTTTCTATGTGACAGTCTGGATGCTTTTTAAGTGATATATATTGCTGTATAGTACAAGGAATACATAGTTGCAGCTAGCAGTATCAGATATGAGGTCAATAGGATCATTTAATCATGCTTATTCATTTGCATTTGTAAATTATGAAATATAAGTTAGCACAGTGGAAAAAAGAAGCAGAACATAAGTTTAAGAAGATTAGATACGAATCTCCGAGACACAGACTTCATATCCAAACAAACTGGAAAAATCTAATAAAAACACTTTAACTTAAACAACCTGTTTTCTTCAGTGAATAAGTAAAGGACTGCATTTGAATTTTAGTAAGTCAGTCTACTTCAACTTCAACTTTATTTGTGTCCCCGAAGGGTGATTGGGTGTGCAGCAGGTATAAACACATAAAAGACATAAATACATACATGATAGACACACAGTCTCGAGTGGGGTGGGGTGGGCTGGGAGGGAATAGAGTAAACCTGAACAACAGTAAAAACTGGAACACAACCGTTACAGTATGAGAACAAATAAATACAAGTACTGAGCAAGGTGCATGGGTAGCAGCATCAAAGTAGCCTACACAAGAAAAGTGCTTACAGTATCAGCCTTACATCCATCCATCCATCTTCGTCCGCTTATCCGGTATCGGGTCGCGGGGGTAGCAGCTCCAGCAGGGGACCCCAAACTTCCCTTTCCCTTTTGCCACATTAACCAGCTCCGACTGGGGGATCCCGAGGCGTTCCCAGGCCAGGTTGGAGATATAATCCCTCCACCTAGTCCTGGGTCAGCCTTACAAAGTTGACACAATATAATCAGCAACAACCATCATCAACAACAACATCAGCATCCTTTACATCTCTGACATCCTCAACACATAGTCAACAGACTACAATAAATAACTAACCAAGAAATAAAGAAAGAAATAACGTAGCCACCTGGTTTAACTATGACTACTCCCCTGACCCATATTCAAGAGGGAAAAAGCTGCAGGTATAAAGGAGTACTTATACCTGTTACTCCTGACAGGTGGACATCTTAATCTAGGATGAAGATGAAGGAAATGAATTCAATATTCATTTGATGATTTATGTCTCTTCTTCCTGTTGTACAGAGTTGGTCGTAGCCGAGTCGGTGGTGGTTATTAAGAAGCTGCTTCAGATGCAACCGGAGAAGCACAGCGACATCATAAAGCACATGGCGAAACTAACAGACAACATCCAGGTGAGAGTCTCATTCACAAACTGCTGTCTGAATGTCTGAATTTAAAACTTCTAGTTACAACAAAGGTAAGTTACAGCAAAGTTGTTCTTGGTTTGAAAAACATCATGGGTTACTGTGTTAAATCAAGCTTGCCAAATGACGTTTAACTTTCCAAAACCCAAACACAACCATCTAATTTGATTTGAATTGTTCTCAGGTGCCGATGGCGCGGGCTAGTATCCTGTGGCTGATTGGAGAATACTGTGAGCATGTACCGAAGATTGCCCCGGATGTTCTGAGGAAGATGGCCAAATCGTTCACTAACGAAGAGGACATTGTCAAGCTACAAATCATCAATTTGGCCGCCAAGCTCTATTTAACCAACTCCAAACAGGTGTGACGACATTTTATCACTAGTATTTAAAAAGACTATAAAACATGAACTTATCAGCCGTGTGAGCAATGCTACCAAGCTTCAGGTCAGTGATGTCACCAATACAAACAAATCAATAAAGTCTTATCTTAATCTAATATTTAAAGAGTGTTTTATATGCTGCTAAAATCTGCTGCTGGAAATCTAATTTCCTTGCGGGAGTCATCCCAAAAGGATCAATAAAGAGAAGTCTAAGTCTAATCTATAATAATTCATCATCATTTATTTGTTTGTTTTTTCTATTATTAATCTGAATCTGCAAAGTAACTAGCAGTTAAACTTAATAAACAAATAAATATAGTGGAATAAAAAAGTACAATATTTGACTCTGAATTGTAAGAAGAAAGTTGTAAAAAAGTAGAAGTATAAAGTAGCAGAATTTGGAAATACCCAAGTTAAGTACAAGTACCTCAAAATTGTCCTTAAGTGGTACTTGAGTAAATATACTTACTTATATATATATATATATATATATATATATATATATATATATATATGTCTGAACATATACATTAACATGAATCCAACATTTTATTTGTAAAGATAAATCTTTATTTAATTTACACAACATTGATGATAGGCTTACAGGCCTGTAGGTAAAGTAGCTACAGTAGATACAGTTAAGCTTAAAGCTTTAGTGCGTAACTTTTTGATATTAATGAACGTCCGTTACATTCAAGCCATTGCCAAATTAGTTGATACAAAGCTAATTAAGACTCCACACAACTCCGTCTGTATTTCTCAGTATGGCTGTGTTCAGGAGATTGTGTCGTGACTTTCCTGCGCAGAAACTCGAGTGATGATAATTACCTCTTCTGAAGAGTTTTTATCCTCAGTGTCCTCCTTGCCTACTAGCAGCTGCATGGAGGAGGGGTGGGGAGGTGTGCAGTCACAGAAGGCTTGTATCATGTAGACGCGGCGACAGTTTTGTTGTCATTACTTAGAATTCCTCATGGGGGCGACAGAAACTACGCACTATAGCTTTAAGGATTTACTGTGCCACATTTTAACATTAAAACATGTCTAAATGCATACATGTATGTATAAATGTATGAATATGTCAACAATGATTATTTTAATAGCTTAGTATTGTATGCAGCATAAAAATATATGTGTTAAGGCTTTAGACCGCCCTACACGTTATTGTAGGCCCAGTTTATTATGCAACTCAATTGTATAAGTGCAGTATATATAGTAAGGGGTCCCTGCTCCGTCTCTTTTTCAGCCGAGGGGTCCTTGGCCTAAAAGACGTTAAAGACCCCTGACCTAGATACATTAGCAACTACCTGGCAACCCTCTAATCACCTTAGTAACTACATAGAAACACCCTAACATCTTTCCAGAACACCATAGCAACAACTTAGCAACCCTGCAATTTTCTCTAGCAGCTACCTAGCAACACCCAAGGAACTACTCAGAACATCCTGTAAAACACCTAGCAACCACCTAGACACTATCAACCAATTATTACCCAATGCAATGTTATGATATTACTGTTTGTACTTCCCTCATCCTACATGTCCTTCATATTCCTTCTTCTCGCAGACCAAACTGTTGACGCAGTATGTTCTGAACTTGGCGAAGTACGACCAGAACTATGATATCCGTGATCGGGCACGCTTCATTCGCCAGCTCATCGTGCCCACCGAGAAGAGCGGAGCTCTCAGCAAGTACGCTAAAAAACTGTTCCTCGCCCTCAAACCTGCACCAGTCCTCGAGTCTCCATTTAAAGGTACAGAAGGCGTTTACATTCAGCTGCGAGCGAGTCGAAAACTAAAAAGTCCCACTATAATTTGTGAGATAAACACTAAACACTGAAACAGAGATTACTCAAAGATGTGCTTTGATCAGCTTGTAGGTTTTTATCTAGTTTGTGATATTTCTTTGTGAGATAGATTTCCTAACACTTCCATGTTTATATTAAGAAAAGGACAACTTTTGGGATATTCATCAGGGCTTAATTACATTAAGTTGTTAGAAGTTGTTAGAAGTTAGCTACAGACATACACATATTTTAGTGACACTAAAACACTTTCCGAGGATATCATTATCTTTGATGTTGCAAATCAACTTTTATAAATCTTTAGAAATCATGTTTATTTAGTATCAACACAATTTCAGGGATAGTTGTCCCATGACATCCATGGGTACATTGCAAACAGGAACTGCAAATAGCTAATTTTGCAATATAATGATGCCAATTTGCCAAATGCAGCCCACAGCTTAGTAACAGACTCCATGGCAACATTGTACTTCCTCTTTAAATCACCCAAAGCACCTAAATTATAGGATCTGTAGTTCCAAAAATTAGATCATTAAAAGAATAATAATAGGAGTGATAAAAAGTGCAGATTTGCATCCTGAATTCCTTGTTCTTGGGTTTTTGCAGACCGAGACCACTTCCAGTTGGGTTCATTGTCCCACTTGCTGAATGCCAAGGCTGGTGGCTACCAGGAGTTGCCTGACTGGCCTGAAGCCGCCCCAGACCCCTCCGTGCGCAACGTGGAGGTGAAGGATTCTGTGCGTGCAGTGGGAACAGTAATATACAGAGACACAGGGGTCCTCTGGGCTCTCCAGGGGCCTCAAAAGGTGGAGGGGAGCGAGGGTTGCTCCTGCCCCAGAGCAGTGCCTCAGAGGGGCTGGACAGAGTCGTCCGAGCCTCACATCCAATATAACATTAACTCCAATATAACATTGATTCCTCTTTCACTAGCCATCTTTCATCCACTTACAGCTCATTAGCATTAACAGCTCATCCTTTTTGGCCTCCAGCTATTTCCAAATGGATGCTGCTTAATATCTCCCTCCCATGGAGGAGAATGAGTCACAAAGGAGAAAAGAGGATTACAGCTTCTATTTAGAAACGTCTGATTCACTGTGAAAACACAGTCGTGGTAACTTCACCTATCTCTCTGCTGCACTTGCTTCTGTTCGGCAGCAGCTCACTCGCCCCATCCAGGTGATTCTTCACCGATGTTTGAGCCAATAGCACATGCGATACAGAAGGGAACAGATTTGGGAGCTACAGCCTAAGTTTTCCCTACAAATCAGTATCAACAGCAGTAAACCACCTCTCCTGTAGTCTGTGCTAGAGTTTGACCTAAGGAGGGCTGGCACCTACAATTATACCAATATATCTGTACAGGTGCAGCTAATAGTTGATAATATGCATCAATTTATTTACTTATTACTTCCCAAATTTTCTTCAGGACTATAGCTAAATAAAGTAATTTGATCTGAGTCTTTTGTAGAACATCGTCCCAACTCACCAAAGTCCCTCCTCTTCTTCTCCATCCCATTCACTCCATGTGCCATCGGTTCATAACCAACAATGTGATCTAAATGAAGACATAAATCAAAACTTGAGTGTGTCACTTCTTTGTCAAAAGACTCAGTTTCAGGAGTGACCTCAGGGCTTGATTGTGCTGTCATATTTGTTAATTACTGTGATTATAGCATAGTTTTTGTTTTTACTCATAGCGCAATGTTCCATACCCGGTGTTAACGTCATCATTTCATTGTGAGTCAGATTTCAGGATGAGGCCACAGGTGCACTGAGTTATATTTTGACTGGTGGTGTACAAGAGACCATACAGGGAGCTTAGTTTGTTTTGAGATAAACAAGTTATATTGAGTTACATTATTGTTGACCGTTTCCAAAACATTTAATTCACTTCTAATTTGATTTCTGGCCCTCAGGCAAATATAATGTTTCTTGTAAAAGTTAAAACTCGAGTTTGAGATGAACTTGAGATATTTAATCCATCACAGTAAACAATTTCTTGCTTTTATGTTGTTATCAGAGTGACTTTACATCATGTGATGATGCAGCTGTGAGCAGTCTGTTTTGAGAACTCAAAGAAGCTCTGACATCTGATTGATTTTCTGACAGCAGACCTCATTACTGCAACCGGGTTAGCAATGCCATACCCCAGTTTTTCCTCCCTTAATGTGGTCTGGCAGGGATCAAATCACATTAGCTTCCGATGTCAATGGATTCTTTTCACCGTTTGCAGTTTTCAAACTGGAAAAAAACATGGCATCTGTTCATTAAAAATCCTCTAAATTACCAACCTAAATTAAAATGATTTTAGGTCATTGCAAAACCATGTCACATTTAATTTAATTTAATTTAATGGTAGCATTTAGTTTCAATTTAGATATTGGATCCCGGCGTTAGGGGGGGTTATAATTTATGTCTTTGCTGATTGGTCTTGTATGTATCGCCTCAGGATCTATCGATTCACAGCGGGTGTTGCAGAATGCAGAAAACCAATTCGGTATGCAAGAATTGGCCCAAAGCGAGACATTGAAACCCATTTTAACCTCAGTACATGGATTAGTTTAGCTAATTTGGAAAAGTACAGATTAAGATTTGGTAAAATATTGCACATTTAAACATGATGGGTGGTGTTGATGAAGGGATACTTGAACTCGTCTGATAGGGCTGTGGGATCTCAAGCACGTCTCAAATGTCTGCCAGTTGTTATTCAAAGTGTTTTGAAATAAATGATGACTTGGAGGATAGGTAATCAGTCTAAAAACCTAAAAAATATGCTTTAAAAAAAAAAAAAGGTCAGCAATGATGTATAATATAGAAAAACCTCGCTGCATCGTTATCAAACTGAGTGTATTACATCCACTGCTCTCCCTCTGCACATTATGCATCTCCACAGACAGAGGAAGTCATAGCCACCGGCGAGGGGCGAATCAGCTTGCTAGGAGAATGGAAAGAGGTGCCCCCCCCCCCTCCTCCCCCCTCAGTTTGGGAGTGCGGTGGTGTTTGTTTTGATGACTGCTTTTTCTCTTTCCTCTTATAGTCTCTCTCTGGTTGTCGTAATGTAGTAACTGAGGATGATCAAGTTGACAAGATTAATACGATCTTACCCCTCAGTGCTGAATCCCTGAATCAGTGCAGATTCATATTTAGAGAGACAGCTGTCTTTGTCCCAAGTGGAAAGAGATTAACTAGAAGATACACAAATACTAATTTAGCCTCTTGCATGTTAAAGAAATTGAAGTTGTAGAATAAGAGTGGATGACGAAGGAAGCCAGTGCAAGCAGTCGAAAGGATTAGAAAACTGAGCTTAACAACAGTTGACAGTCTCAACTCAAGGTCCACTTACTTACCTGTCTTGGAGCTTTCAATCATATCCCATGGTCTTCATCAGCAGATAAAAGTTGCTCAGTTGTCAAGGCACTGTAGATACAAACCTATATTAATTTAGGACTTATCTTCCATGTTGGCTTAAAATTTGACACTTGAAAACTGCAGTTGACATAACAATCTCCACTCAAGGTCCACTTATTTACACTTACTTTTAAGCCAACAAGGACAACAAGTTCAGAATAAGAGAATAATGTTTTAACCTCTACAGTTTCATGACAACAGGAAATCTCATCTGTTGACGGTAAAGATGAATGAGAGGTAAAATGTAAAGCGTGTTGGATAAAAGCGTTATAATAATAATATATATAAACTTAGCACAAAAAGTAAGGAAATTTGTGTTTGGTAGATTATTTCTCTGTGGTAACAATGCTTTTTGGCAATAAATCTTATACCGTTGGAAAGCCTGTTTAGTTCACTTTCAAATCTTGCCAAATCTTCTCTGCCAATGCCAAACAGCTTATTCTGCCATTGACTCGTTTGGTGTTTGGTGGATTGGATGATTGAAGTTTGAAGGAAGACATATTGGCAATTGAACAATTTATTCATTTCACAAACAGGATCCTCAGTAGCGTGTGGAAGAACCATACACAGCCATAACAGCCTGGTACCTCCTCCTCATGCTGGTCACCAGCCTGGTCACACACTGCTGTGGGATGGCATCCCATTCTTCAACCAGCATTTGTCGCAAGTCAGCCAACGTGGTTGTGTTGGTCACTCTGGCACGAACAGCACGCCCAAGCTGATACCTCAAGTGTTCAATGGGGTTGAGGTCAGGACTGCTGGCAGGCCATTCCATCCTCTCCACTCCCACATTCTGGAGGTAGTCTCTGATGAACCCCGCCCCGTGGGGGCGAGCGTTGTCATCTTGGAGGATAGAGTTCGGTCTCAGACTGTGGAGATATGGGATTGCCACTGGCTGCAGAATCTCATCTCTATATCTCTCTGCATTGAGATTGCCTCCAATGATGACAAGCCTCGTTTTTCCAGTGAGGGAGATGCCGCCCCACACCATCACACTGCCTCCACCAAAAGGTGTTACTCTATCGGTGCAGCAATCAGCATAGCGTTCTCCGTGTCTTCACCACACTTTGATCCTACGATCCAACTGCCGTAGGCAGAATCATCCAGAATAAGCTGTTTGGCATTGGCAGAGAAGATTTGGCAAATTTTTCATGGGCACAACCCACGTACTCAGCGCTGCCAAATGGGGCACCATTTGAAAGGGAACTAAACAGGCTTTCCAACGGTATAAGATTTATTGCCAAAAAGCATTGTTACCACAGAGAAATAATCTACCAAACACAAATTTCCTTACTTTTTGTGCTAAATTTAGTAAATGCACCAATTTAGTATAATGTGATATAGTCGAACTCCCCAGAACAAACGAGTAAATAGACCTTGAGTGGAGATTTTTTTTGCCATCTGGTTAGTTAGGGGATCACTGACTTCACTGTTTCCTCTTCTGCACCTAATTGGTCTCACGTGAAATTTGTGACAGTTTGTGAAAGTGTCCCAAATGTTGTTGTGTGATACTGAGTGATGTGATTCCGATTTCTGCTTATCCCTCTTGTGTTCACCTTTTCATTTAGTTCATTTAAATCCATGCTAGTATAACATCATGCTTTGTCACTGATGAAGATTAAATGCATTGTCGTGTATCTGCTTGGTGTATTAGAGAGTAGTGAATTTTAATGTTGACTTTTTCTTCTTTTATTTAAGTATATATTTAAGTACATACAGTATAATTAAGTTATATTGGAGTGCATTGATTTTACCAGAAAAAGATGCCTTGATAAGTTTTTAGCTACCTAGATGTTGTGCTAAATACTGTGATTGAATTTGGGGGTTATTTTTTTGTCTCTGATATCAGAAACTGTTCTCACACGTCTTCTTTTTTAGACCCAGAAACATTCCAGTGCCTGTTTCTCTTGCTTTCCTGACTTTTTTCAAAAAAAATTCTCCTTCCTTGTCTCACCTGCATCCCAATCTTTTTTCTTTTCCACATCTGCCAGGTTTTTACGCTGCTTGAAAGAGTCACAACATTAACGAGTGTGAGTCAGTTAGCGGCAGAAAGCCCACCTCCTTGAGCCTCAACACATAGCGGCAAAACCCAAGTGCTTTTTGACCCACCCCCCGCCTAATGTAGTTGCTGTTCTGTGTCTAGCCAAAGCTACCTGAAACAAAGCACCGTCTTCCTCGGTGTCTCTACCATTAAAGAAGTGATTCTTTATGCAAGGCGGTCCTCTGACACATGGAGATGCATTAGCAGCCCTGTGGGTTTTTAAATGAGGTTTGGAGATGTCCACACTCATTAGCTGATGGCTCTAGTTAATGAGTTTGGTCACAGAAAGAGCAAGACAGATCTGCCTCAGTTTTCTTTTGTAAAGTGTGGGAGGACTCCTCAAAGACATCACTTCTCTTAATGGAACAGCTCCCTGTATTAAAAGAAAGCCATTTCTGCAACTGGTCATGAAGGCATCACCTGGTGCTAACGTCTATCTGTGCAACTGAATGTACTGAATTTGTTCTCTTGCTGTCAGATCTAAAAGCAGATCTGATGGCTGGCTTTGTTTGGCTGCATCACGCCCAGGCCGAGGCATTCATGGCCATGCTACTGTAATCTGCCCACGTCTCTGCTTCCGTCTGACGGATTTGCCACCAGGGCAGAGCTGACGGCTAACTGTTTGAAATCTGCTTCCTCTGCCAGGTGCCTGAATGGACCAAATGCAGCAGCCGAGAGAAGAGGAAGGAGAAGAAAGTGGAGAAGCCGTTCTACTCTGACTCAGAGGGCGAGTCTGGACCGACGGAGTCAGCTGATAGTGGTAACTTTAGGGGGCTGTGTCGATGACATCACATCCTTTAGTCAAATGAGTCCATTACAGATGTTTGTGTGCTGTTGTGTGTGTGAGCATGAGAGTTTTTCTCAAAGCCAGCATGAATGGGGCTGCTTTAGGGAGACACAACCGCCATTATTCAAAGTTGTTCTTATTGTCAACAAATCCCATAAAAAGACTCACAGCCCCAAACTCATTAGGTCCTACTAAAATTCAAATATTTTAATTGAGCGAAAAGAATATTATACATACTGTACAGTTGTTGTGTCAATGCTAATTTCCACTTAAATTAAATAATTATAAATGTATATTCATTTACAGTACATTCACAGATATAAAGCTGTAAGATGTAAGATTGTATTTTGAGTTATAAACAGTATCAAAAATAAGCAAAAACAGAGAAAGGAAACTTTCAAAATAAGTATATAGTATATCCTAAGTATATAGTTTCCTTTTTTAAATGTTCAGGTAATGTTTTAAATTAGCTGGACACTATTGTCTTTAGCAAATGTTACTCAAACAGGAGTCTTAGCTGTATATTAATTCACATTTAGTGCTCTAAAAACATCTCATTAATTGTTACTTTTTGGTGTTTTAATGGGATTTGTTGGCAATAAGAAAGAAATATAGATCATTATCAGCCTTATCATGTAATGGACACACTAATAATTTTCAGTTGACAATGGAATTAAAGAAATTAGAGATAAAAATAAAAACAAAAGTTGTCCAGTTACAAAAACCTTCTTTGCTGACTTAAGATGTCAATACAAGCCGTCAATAATTCGCCGCAAATTATTAATACCAAAATCCTAATAGGGCTATATGTAATATTTTAGTACAGGTGTAGTACAAAATTGTCTGTATAATCTCTCTCTCTCTTTAATCATTTTTGTTATGTGTGCCTCAGGTATACACCTCAAGAGACAGAAAACCTGGTAATGTCAGTGGTGCTGCTTCATTTTTTTTAATTCTAACTTGCCCCTAGAAAATAAAAATGTACAATACAAGATGTAATAAAAAATATCTTCTTTACTGGTTATTAAAGGTCCAGTGTGTAACGTGTTTAGTTGTTCATTATCAAAATCGGTGTTGCCCGTTCACAAACTTGTCCTTTTTCATGAATATTTACCTCCACCATCAATTCCAAGTATTCCTATTGGCTTGAAATTTTACATTTGCATTTGCATGAACAGGGGTAGACGCTCCATATTCATGCGCCATCTTGAAATATGTTAGCCGGTAAGGGACATACAGGACATACTGATCCGCCTTTCACGTTTTCAATGTTACGTGATAAACACACAGGTGCTGCTAATGGGTATCGTAGCTTCCCGGCCCCGTCAAGTTTGAAGAAGGAAACATGGAGGACCACACGTATTCAAAATCCAAATTTCAGGAACAGGAGTCTTCTTCTTCGCCCAGAAAAAGAAAAAGGATATTGAAAAGAGCAAGAGACCGGCATCATCAGAAAAAAGCGTGAAGGCTACCGTAGCTGTAATACGTACTTTGAACTGCGTGGCGTGAGAGAGTTGATGGCGATATATGATCTCAACGCTAGATGGGAGAAATTCCTACACATTGGACCTTTAAGGAATAACTGGAACAAATAAAGATTTCACAGATCAACAAGATACTCCGGATTTGACCATAACACTTTCTTTTGAATGAGGAATTGTTTAAAACTTGAAAAAAATCACTTGGTCTCTTGGTATATATATATATATGTCACTGGATATGGTGTGTACTATAAGCAGGTAGACTTTCATATCCCTGTTTTCTGTGTAAACATAACTGACCTACTCACCCTCTGACTCCGACCCTTCCCCGCCTTCAGAGTCGGACTCTGCCAGCGGCTCGGAGAGTGGCAGCGGCATCGAGGAGAGCGGGTCGGGATCAGAAAGCGAAGAAAGCGAGGAAGGCTCTGAATCTGAGGAAGAGGAGGAGGAAGAGAAGGAAAAGGACAAGAAGAAGAAAAAGAAAGAATTAAAGAAGCCAGTGCAAGAAAGCGAAAGGTAGCACATGCTTTTAGTAGAAAATGTTTGATATTACATTTTGTGTGCAGGTACATCAAATACATCCTTAAGTCCTGAGACATATATAATTACTTTTTTTACTTTGTGGTTAACGGTGGTCCCTTTGATTTCTTCTCGTAAGCCTATTTCACAGATCCAGTTTAGTTTGATAGGTAGTTCTATTATACAGTAGAATCTGTCCCATCCCTTATAATAAACTTTCTGAACTTTTCTTTCTTTTCCAGCGAGCAGAGCAGTGAAGAAGAAGAGAGGAAGCACGAGAGGAAGAGTAAACAACGTAAGAGTGAGTCAGAGTCTGAATCGGACGAGGAGGAGGAGAGCGAGTCTGAAAGCAGCCAATCGGAGTCTGAAGACTCAGAGTCTGAAGCAGAAGTCAAAAAGAAAAAAAAGGTATTAACACATTTTAAACACAGGTGAAATTTGGACCCTATCAACATCTAAATAACACTCATTGACTTATGGACCAAACATTGGTGTATTTAGACTTCACACAGTAACATGAAAATCTGCATGTATTTATTCATCTCCTTCCAGGCAGCTGAATCCAAACCTCCTTCTAAGCCTGTCAAGAAAGACAACAAGAAAGAGAAGAAAGAAATGTCTCTGCTGGACCTTGATGATTGTAAGTTGTTTTTTTTAAACCTTTTTTTTTTTTAACTTTCTGCTGTGAAAGAGAATACAAAAGTAATGGCGCTCACTTCAATGAGGCACAGTCAATGGACAAGGTTGTTGCAAACCATGCGATTGCTATTTAAAATCATAGTAACAGTTTGGTGCACTTTACTATGCTGACTCAAAACAAAAAAACGTGTTCCCACAAGAGATAGTATAACAAATAAATGAATACAGTCAGGTCTAAATTTAGGGACATCCTTGTTGAATGCGTCTCGCGCTCTTGTTTCTATTCCCAGTCGAACCTGCGCCCTCTCCTCAAGCCACACCGGTCAACAGCTTCCTGTCCAACAGCCTCGCAACCGACCTGGAGGGATTATCTTTGTCTGACGCTGTTCTCTCTCCGGCAGTAAGTACTTCACGTGTCTCTGTATCTTCCTGGTTAGTGACTTCACTCTAATAGACAAAATGATAGAAAGGATCGTAGAAGATACCTGGTAGTTCAGACATTTATAGTCTCTCCATACAGCTGCTACACAGCTGCCTCATACTATATTAGCATTTAGTTGTATGCTTGTTGGTGAATATTAAATGTTTTTAATATACAGATTTGTTTAATATATGTTTTTTTAACATGAGCAGTTTCACAATGGCAAACCACAAGACAGACAAACCAAGCAGCAAACAGACAAGCAGTGCCGAGCGGAAAACATAACGTCATTGAAGGATTAAGACTTTTGCTTTGTCCAAATTGTACCCCTTAACTCTTACCCATCATTTCCAAGTCCCTCTAGTGGCGACTAGTGGTAAATAACTCAGCTATCGAACTGAATTATTAGAAGCTGACAGCAGATCAGAGACCAGGTCCAGCAACAAGATTGTGGAGAGAACAGCTGTACGAAAAAAATAAGTTTCATACTTTAGTGCCCATAACATATAAACCATTGTATTAGTCAGTGGCACACATGAATGATATCTTTAAATGGCTTTTAAATACATTTTTGACCGCTCAGTGATGATTTAAAGAGTTGTTTTGAAATTGTGTTATACCCAAAGAAAATGTCTTTATAGTTTTACAGCCATTGTTTATAATGTTTTGTATTTCTAAAGGTCTGAGAGCATCACACAGCCTGTATTTTCCACTTTGGCCACCTTACCGCACCAACAGCAAAGTCAATGAAAATATATTATACTTCCTAACAGAGCTGTGTACCATGTATCAATGTACCAATAGGTGCCACTCTGTGAATATCTAATGAGGATATTTCCTTCAGAAATAGTGACTAATGTACAAATGTAGCTCACATGCTAACTAATGTATCGACCCTTTCTTCATCTCCTCCTCTGCCTCCAGACCATCTCTCCCTCCAGTGCACTGAAGAGCTACGAGATGCTGCACCGGATCACTGGCGAGGGTCTGTCGGTGGAGTACTGCTTCAGCCGACAGCCGTTCAGCCCCGATGCCAACATGGTGGCGGTGCAGATGCAGTTCACCAACAACGCCACCTCCGACACCAAGAACCTGCACATGGAGGACGTGAAGCTCCAGTCAGGGATGAGGGTCAAAGAGTTTCCTGAGATCGGTGAGTGACGGGCTGGGAGGATCGGACGGATACTGAACTTTTTATTGCCAAGTGATCCAAATCAGACACTAGTATTTATTTTGCAGTTATTAAAAAAACAGTCATAGGAGTAGGCTCGGAAGCTGCAGTGTTACTTATACCTCGCAAAGAAAAGTGTTAGATGAAATAATGAATATTCCCATGATGTTCTGTTATTAGACCATTACCAGTAATGGGAATTAAAATAAAATGTTAATGGCGGTGCTACTAAAGGCTAAGGATTGTCAAAAATACAAAGACTTATTTTCTATACTTTTTGTGTACAATTTGGGCCTGTTTATGGTGCTATACGACAGGCCAGGGTGTCACAAAGACCATTAAGAGCAGAACAAAACAGGAAATAATATAAAATACAGGTAAAAGAAGACACAACGGAATAGAAGCAAACCATATGAATGCAAATGGAATTTTATATAAACAAGATTGGATGGATTTACTGTATATGGTAATGGTGTACGTTTCAATCCATTTGTTTTTTAGTATGCATACTGACTTTTTGGAGTGCAGCACACAGTCTGCAGTGGAGCACACATGTTTAGTCTCAGATCAAAGTTGCTGAGTGAAGGTTTATGTGGTTTTATTCGTGCATGTGTCAACACTGTTGCCCTTTTGTTCTTGTGCGTTGACAGAGCTGCTGCCAGCGGGTGAGATGGTCACAGCTGTAATGGGCATCGATTTCTGTGACTCAACACAAGCGGCGAACTTCCAGCTGTGGTGAGATGGATTCTGTGTTTTATTGTGCAGAACTTGACTTTTCAAAACACTTCCTGTGTTTTAATAACCTGCGCTCTTCTCATAGTGCTGTGTGAAAACATAACTGATTGTGCTGAGTTTGGAAACTGTTGAAATTGTTAGTTTTGCAAGTGAAATGTTTTAAACTCACAATTGTGATATTTCCAACCACGATTTGTGAACAGCACTGAGGAAACAAATAAAACAATAATAAGCAGTGAGGTTTAGATCAGGGGTCTTCAACGTTTTTTAAGCCAAGGACCCCTTAACAGAAAGAGAGATGGAGCAGGGACCCCCTACTACATATATTGTATAAAATGAAGTTGCATAATAAACTGGGCCTACAATAATGTGTAGGGCGGCCTAAAGCCTTTATACATACAGTACATGTTTTGCATAAAATACTAAGCTATTAAAATAGCCTCATAATTGTTGGCATGATTTTATAAATCATGTTTTAATGTTAAACATACATGTGGCACAGTGAATCCTTAGGATGAATTGTATCCGTGGATGGCCTTAGTGACTACCTTACCAATAGGCCAGTAAGCAGTGGGGATTTATAGTTGCTAATAATTTGGAGGCCCCCCCTGCATTGACTCTGAGGACCCCGTAGAGGTCCCCGGACCCCCTGTCCTTTTCGAAAAATAATAATGCCTAAAAACTGCCGTTTCTTTCATGTCTCTCAGCACTCACACCAGGAAATTCTTCGTGTCGATTCAGCCGCCGGTCGGGGAGCTGATGAGGCCCGTCTTCCTAACAGAGAATGAGTTTAAAAAGGAGCAAGGTGAGTGATAAAAGGAAATGAAATGACTCTATTAAGGAATATAGAATATAAAAACACTGTGACTTTTACTACCATCCCATTAAAACAAGTCTATACAAGAGGGAAAGGGGAGTTAGCTACTCCTGTGTGTAGGTGGATACACAAGTGATTTCTCATATTTCCTTTCTTACTACTTGTCTCTATCTATTTTGTTATTTCAGCAACTTTATTTTCATTTATACTGTATTTCCAAGCATAAAGAGTGGGTTGAAATGGGCTATATCTTATAGGAACATACTGTATATGTAGTCCATTTTGACCAGTATTGATCATTTTGATCATATTAATCTATATGATACTGGTCAATTTTACACAGTTTATTTCACTAACAATCGCAGTCTAGTTGTCCTGTGGAAGGTTGGTCAGCTATTATGTCTTTCACAATCTCTTCACACAGATTATTATTCTGAGATCGTTTTGTGGGGATATATTTGCTGTAAATATATGTTCTTGATAAACAGGCATCGGTGTGTCATTTGTTTGAGTAAATCAGACCTTTGTCAAGTTCAAATAGTCGCTCCAGAAAGAGAAGAAAACCTGCTGCACCTTTGTTGATCAAAGGCAGTCTGACATTCAGTAACTACATACAAACTTGGCCCATTGATAACATGACTGTTATGAGGTCAAATGAAGGTGGACACATCTCTAAAACTGTGCTACATAAAATGTGCATTAGAGAATAAAATCAATCACCTTTTCTTATCATTAGCATTTATTTTAATATTTGTGTCCCTTTAATATCAGCTGTAAATACATTTTAGTATAAGTAATTATACTGTAAGTATGCAGTTTAGTAAGTGCAAAAGTTTCATCACTGAAAAACATGCATTGTATTACTAAACAGGTGACATCACTCATACAGTTTATTTTTGTAGTGTGTATTTTTTTATCAATGTCCCGTAATAGACCGTTACAGTACATAAATAATCACAGAATTGCATGATGTGTCTTTATTTCAATGGGCAGCCTTTCAAACTAACGCTCTGTCTCAATACCCACACTTACAGTATTCGTGAGTAGTCAAGTGCCTCCTTGTGTGAGATATTTCTGGTAATCAGGTCCTGTTGAGAGTTATCATGGTTCACTGGAACACACTTCATTAACGATAATGAGACTCAGTCGAGCACAGACCTTTATTTTTATTTATTCTTTATTTTCACATAATGAACAAACATATAGGATGAAACATACAGTATTACAGTTACATTCAGATGAAAAGTGTGTGACAGTTTTCTATCTGATATTGAATTAACATATTTTTCAGAAATAATAAGGTTTGATATTTATTCATGTTGACAGAACTACAATTTTATTCTTGTCATCTGTCACCATCTAAAGCTCTTCTTCTTTATCATATCTGAGAGATTAATGACAACATATTAAGTGTCAACAATCTCTTTTCACTGTTTATAATGTTTAGACACAAATAACAATATTAAGGGAGAATCCTACTTCATGTCCGGTTTTTATTTGGTAGCTTATCGCGCACTACCGCCAACAACTGGACTGATGTTCCTTAAGGGTGGGTGAAGTGTACTTGTGTGTTGGTATATTTCCGGAGTGGGACACACTTGTCTACCGCTGAAGTGCTAAGGACTCAGCATGTGGGTATTGGGACAGATCCTAAGTGTTAACTGGCCACTTATAAACCAACCAGGTTTTTCAAATACAATCTGAGCAAAGTGTTTATAAGAGCAGCTACAGACAAAAGTTACCAGCATGTGTCTGTTGTTTGGTGTTCATTTCACATCCTGACTAACACTGAGCCAGTTTTGAGCTCGAACAAACCCGTAGTGACTCTTTAAACATGTGTCATATCCACGGTTCCTCCCTCTTTGTACTGTCCCCAATAGAGAAGCTATTACTAGGTAAGTTGATAGATTTGTTTTTCCCAGCCACCTGTGTGCCCACCTGCCTTTTAGCCAACCTCACACAGATCCCCCTACTCCTTCTCCTCCTCCTCCCGTTCCCTCCTCTAAACGCCTCTGGCTGACTTACCCCCCACCCCCCTCTCCTGCCTTGGTAATCAACACTTAACTGCATCTCCTGGTCTGTAGCTGTAGACCACATGTGTCAAACTCAAGGCCCGAGGGCAAAATCCATCCCCTTGCAAATTTTGATCGGGCCCGCATTTCGCTTTAGGTTCACAATACATTTTGGCCCACATAGTTTTTGTCCCTTTTTTCCTACGTTTTTGTTGCTTTTTTGAAGTTTTTGTCCCTTTTTTCCTACGTTTTTGTTGCTTTTTTGAAGTTTTTGACACCTTTTCCAGCATTTTTGGCGCTTTTTTCAATGCTTTAAGCATTTTTTTACGTTTTTATTAGACAATTTTGTTGCTTTTGGCGCTTTATTCTATGATGGCTAACTTCTTTTTTTTTTTCGACTTTTTGGAGACTTTGTGAGGCCCAAACTATAAGTGAGAAAGCTATATGAGACATGCAGTAATACAGTAGAAATATTTGACTTTTTCTCTTAAATAAAAGCATGTCAATAAACTTTACATGTCTGGCCCTTGATGTGATTCTCATTTTCCAGTCTGGCCCTTAGTGAAATTGAGTTTGACACCCCTGCAGTAGACAGACTCACCTGTACTAACCTGCATCATATTTAAGGCCGCTCACACTCTGCTACACCAGGAATGACGGGAAATGCTCATCCACTGATCCCGATTCACTTTTTAAGCACTGTGTGAAGAAAAAATAACAACATCAGGCTCGTTCATATTTCTGTTACCTGAGCTTTCAAGCTTCTGAAGTGCTGCAATGTCACAATGTTCATACCTTGTAAGCACAGATTGTTTTTGTGACTTGCAGGTTGAAAGACATCTTGACGTCTGAAACCAGACTATATTTGGTTGAAGAGTAAGAGCTTATTTTAGACGTCTTGGCTTCAATGACTAGATTTCAACGTGCAACTAACAATTATTTTCATTAGCGATTAATCTGCTGACTATTGTTTTTATTAAGTGATTGTTTGTTTAGTCCAGTGTATTCCAGCCTTTTTGGCTCAGGAACTAAGTTTTGTCTACGGGGGGGTCGCAGTAGTTCAGTAAGTAGGGAGTTGGGAGTTGGGTTCAAGTCCCCATACGGACCAAAGTATTACTCCAGTAGCTGGAGAGGTGACTAAAGTAATACTTTGCTACTGGAGAGGTGACTAAAGCCAGTTCACCTCCTGGGCCAGTTCACCTCCTGGGCACTGCCAAGGTGCTCTTGAGCAAGGCACTGAGCCCCCAACTGCTCGGGGAACCTTTCCATAGGCAGCCCCCTCACTCTGACATCTCTCCATTAGCGTTATGTGTGTAATAACAACAGAGTGAAAACACTGTAATTTTCCCTTGTGGGATTAATACATTATTAATTATTATTAGTAACCACTTGTCACAGGTTGCATACTTTCTTTCCCTTTGAAGTTTTTTGGGGGAATTTTTCCTTACAGATAATGAAGCCCCTTGATGCAAATATGTCATTTGTGATTTTGGGCTACATACATAAAATTGATTTAACTTGAAATATATCTTTCTCAACCAAAGATTCAAAGTGTTTTATTTGAATACTTTTTAAAGTATGTAAAATATATAGTAATTCACAAGCAAAGAGCCTAAATTTAAGTCAGGAAAAAAACTAACTATTTATCTTGTGGAGGGTCCTGACCAACAGGTTAGGAACCACTGGTTTATTCTATTGTAATGTAAAAAATTGTTATAATTCCCCATCACAACCAATACCAATAATCCAAAAAGATATTAAAGTTTGTTTTAAATTACGTAAAGCAATCAAAAAAATAAAATAAAATACTTTCAATGAAGAAGCTGTAACCAGCAAATGTCTGGCATGTTTGGTTGATAAATTACTTAAACAAGTGATTTATGTTGTGGATTATATTTTCTGTCAGGAGACTAATTGTTCCAGCAGTAGTTAGGACTTGCTTCACACTGAAATGTAGTATATATAGTCATTCAAACGCTGTTGAAACAACAATTACTCCATATGTACTCAAGACATGTCAACCAAATGTATCCAGGCTTTTTAACTGGACGTCTTGATGTATTTTGACCTGCTAATAAGAGTGTTAGTTCTTCAAGGGAAAACTGCTTTGGTGCAAAATGTCTTACTTTCAGACTACATTGAAAACTCATGAACAAAATTGCCTCTTTATTGCTTTGAATTCACCAAGAGCACTGTCTCTCTCCTCTACTGTGTTCAGTGGGAAGCATCAGTGCATTCCAAGTTTCATTTTGTAATCATGATGTATTGAGTCTTACGTCACATCACTGTAGTGTTAGCCTTATATACAGTATCTGTATATAATACTGTATGTCTGTAGCTGGCAGATATCCTAAAAAAACGTATTTATTATTTGACTTTCTATAAAACAACACTGTATTGAGTCCTACACTGATACTGTACAAGCAACACCCTGTTATGTATCGCTGTATCATTAATGACTGCTTTGCATTTTATGCTACTGGAAGAAAGAAAATAAGCAGCAGCTACAACTTTAGAGCTTTCCCAGTTTGACCAGTGCTCTGCTCACTCTACAGGTCAGCTGATGGGTATGAACGAGATCACGGAGAAGATAACCTTGGACGTGAAGTGCCGGAACGAACACTCCATCGTCCAGAGGGTGATCACCGCCGCCAACCTCAGCAGAGTCCCCTGTGGCTCAGATAAAGAGTGCAGGTGAGAAGATTAGAACAAATATCAGCAGGAGCAGCCTCCAAATATCTAGGAAGTGTACTGTATGCTGTCTGTGAGAAAAGGATGCACCATCCCTTCAAGTTTATATTCACACATTTCAGCTTCAAATTTCAGTCAGCAAAAGCTTGTATGTGTGTATGTGTATATATGTGTTTTAATCGCTGAATTGTTAATATGCCCACCTTTGTGGTGGAGTAGCATAAAACACAAATACAAACTGGTACACTGTCAGTGGTTGGAGCAGATTTCAGCTTTAAATGAAAAGAAAAGTGGAAGAAGTACTCAAGTCTTCTACTTCAGTAAAAGTAGCAATACCACAATGTAGAAATACTCAGTCCAGCATTTCAATTTTACTTGAGTAAAAGTACAAAAGTTTTGGCATCAAAATATACTTAAAATACTAAAAGGTCTCATTATGCAGAATGGCTAATTTCAGAATTATATATATTATATTATTGGATTATAATTAGTGATTCATTAATGTTTGCATCACTTTAATGTTGCAGCTGGTAAAGGTCATTTTAATCACTTTACATACTGCTGGGTAGCTCGTCCATTTGCCCCAGGGATCAATAAAGCTTACTTTTACTAATAATAATCGTAATTTATTTGTTGATTATATGTTGTTTTATTAATCAGAATCTGCAAAGTAACTAAAGTTATTAAATAAATGAAGTGAAGTAAAAAGGACAGTATTTCCCTCTAAACTGTAGTGGATTATACATATAAAGTAGCAGTAAATGGAAACACTCGAGTAGTTCAGAATTGTACATACTTAGTTACTTCGCACCACTGGCCATTTAGGAAAGCATATTTCTTTACCGCATCATGTGTAGCTGTTTAAAAGAGTTCATTATTGTGTATATTTGTTGATGAACCAGCTGATTGACACTCATTCCTTCTTTATTCTGTGGCTTCATCTTTAATTCTGATCTTTGCTGCTTTGACCTCAGTCCTCCTGTTCCTCCTCCTGATCATCCTGTCCACAGGTTCGCTGGCAGGACGGTGACCAGCAGCAGCCTGGTGTTGGTCACCGTGGCGACCAAAGAGGAAGGAGCCGCCAAGCTGACGATCAACTGTGAGAAAATGGTGATCGGCACGATGCTGGTGAAGGACATCCTCCTGGCCCTTACGCAGTGACGCGTGACGTTTAGCCCTCTGCCCCCTCACCCCAACACACCTCTCTCATATCATCCATCACACCTGTAGCATCTCCTCCGCTCTCCTCTTAGCAGCGGCAGCGAGGAAGTTTCCAGAACGTTTAACCCCAGCTTGTTTGTTTTTTCGAAGAGCCCTCTACTGTTATAAATTACTCCTATATTCACTGAATGCCACAGCTGTACATGACATTTACGACAATCCCTCTCTCCGTCTTAAAGTTTCTTACATGTCATTATTTTAAAATACGTATTTTGCAATGTGTTTTACTTCCTTACAGAGCCAATTGGATGTATTGGACTCCCAATTTCTGAGACAACTCAAAAGAGAAAGTATTTGTGCATCTTTTAAACCTTAAATCGACTTAAAATGAAAAGTAGCTCCCATCTAGTTACATCGGAGTGTGAAATAATTGTGCAGAATTTGCTCACTGGATTAACAGGACATTAGGTGAGCTTAAAGGTTTCAAGCATGACAAAACACAAGGTCCACTTACTTCATGTTTTCGAAGCTCTCAACCACATCTTGTGGCCTTTCTCTCAGCAGATAGTTATTCACTTGTCATTGACTGAGAACATAAGACAATGTAAACAGATAATTAAAAATGCTAGAATTCATAAAACCTTTAGCACGGGAAAGTTAATATTACAGTGCAGCTACAGTGCAGTGCAAGATAAGAATGAATAGTCCCACGTGTTTTTTTAATAAAATGCAATAGCTAACAACGTTTTAAGCCTTGAAGTAAAAAACATTTGGAGAGTTTTCTGGGAGTTTGTTCCAGATAATGTGGTGCAAAACAAAAATGAATGAATGCTGTTTAGTTTGACTGTGGGATCAGTAAGATGACCTGAGACGTCTGGACAGTTTACTAGGTAGCAGCAGATCAGAGATGTACACTGGAAACAATGGGCTCTAAACTGGTCACAGTATCGACTGGGAAGCGGTCAAAGTCATCAAAGACCCACTAACCTCCAAAATACGACATCAAGTAATGATGTGATAATGTTGCAACGAAAAAGAACAAAGTTATTGAACCTTGTGTCAAAACAAAAGGTCTTTCTCTAAATCTATTCTGAGAAAATACATAAAAAAATTATCCACCCATAAAATTGAGCTTATTGTCTTTAGAAATAAGGTGCCCAAGTAGGTAATTCTTATTCTTTGACAAGTGGATGCCCAAATCTGTCACACCAATTTTAGCTTGTTAGTTATTAGCTATCAGACTAATTTAAGATGTAGATAATATAAGTAATAGATGACATACTGTAGGTTTAAAATCCCCCCCAAAACTCGTCGACACAATAAAACACAGACTCTAAGATGAAGGCTCGACAGGGACAACAACTACCTATAACTGAATCATTCCATTTTGGCACTATAAACTTTGTTAATCAATAACTCAACTGCTCCTGAGAATAAATCTTCATATCAAATTCTGCGATTTTAAGCATCTGCCTCGCTGTCATAGTGCACATGTTCATTACAATAAGTGGGGCATTTATAAAAACTGAAGATGTATAAATGTTATTGTATGTATTGCAACATATAATACAGTACTAATATACAGTAAGTAAGGTGTGGTGTGTGTGATGACACTGAATATTGACCCGCTAAACTAGCTGTTTTCAAAATGACTCAAAATGACACTTGACTTGAAATCATCATGAAGCACATAATAATCAACACTGGATGCTAAGGAAGAAATAATAGCTTTAATGACTGCCACAGTACATGCTACATAGATTTAAAAATCTTTAATCTTACATTCAATTATAGATTCATAAATGTGCATGGAAAAAAAACTACGGCATAATTGAAGATTTAGAAAATCTTCTAAATTACTGACACAAATGTACTTATTAGTCCCCAAATTCTAGGACTAACAATTATTTTAATTATTGAATAATCTGCCAATTATTGTCTTGATACATTGATTTATAATAATTAAGTAAACCAGCAAATATTTACATTTGAGAAGCTGGAACCAGAGGTTTGTAGAATTTTGGCTTGAAAAATACTAAACCAGTTATCAAAATAGCTGCTGATTAATTTTCTGTCAATCGACTAATCATTTTACCTTTACCAAATTCACGATTGAAACTTTGGCCGTAAAACAACCTGAATTTTTAAATGATTAGTTCAATGTTAGCAAATACTTGTTTCTTGCCGAGAGTTGGATGAAGAAGATCGATGACGCCACACTCATGTTTGTACCGTTAGCTTCACGTCAAGGCACGGTTAGCTCAGCTTAGCACAGCTAGCATTCCAGCTAGCTCTTTCCAAAAGTAGCACTATTTGTTGTTTTTACACTAAGTTTTTGTATTGATTAAACAAACAGGATATCAAGTGTCAATAATTAGTGCGCTGTAGAGGTTCTGGCAGACATTATGTTACTTTTGGACAAAACAGGCTAGCTGTTTGCTTGTTTCCCCTGTTTCCAGTCTAAGCTAACGGGATACGCTAGCTACACATTTACCATACAGACTTAAGAGTGGTAGCAATCCGACAGCAGTTTCTATGCATACACATTTAGGTTAAAACTGTAGCCTTCCCTGCTAAAACACCTACTGTAAACATAAAAACTCATAAACAAACTTTCTCTAAAACATGGTTTCCATTTGACTCTATGTAAAGGTGAGTGTTTAGTTTATGAGAATACATTGTAAGATCTATAGATTATAATTGAAATAGTGCTCATGATCATTTCAAACATTTTCAAGATGTTACCTTGATGTCGTTTGTCAGACGAGACTGTTTCCATGCCTTTTTATTATGTTTTGTTTTCAGGTTGTGTGGGTTTTCTTGTGTTATGGACCCTCGTGTCCAGAAGCTGCACGTTTCTTATCTTTAACACGTAATCTGTGAATTTATTTATTTATTGTTTCTTTGCTGTTGGAAATTGTGTTTAACCAAAGGAGTACATTGCAGTCAAACTTCAGCCCTCGTCATAGAAAACTGAGCCGTAGCAGCAGTGGACGGTTTCATTTTGGCCTTTTTTTGTACCTGTTGCATTGTTTACCATTAAACCACTCAGACCTGTAATTTTAACTGCATCACAGTCATAATGAAGAATGTAAAGAAAGTCTACTTTTAATGTAAAAATCAACTGAAAACTGCTTTCACAGAAACAGTTGGATAAAATCATTTAATTCATGGCTGGCAATATGTTTTATCTGCATCGGCTTTTAAATATCCAAAGTATGTTTTATTCATACTCAGTGTGGTTGTGACATGTGGTCCTGAAGTATTACAAGTTTATTTATTATACAAATAAAAAACACAGATACATGCTCATGTCTCCTGCATTTTCTCAAATCATACTCCCTAATTCATCCGTTCACATTGTCGGACAGTTTCCTGAATGCTTTCCTAAAAAAGGCAAAACATTTCAGGGGGCGTCCTCATTTTTTGGTGTGTTCAACAGTGGTGGAAAGTAACTACAGGTAAGTATATTTAGTCAAATATTGTACTTAAGTAAAATTTTGAGTATTTCCATTTTATGCTACTTTATACTTCTACTTCACTCCATTTCAGAGGAAAGTGTTGTACCTTTTACATCACTACAGCTGGAGTTTTAGCTCAGCTTCAGATTTTACATAAACAAAACATATAAGCTTATAAAATGCAATGTATTGCTAAACATTAAACCAGCAGTTTCTAAAATAAATAAAGCACCTCAAACTAGCTCTACTTTAACCAGCTGTAAAATCTTGCTTACACATTCACAATCTAATAATGTCATATATATTAATACTCTGTATCAGTCACGGGACATTTCACTGTGGAGTGAGTACTTTTACTCTAGATACTTAAAGTACACTTTGCTGAAATACTATTACTTAAGGAAGTTTTTGAGGGTAGGACTTTAAAGGTGCTCTAAGCGATGTTGGGTGACGGCACTTCTTGTTGACGTTCAAAGTATTTTCAAACAAAAAGAGGCTAGCTCGCCCCTCCTCCTCATCCCGTCCCCTCTTCCTCCCTTCCGTGCTTCCGCGCACTAACCCCCCAACCCCCACCCCCAAATCCTTCTTGTCGGTTATTGGCTGGAACGCTGAAAGACTTTTTGTTATGTTTGGTGGTGCAGGTTGGCACAGTTTGTTTTTGTTGCCGTTTGTGGGCTGTCTACAGGGACCGCGTTTTTTTTTTTTACAGTGTGTTGAGGGGACAGGCAGCTTGTGGATAGTGAGGAGATGTTTGCTGTATTTGACAAAAAATGTTGTAGCCTAAAAAACGCGTGACATCTCTTAGAGCACCTTTAACTTGTAGTGAAGTATTTTTTATACTGTTGTATTGGTACTTTTACTTAAGTAAAGGAACTGAATACTAGTTCCACCAGCATGTTAAGTAAAACCTGAGCTGTATGAGAGTGTAGGTGACATTACACACAAAACACGCACAGCTGACATGAAGGGATGTAGTGTTTGTTTAAACAAACTGCTTCAGTAGCCACAAAGTACAGACAGCTTTACAGAATCACCGATGGGAATATGAGCCCATCAACAATAATGCAACTCAAGCTCATATAAAAGGGTTTGTTCATCTGTACTTGTTCCTTTTTTAAATGATTGTAATCTGAAATTAGCAATCTTTGGTTTCCCATAGGAATGCTGAACTGGTGTGGTCCAGTTTGTGCAGGAAAAATGACAGATTGGGTACAAAATGATATGTATATACATGTATGCATGCATAGATGTACACAATATGTGGAATGTGCAGTGTTTCTTTTCTAGAAATATCTTTAACAAAACTTTTGCGTAACCAGCAGCATCACTTATTATACTCCAGAAATCATGTTCAACATATAAAGTAAGATGTTTGTAGAGTTTAAAGACAAACTTTTGAAAGGTGTCCTTTATACTTTGACTCACACCTGAAAAGAGTTTTAATCATCACAAGCTCACAATCTATAGGACTGAAGAAAGAAATTCCGCTTTACTAACACACTACACACTACTTTCTCACTTTCCGGAATAATAATTCTTCGAAAATGGAGTCACCGCTGTCTTTTGACAATTTTTTCTTGTCTTTGGTATTTTAAATGAGGCACCGTACAAAGGCACAGAGAGATGACAGAAGGCACAGGATTCAAATATCCTCTGGGAGCAAAAACAGGAGATAAACAATCAGAGATCCTCCAGTCTGCTTTCGTGAGGAAATTAAGAGGATGTTGTTTTCTAATAATTTATTTATATAAAATAATGTAATGTAGATTGTGAGCCATCAGGTGAGCTCCGTCTGCCTGGTTTGTGGAAGCAGAAGAGCCACCAGTCCTCCGGTGAGCAGCAGAGCTGACACCAGCAGGACCGGGACGGCACAGTTTGTGTCTACCAACTTTCCAAAGGCTACGTTACCCATGATGGCTGCCACTCGGCCCACTCCTGTGAAGAAACCGAGAGCAGAGGACCTGAAGGAAAGAAAAGAAGAAGAGAAACACCAGGACATGTGAGCAGCTGTTTGTATATTTACTAAAAACAGAGCTAATTTAATAAGTGCACAACCTGACACTTTCCCCCAAACTGTCAAGATTCCTGCTGATTTATTTTGTTAGTTTACTTGCAATGTGCAATGTTTGCTGTCCTGTTTTTCATGCTGCACAAAAACACAGCTAATAGTTTATTTTGAAAGGAAGAAAAAAAAAGTAGGATATCTTAATCTAAAGATGAAAAAAGAAGAAAGTAAAGAAAAAGGAAACAAGATATTAGATCAGTGGTTCTCAAAGCGGGGTCCGGGGACCCACAGGGGTGAGTTCCAGGGGGTCCCCAGCAAAAAGGGGAATAACTTATTTTCACTATACATCCATCCATAAGTAACACAATGACAGAATGCCGTCAATATAACTTTTGGTCATGGGTTTCATACACGTTTTGTAATAAAACATTTAAAACCAAAAATCATTTTAGATGCGGGACCTTGGGATGAAATCTTTTTTCAAATGGGGCTCCGTGGTCTAATTTGTGTCAGTTTAGGAGTCCTTGACATGAAAAGGTTTGGGAACCACTGTATTAGATCACACTTCATCAGTGGTGGAAGAAGTATTCAGATCCTTTACTTAAAGCTATAGTGCGTAGTAGTTTCTGTCGCCCCCATGAGGAATTCTAAGTAATAACAACAACACTGTCGGAGCGTCCACGCAATACAAACCTTCCGTGATCACGCACGCGGCCCCACCCCTTCTCCATGCAGTTGCTAGCAGCTAAGGAGGACAGAAGGATTAAAAAAACATTATGGACTCTATGGAGAGGTAATTATTTTCACTCGAGTTTCTGCGCAGGAAAGTAGCAGCCATACTGAGAAATACAGAGAGAGTTGTGTGGATCATTACATGGTACCTGCTCGACTCACCTCGCCTTTTTTGTTTTTCCATTGTGAAAAAAAGTACCTGGTACCTGCCAACAGGTACTTCTTTTAGTATCACCTCCGTCGAGGTTCCAAGCGAGCTGAGTCGATACCAAAAGGTGACGTGAAAACCATCAGACTACTGATTGGTCGGAGAGAATCGTCACTAATCACTGCGTCATCATTGCTAGCGACAGACGGGGGTGTCCTGAACAAATCTGCCATTTTTAAATAGTTTAGCCAGCAGTGTTTTGTTTTTTTGCTGCCTCCAGCTTCTTTTAAAACAAAATTTGTCTTCTAGCTGTGGCAACAGCCACATGCCGAGAATCAAAAACAACACACCTTCGACGTTCTGTGTGTGTGTGTGTGTGTGTGTGTGTGTCACGTTAGGTCACGGCAGTTTCCTGCGACGTCGCTATGACGACCAGCTACGCCCGCCTAACGCATGAGGCGGTACTAAATCTGCAATGGAAAATGGAGGACGGGGCACCGCGGCCGAATCGAGCCGAGCCGAGTAGAGCTGGTACTAGCAGTGGGTATAAGCGCCATTAATTAGCTTTGTAGCAACTCATTTGGCAATGGCTTGAATGTAACGGACGTTTATTAATATCAAAAAGTTACGCACTAAAGCTTTAAGTAAAAGTACTAATACCACACTGTAAAAATACTCTTACAAGTAAAAGTCCTACATTGAAAATGATACTTAAGTAAAAGTATGTATGTATCATCAGGAAAATGGACCTAAAGTATTAAAAGTAAAAAGTACTCAATGCAGAAAAATCCTCACATTTTAGAAACTGGAAACGATCCAAACAGTTCTGTGTTTAATGGTCTAATCATTTCAACTGGACTTGTAGGCTTGTATATTGTTGGGTAGTTTAATTTATAATAAAACATCAGATTTTATAAACCACATGAGTTTTGTGTGCAAAAATCTATATTTGTAAAGTAACTAGTAACTAAAGCTGTCAGGTTAATGTAGTGGAGTAAAAAGTACAACATTTCTCTCTGAAATGTTGTGTGTGGAGTAGAAGTAGAATGTGGCATTAAAAGAAAAATAAGTAATGTACTTAGTTACATTCCACCACTGCACTTCATCTTGTGGCCACATTCTGCTTTATGATGATTCGTGCACAAGTTGAAACTGATGGGATTACATCTCACTGGAATTGTATTTATTATATATTGTGCAAATATTTAATTTAAATTTAGTTTGTCCTTTATCCCTCAGATTGGCTCGGTGATCCTAACTTGGCAAGTTAAAAAAATAAAACATGTCTAGGTAATTCAAAATCCAAATTGACAGAAATATCTAAACCACCACGTTTAAGCCACTTCTATGGACTTAAGTTTTAAGAAAAGTATACCTTAGCTGGGTCGGGTAGAGCTCCGTTCCCACCACGTCCAGGGCATTCCAGGCGATGACGGAGACGCCGCTGAAGACGCAGGAGAGGATCAGACTCTGGGCTTTGGTCTGGACCACATAGATGAGGAAGACGCTCAGACTGGACACCAGCAGGCTGCAGGCTGGAGAAACAACGGACGTCATTCAAGGTATAAAAACTAGCTGGTTATGTGGATGGACACTTCTTGGCAGCACGATCTTGTGGTAAAGAAGTGAAACAAAATAGTTGAAAAATATCTCAGCTTTTACAGAAAGACTCACACAGTAGAGCCTTTCCTCCCATGCTGTCCATCATAAGAATAGTGAAGATGTTTCCCGGTAAGTTTGATGCAGCAATGATGAAGCCCTCCATATACACTGTCGGGCGAGGAAGAGATACAGGAAGGTAAGGAAGAAACATCCATCCATGTTTTATTTTTATTTTTTAGATTCAGATTATTCGGTTTCTGGGTTGCACGGTGCTGGAGCCGATCCCAGCATGCAGTGGGGTGGGACACAACGGGTAATGCTTTGTTATTGTTTTTTTAAAGATGATTTTTTTTGGGGCTTATATGGCCTTTATTGACAGGACGGATTGAAGACAGGAAAGGGGAGAGAGAGGGGGGACGACATGCAGCAAAGGGCCGTGGGTCGGAATCGAACCCGTGGCCGCTGCCAAGGACCCAGCCTACATGTGGCCGCACTCTACTGGGTGAGTTAGAGGTCGCCCCGTGTAATGACTTATTTTATGTTAGAGGTGTGTAATTCTCCTGGAAAGAACTATGTAAATTGGTACTAGTTATGGGGAAAAAGAAAGAAAAGATCAATTTAACCCCATTTATTATTCATTTATAATTGAAACTTTGTAGGTTAGTCTCTAGGTTATGTGAGCAGTTGATGTAATAAATCAAATGGAAGTGTAGGTACTGAATACTCTTGCTATGTTCTTTATAATTAGAAACTAGTTCTTTCTGGAAAGTTCTTTCCAGGAAAATTGCAGTCTCGTGAAAGAAAGCTTACAGATACAGACCAGACAGGTCGCAATAAAAACAAGGAGACAACAAATCCAAACCTAGAGGCAATTTAGAGTCTCCAATTCACCTGAGCAGCAAGTCTCTCTGGACTGTGACATGAAATGTTTATGTTCGCAGGGATCAACAGAATGCTAATGTTTAAGGAGGATGTCTTGGGGGTTAGTCTGATCTGGTGCTCTTATTAGGGTCAGAGCAAGTTACCAAAGTAGTTCATCTTGCAAAAGAAAGAAAACATTTATTGAGACAAATGAAGCATCTACAAGTCTACAAAAATACCCTGAGGACAATGTTTTCACTGTCTCGGTATATTTGTCTCGGTTCACTGATTTCCTACGTTGTGTAACCCTTGTTTTAAACACCAAATGTTATCAATACCTCTTCTAACTCTGTTCATGTATAGTATTAAGTGTACTTTCATGAGACGAGGGGATATAATTGTACTAATGATTCTTTATTATAACCTTATTCTCAAACTGCATACGTTCTTTGTGGTAAAGCTATAAATGTTTGCTTCATGAGCAGTTATGTGTTTGCTGACTGCAGTAAAAATCAACATAATTAACTTTGTCATCCCAGAAACTAACCTGCTGTCTTGACCGGGTAGCAGCTTTGGTTGTGGAGTGGAGACAGCAGCAGGGACACGTTGGCACAGGGCGAGCCGCCGTCCTCAATTCTCTCAAACAGCTCTGGGAACCACATCCACAGTCCGTAGTAACTAGTACACACAGACACAGACACAGACACACAGACATACACACACACGTTAGCTTTTGGATAAGAATAAATGGTACAGTCAGTTTTCAATGTAAAACTACACTTGTATGGCAAAGTCCTGCCTTGAGACTGTGTAGTTTGGTCTAAAGCATCACAGACAAGTTGTTAAAGTAGAACATTTTTTTTCTTTTTTTCTTTTTAACAGTTTTTGCAGTTAAGTTAATCATGATTTTTGGTTGTTAAAGATAACATATTTGCAATGGTTATCTCTCACTGCCATTTAAAGCTGCAGAGCTGCCTGCTGCAGATTTACCACATAAGCGGTGTTAAAACACACATGAAAAACACTTAACTTATACACAATCCCGACAACAGAAGTTACACTACAGATGCTCCTAAGTCTATGTATATGTAGACATGCAGATGGCGTTTCTCACCCAAAGGAAATGCAGTAGAAGATGATGAGCAGTGCAAAGCTCCTGGATTTAAGTGAATCATTAAACATCTGTTCAATGGGAACCAGGACCTGCAAGTTTAATCAAAGACACTATTTTAAATGGCAATGACAAATAGCAATAATCAAGGAAATGTTCTAATTATAAAAAGGTAAGTAAGTAAGAATTACTTTACATTATATTAAATTAGTTTGAAAGGGGCAAAAAGGACACCTGCAAGTCCAGTCTTTACTGCCAACTGGTTTGTGCCAATTTTATTGAAAATATGTTTGGGAATATGTGCAACTGAACTACAATAACTGACACTATGAGGGCTTTATGGTGGGCTTCATTACTTCATCTAAAGCCTTCATCTTAAGTAGACTCTAAAGATAGAGGATAGATGATAGATAGATGCTGAAATAATTAGTTGATTCATTAATAAGTCAATCAACAGAAAATATCAGCAGCTATTTGGATAATCAATTCATTGTTTTTCAAGCAAAAATGCCCAAAAATCACCAGTTCCAGATTTGCATATGTGAAAATGTAATGGTTTTCCGTTTTACATGAAAGTATCTTTGATTTTTGGACTGTTGTTGGAACAAAACAGGGCATTTGTCCAAATTTGTGACATTACCTTTTTCAAAATACAGGCAAGTCTCTCTCTATGTGAACTCCAGGTCCTGGTCTCGTCCAGTTCCCCTCTTTGCTTGGAGCCGTTGCACAAACCAAATTCCTTCAAAAGAGTTCAAGATGACAGTTGTTACACTTTCAGTAAATTATTATGCTTTAACATAAAGGAAGGAAGCGTTTAGAGAACTTGAACAAACCACATGCAAATAAGTTACTCATCATTACAAATATCACGTCCCTATTGCACTACAACCTTTGGTTGTGTGTGTGTGTTTCTTGGGTCCAATAGTTCTCATTTACATCTCCATTGTATGCTACATGTGTGTGCTTTATCCTTTTTACCACTTTACTCCTGTGTTTTATCACATTAAATGTGTTCAGTAAACATTTGATAATGAGTCCTAGAGGCATATAAAGTACATCATTTAGTTCATACCGGGAAATCCTTTCCCTTTCCCCACATGTTCAGCTCAAATATCATTTGGAAGACCCGGATCGCCTCTTTCTCCCGGCCAGCCTGGCAGCAAAGACAGGACACAAATCTCAAAGACAGAACAGAAGAAAAAAAGCAGGCTGCAAACACGAGAACAAGTCGGGCTTTTAAATACCTCCATGAGGAACTTGGGGCTTTCAGGCATGAGCAGCCTGAAGAGGACGGCTGAGGTGAGGCTGGGGACGGAGCAGAGCACCACAAACAGTCTCCAGCTCTGAAAGTCCAGTGATCCCAGTGAAAAATGGGCCCAGGTTCTTGGAATCACCAACCAGGCCAGTCCTGCAAATAAAAGACCGCCACTCACTGCTTAACACATGGGGCTACACATTTTCCATTTCACAACTCTGTGTTGTTTTTTTTGTCTTTGATGCTGTTAAAAGGTGGATTGATTACACCACCAAGCTTTTGTGCACAACGATACACACTGAATGATAGTATGTGACTGAGGTTTATCATAATACGAGTTGTGCTTAAAACTTTCATGAAATGATGAAATTTTTATCCTGCAACACTGATATTGTTGTACTGATGTATTTTCCCACCTGCAGCCAGGATGTTTCCTGCCATCCAGAAGGTGGCCAGAGCGCTGATCATTGCACCTCTCCTCTGACGGGGCATAAACTCTGAGAAGTAGGAGAAGATAACAGGGATCGACCCACCGACACTGCAGAGGGGAAGAAAACAGCTTTTATTCTAGAGCTCTCAATCAAAACAATGGATGGTAAACACAGACTTTTGATGACGTTGGGAAGTTGCGTGGAATTATGGGAGTTTTTATTGTTAAAAACCATCCCCGGACGAGTTTACACATTCTAGTTTATTCACGTTACGTTTATTCATGTTATTCTAATAAAATAGCTGCAGTTTCCCCAACATAATAACGTTTTTCTTGATTCGATTTGTATTGGTAGCTGACCAGTTAGCTAGTGAGCCAGCAAGCTGACATTAGCCAGCAGCTAAAACCACACTATCACAATATATTTCTCATATCATTCACCTTTTGGATGTTTTCAACACCAGGGCGGACGGGGTTAGTTGTAACGTTACTCAAGGAGGCTGAGAGACGGGTGTGGGTGAGGATTGCTGGGGGAATCTGGGAGCCAGTGTTTTGACGGAAGTTACGAGTAACTAGAGGGTGAAAGGTTATATGTCGCCACTGACGGGCAAATAAATGAAATGTCTCGTGTCAAAAATAAAATAACAGATTTCTCTGGGTTTGTAATTTGGTGGAAACATTTGGGACAGTGTAAGAACACAACTCGTAAAAATATATAACATAGGTATGTTTGTTTTTAGACATTTTTATGTAGAAATGTTACATATTGTACCTTTAAATGATTCATTTTTTAGGCCTATTCTGGTGTTTCAAAAGGTTACACTGGTTGGTCTAGTACATTTTACCAGCCCTTATCTGACTCGCCTGACTTGTATTTTGCAAACACCTAAAGTGATTTCTGTGATTTTCTTTTCCAAAATGTCCTTCATGAAGGAACATGTAGGTGTATTCTATGACCTGTTGGTTGGAGTATAATCTCTCTAAGCACCGAAACATACTTCATCCTACAGTTTGTTGCTTTCAGCTGAATGACTTCATGTAAATACAAAATTTAAAACGCATACAAATCATGTGCTCACCCGATGCCGCTGATGAACCGCAGCAGCAGGAAGAGCCAGAACCACGGAGCCACGCTGGCCAGAGCTCCAAACACCCCGTTAACCGTCAGGGACACAACCAAGACCCTGCGACGCCCCCTCTGGTCAGCCAGGTATCCCCACATGTAGCCGCCCACCATCATTCCTAGAGAACAGGAATTAAGGCAATAATAATCCAACATTAGCATTTAGCTCTAATTAGTGTCTGTTTATATAAGGGTGTTTATTGTGTAAATATTTGTTACTATTATTATTATTATAACTAATTTTATTTTCTGTAATCCTTATTTCCTCTAATCTGTCCGAAAAGGAACGGGATGAAGCTGAAGCTTGTTATTTTTCTCACCCCTCATTCAACTATATATAGTTCCTGTATATATTATATATTTTGTATAGCAAGATAAAAACACAAAAACATATAATTTTAAACACATACCAAACATTTAACATTTTGCACCTAACAACCCGTTCTGAATCACTAACCCTCACAATCAGCATACTAACCCACCATCACAATAATCTCTCTTCATCCTCATATCCTTTTAATAAAGTGTTTTTATACAATTTTTTTTAAACTTTATTATGTTTGCACAATGTTTTCGCTTCAGTGTTGATTTTACAACTAGAAGAATAGTTCGGGCTTGTTTCCTTTTTTTATTTAAATGTTGCCAAAAAAAATTTAAATCTAGTTTTAGTCCTTTTACACTGCACCATCATGTTCTGTGTTTGTAATTTTTTTTTTCCAAGTCAAAAACATTAGATTTTTAATTCGTTCAGAACAGTAACCAAAAATCAACCTATTTTTTTCATTTTGCATTTGTGTTAATTTAACTTTTTACTAAATGTATTTATTGTGACTAATTCAAATTTATGGGAGGTATGAGAAAGATGCCACTGTTCAATGGTGACAATATTTAAAAAGAGTGAAAAAGAGCTCACAGTGATGTCTTTAATGTGCTTGTTTTGACCGACCAACAGTCCAAACCCCAAAGATATTCAATTTACTGTCACATACAACAACAACAAAAAAGCATCAAAACCTCTAATTTGAGAAGCTGAAACCAGAGAATATTGGCCATTTTTGCTTTTAAAAAAAAGAACTGGAACGATAACCAATTAGCTAAATAATTTCTTATTAATTTTTCTGTCGATTGACCACAGCTCAGGTACGCCAACTGATTTATTAAATGATTGTGATTCACCGAGGAAAATGCTGGCAGTCAGCAGGCCCATGTCTGAAGAGCTCAGCAGCAGATCGCAGCGCGCTGTTGGCAGGAGAAAAGACACACAGAGAATCTCCACGGCATCGCTGGCATTGGCCCAGCCACACACCACCAACAGCAGCCAGTGGAACAAACCAAAACCTGAGAGCAAAAGCAGAACAAAGAGTGAAAAAACAAACAGACAAGTTATCCGTTAACGAATTATCTGATGTATTTATAGGCCTATTTTGGATATATTCAACAGTAATGTAGTCCAGCTGCCCTGCCCATTATGGTCAACAGACACCTCCGTTTTACAAGTCAGAATGTTTTAAAGATACTGTTAAATCTAATGTGGCAGAAACTGAGCTGAATTATTTCACATTGATGTACCCAAATTATATTTTGAACGTTGCTTTGCCATCTGTGCATCTACATTGCCATGTTTTAAGCTTGAGGATGATGCATTTTTCAAATTAGAAGCATGTAATCCTCCAGTTTAAAGTGAGATATCCTCAAATCTGGATTTACCAGGGTTCCCCAAAAAAAAAACATCAATAATATTTTGACTTTTGCATTTGTTTCACCTTACATTTTATTCTACTTATGTTTAAGAGCAACACAAAACAGACAGCCTGAAGTAACAACAACACCATCACGCTTTATATTACCTGCTATATCTACTGCTTCCTCATATGTTAATCTTTTCTGTGCACTCTCACCGACATCACGAGTGATATTTGAGGCGCTGCTGTCGAAAATAGTTTCACCTAAAAAGCAGCAAAAACCACACAAATAGGTCAAGTGAAACAATGATTCCCGGTGAAATTGATGATATCACAAAAGCTTAAGACGCTCATTTTGTTGGCGAGACTAGTACATATCAAGCCACACACTTAGTATAAAAGAGATTAAAAAAATGAATTATAGCTGTTGGGGAAACTGGGTTAAGCTTCAGTGCACACTCTACTTGACCACTGTCCCCTGAAAGAGGTTGATCTGATCCAATGATGACCTCACTCAATACTTCTTCTCACAGTATGGAGACATGACGAAGAAATTGTCACTATAAAGTTTTTTTTTGTTTTTGAGAATATTTAGTTTTTGCACCAAATAAACACAAACTATGAATTACATACATTTGTTTCTAGTGTCTCTGTGCCATCTGTGGTATGTAGAGCTGAAGAGAATGATTGATTAGTCGATTGACTGAAAATTAATCAGCAACTATTTTGATTTAATTAATTTATTAATCGTGTATTCTTTAAGCAAAAATACCAAAATTTCCCTGGTTCCCTGAACATATAAACTACAGCTAATCTTTGGATTAATTTAGTTTCTCAAAATAGTTAGGAAACGTTCTCAAAATAACAACAACAAAAAAATAATTCTCAAAACATACTAAGTCATTATTATTATTTGAGAAAGTTTCTCATTTTTGAGATACTAAATCATAATGTCTTACATTACATTAAGGCTACAGGGTCTTTGTTGAATCACATTAGCACAAATGGGCTTCCATAAAAAAATAAGGTGACAACTACTAAATGATATCTTGCATCACGCTGTGTGTTTGATTATTAAATTAAACATGAGTTAAACCGCAGTTAGTGATGGAGTGGCAACAACTTTTACCTTCATCTGAGTCCAGCTCGTTCGGCTCCAGGTAGTCGCCGGTGAGAAGCGGCTCTCGCGCCTCAGCGTCTCGGGTATGCACGTGACGAGACATACCCAAAAAAATCGGACGTCTCTAATATGGGCAGTCAGTTGCGGGCTCTTTAGCTACACACAACTGCAATCCCTGTCCAGGTCCATGTTACTGTTTCAACCGCTGTATCTGTCTCATGACTGCCAAGCCTTCCGTGAAGCTAACAGTGAAGCTAACCTGACAAGAAGGAGGACCAGGAAGTAAAAAGACAGCGGCGGTTTGCACGTCCTGAGCCTCCAGTCACTCCTCTGTTTGGTTTAGTAGTGCGAGCGAACTACCGCCACAGTAGTGCTTTGCATGAGCAGCGGAGGTAGCCGCTAAAGGAGACACATCGGTGCGGTGCGAGCAGAGCAGAAGAGGGGAGCAGTTGACGTTGCCGCCTCCCCTTGTGTGTGTTTAAGAAGATTGAAGATGGCGACCAGCTCGGAACGCAGTCCTCCTCCGTTCCCCGACTCCGAGGACCAAGATGTGCTGGACTCTGAAGAAGTCGTAGGCCGAGTCAGTGATGAAGACGACGGGGAAGACCTCTTCATGAGCGCAGTATGTCTGAGCGGAGTTAACGTCGATTTCACGCTAAGCTAAGCTAAGCTGCCTCTAAACTGCCCAAAGACTAACGTTAGTTAGCTAACGTCAGCGAAGAAAGCTAATGAGGCGCTTTTAGCAAAAGTTTTGTGTTGACAAACATTTAGCTAGTTTTAACGTTGAGGTAACGGTAAGAAAATAATGTTAACATAATTAACTGTCATGTCGGATAATGTTAGACTTAAAGCATTTTTAAATTATCAAAGCAGTATTGGGGGGGGTTGATGCAGAAAATCCACCTTCTATCACCGCTTTTAAACAGCCAGTGGTTATCTGTGACACTGTTGCAAACGCCCATTTTGGTATTGATTTCTTCCTGAAAAGTTGCAATGTGGAGGGTAGCTGTGATTTGATACAGGTCGCTTAAGAGACAAGATGACACAAATCCAAGTTATAATGTCAGCAGTCTGCAGATATTGAGGTATGTGTGGTTTGTTTGTGAAAGTTGACATCATCTTCGGTTCTGTTATTCATACTAGTAAGTGGTTTAAAATTCACTCTCATTTCTTTTGAATGAGGACTAAAAAGCTGGCTCGAGAAGCCTCCTGTCATGTGAGTGAGCTGTGGTCACATGGCCAGAACCCGGATGTTTTCCCACAGTCAAAGTTCAGAGGACAGATTGGAAAAGTTGCTGTCTTTGATTTTTGTTTGAGCGTTGGACTCACTGCTGCACGGAAAGCATTACTCAGCAAGTTGTGGATGTTACATTCAACAGAGACTGTAGCTGAAGTAATGTTTGGAGATGGACCAGACAGTGGTCATTGAAAATCCACATTCTATCACCGTTTCTGGCTTTTAAATCAGAATCAGAAAAGGTTTTTAGAATCAAAAGGTTTTAGTGCCAGAATAAGTACACTCATGTGGAATTTGCCTTGGTGAAAGGTAAATACATAAACAAACAAACAAACAAACAAACAAACATTTTGGTATTGATTTCTTCCTGAAAAGTTACAATGTGGAAAACTGGTTAGTTGTGATTTGATCAAGTTGATGAGGAGACCAGATGACACAAATTAATCTAATACAATTTCTATTTGGTTAATGATATGTGGATGTTTTCTGTGCAGGATGTCTTCCACATCAAATCAGATTAACTTGCACTAAAATCTGATGGTATCCTCTTCAGATTGTTCAATGCATTGCATTCAGTAACGTAGGTAAAGCAAGCAGCAGTCTAATGTTAGCAGTTGGCAAAAATATTAGGTCTGTGTAGTTTGTGAAAGTTCACATCATCTTCGGTTCTGTTATTCATATGAAGTGGTTTTAAATTTTGAAACGAAGACTTAAAATACGCCTCCTGTCATGTGAGTGAGCTGTGGTCACACGGTCAGAACCCGGATGTTTTCCCACAGTCAAAAGTTCAGAGGAGAGATTAGAAAGTTGCTGTCTTTGAATTTTTTTTTTTTTTTAGGAGGACTCACTACTGCACGGAAGGCATTACTCAGCAAGTTGTGGATGTTACATTCAACTGAGACTGTAGCTGAAGTGAATTCAACAGCCTCATAAACTACAGTCTCTTAAATGATCATAAAGTTTAATCAACACCTCTCTATAAAAGTTTCAACAAAAAGTGAATTTTGCAACCTTTTAGGAATGTAGGATTTTTTGCGGGACTGTTAGTTTCAGTTTAGTCTATATAGACGACGTTCCACTTTTTTCAGGTGCCGCCGGAAATTCCTCCGGATGTCACTCTTTTTAAGCCGAATGTCCGTCCCCTTCCGCTTTCTTTGTGTTGGCATTCTAAACTCTGGTCGATTTCTGAGGACTATGGTTACCTGCTCCTCAGATCTCTGCAGGGTAAATCCAGACAGCTAACTAGACCATCTGTCCAATCTGAGTTTTCTGTTGCACGACTAGAACAACTTTTGAACGTCCACATGTTCCACTAAAACAAGTTCCTATTTTGCAGCGGCACCGTGGCTCTGTCCGCCCAAGACGATTGTGATTGGTTTAAAGAAATGCCAATAAACCAGAGCACGTTTTTCTCCCTTCCCGGAATTCTGTGTGGATTAGCCAGACCATCCTCCGCAGCGCTGTGGAGGAAGGTCTGGCAATGCGAGACTAGTTTCAGCTAGGCATACCTGTTAAACTGGCAACCGAGTGTATATCCATTGTCTTATTTGTGAGCGTTTCGTCTGACAAAGCTATTTCTGAAACATGATAAAATGTTTCAGCGTGAAATTGCTTTTCTTCTGTTACAAGGTACTTACTGTTTTTTTCGAAGGAATATTTTACATACCCAGTGGCCTCGAATGACGTAAAACATGTTTTGTTCTTTCTGAGATTATATATATATATATATATATATATATATATATATATATATATATATATATATATATATATATATATATATATATATATATATATATAAATAAAAGAACAAATGTACAACAAACACTTAAAACCAATTTACAGTTGTAATATATTAAAGATCAAATTACAGTATTAAGGTGCAAAGAGTGCAAAAAAAGTGATTGTCTATGTTTGAGATGATTACTGAGAGGGGGTGTTTGACTCTCTGAGGGAGGCGTTGTAAAATGTAATGACTACAGGCAGGAACGATTTCCTGTGGCGCTCTGTGGTGAATCTGGGTGAGAGGAGTCTTCTGCTGAAGGTGCTCCTCTGCTGGGCCAGTGTGTCGTAGAGAGGGTGTGAGACATTATCCAAGATGGACTTTCAAATCTGGAGGCTCAGTTCAGAATAAAGTAAACAATGCCATACAAATGATTACAAAAGCAAACATTATGCCATTCATTACCTATAATAATTTTAGAGTGACAGGCTACATCTACCAATTTCAGTATCTACTATAGCTCGCACTGAAACTACCATATTTCTTGTTTGATTCCCCTAAAATCCCTTCAAAGCTGATAATATTTGTCAGTTGATGAGTTTGTGGAAGTTGTGTGTTTTTTTTGTTTAGCAATATTATAGTTAAAATACATGTATTTTGTATGTTAAGACCATACAACTGGACAGTGACTTGAATGATGGTGCAGGATAAACTCAAGGTTTTGTGGACATTTAGATTTTGTTAACGATTAGGAAATGAGGAAACTTTGGAAGCTCCATTCCTTGTGATACAACAAGAATACAAATGAAAAAAAATGTTTTGGTTGAAGTATTTCTTCCAGAATATACTGTAATGACATGTCATGGAAAACAGTGAGGAAAAAGTATTGGCTGATTTATCTATTAGTCGATTGACATGAAATTGACCGCCAACTATTTTAAAAATCGATTTAATAATCAGTCAAGCAAAATTCAATGGTTCTAGTTTCTTGAACTTCAACAGTAACGTTACCTGAAAACAGCGTGTAGTTCCTTTTTTAGCAACAGTTTGCTTTATTTGCAACGGTTTATCAAAAGCATCATATGTCTTATTAAGGAATTAGTCCTTTTTCACACAAAGAGTCTTTGGATCAGAATGAAATCAGTTTGAGCTTGATGTTACTACTGAGTCTGTTCAGCTTTACAGATAGGCCTATCACACACAGCTCATGAACAATTCCAGATACACAACACAGTTTAACTCACTGACCACTACTACTGTCAGAAACACTGTGCAGTAAATTCATCAAATGTGCCAAAAGTGTGCCCAACGCTATTTTCCGATAAACTGTAGCTGTCATATTTCACGGGACCCGCGTGAGTGCAGTTTTCATGTCATGGCTTTCCTCGCTGTTGGTCAATCTGCCTAAGAAACTGCAGTACTCGCGCTGTTGTTTATTTGGTTGCCGTGACATCGCGAGTGATGACGTCCTGTCACTGTTCCAAATGCTCATCCTCGGAGGGGAGAGGGGGAATGACGTGCAGCAAAGGGCTATGGGTCAGAATTGAACTCGTGGCTGCTGCAGTAAAGGTCTGAGCCTTAAGTACATCAGGGCGCACGCTCAACCAGGTTAGCTACCAGGGCACCCCGTTGCCTCTTTTTTTTTTTAATACTCTAAAACATTACATCTTTTTTCCCTTTTCCTCTCATCTCCAGAGCAACCCTCCACTGACCGAAATGGACACCACACTGCCACCTGCCAGTCAACCCAGTGATGTTTTAATGAAGCCTCCCAGTAACCTCATGGATGAGCCCTTAATCGAGCCCGTCAGCAGCCAGACAGAAAACAAACCAGTGAACGAAGTCGTCAGCGAACCCTCGGATGACTTTGTCGACCTGACGAACAACGTAACCGATTCTCCGGATGAGGCGGTCGCAGCTGAAAGTGCCTTTGCAGATGACGCAAAAGACACAACTGAAATCCCTTTAGATGAACCCTCAGATGAGTTTGAGGACATATTTGGAAGTGAAAATGAAGCACTGCCAGAGGAAGTTTTAGTAGCGGATGTTACCGTTGAAGCAGCAACGGGTAACCGTGAAGTGACCAGTGGTGTTACAGAGCCACCTGGTGATGGGAAAGCAGGAAGTGATGATGATGAACAGGAAGCAAAAGAAACTGCCACTGATCCAATCATCAACCTTAGTTATGATTTGCCAGCCAGTGTCACACAGCAGCCACCACCTGCCCGTGACAAATGTTTTGATCCTTTGGTTGACCTCCTTAGTGATGCTCCACCCGCTGCTGATGCCAGTGTACCCAGCCGAGCAACAGTCGATCTGTTCGAAGATGAGGGAACCGACTTGTTCGCAGAACCACGGCAGACTAAGTCTGCCATGCAGCAACAGAAAAGCCTCTTCGGTGAAGCTGACGAGGATCTGTTCGGGGAGCCGCTGGGTGCCACCTCAAAGAAAACCATCAGCAAAGAGCAGAAGGACAAACCTGTCAAAACCAAAGCTGCTAGCCATGTAAGCAATATAGGTGGGCCTCTGCAAGACAATAGTCCTGCAGAACCTGCTGATATCTTCACTGAGGAAGCCGTCACCACACTGCCCAGCATCACAAGCACCAGCACTGTCAACTCCAAGACGAATGGAGTCCAATCTGAAGAGGAGGCAGATATGTTTTCTAGTGGGTCCACTATTTCTTTTTATTATGTTACATTATCAGGATTTTTGGATTGAGTGCTCTAAGGGGAGCATTAGTGACAAAGGGAGTGTTCACATAAAGCAGTTTATGCAGACTCTTGTTTATCTTCGTATTTCAGTTAATTTGGTCACGTGAGAACAGTTACTGTACACTCAAAGTCATGTGTGCAACAGATAACTGCACTCTGGGATGAAAATGTTTAGTTTCAATAAGCTATTTATTGGAAGTTAAACATAACCAGAACCAACTACAATTTAAAAACACCAGATGGCCGTTTGGTATGTTCTTTACTTTCCACTGTTTTATTTTTTGGAGGTGTGTTTGCCATTATTAGATAGTGAAACAAAGCTTTTAGAAAATGATGCGGAGACAGACGGAGGATGACATGCAGCAAAGGTTCATGACCAGACTCAAACCAGGGATTCATTTTAATCGTCAATGTCTTAAAAACACGACGCCCCGTTTTGTTGTGTTCTTATAAGAACAAGCCACCGATTTAGCATCTCTATAGCATTGTTCGGATTCACAATGGACAGTTTAAGGATTAAAAACCTGGTTTGAATGAATTTTTATTTCATGCCTAATTCTTCCTTTTCAAAACCTGAAGCCTACATTACCCACAATGCAACACAGTTATGATTTTTTTTTTTCTTCAGTTTCAAACTTTTCAGTTTTCAGACTACGACTCAAGTGACTTAAGGCGATGTATCAATTTTCTTTACTTACTGTATGCAGTAGTACTTCCCAACATCTGTAAATGGACTTTGGTGTGTACAAAGTGGGAGTTCCCGTTTAACTGTTTAATAAATTAGGTACTTGTGACTTCAGTTTACAAGCACTGGTCCACATGTTATTAAACGTATTAAGCTGAAGGCTGAAAGCAAAAAAGACGAGGCATTCAGAGTCCATGTCTGTGCATAAACTTGCATATTTAATTGTGTCAAACTGTCCAGGACATAAAATAAGTAATGCACATCTCTCTACACATTTTCCATTCCGCATGTTATGACCTCAGTCTTGTTTCTTTTTTGTTTCTTTTCCTCTCTCAAAAGAAGCCACAGTGGAGCTTTCTCTCGACAGTCCGCGGGGCGAGAGAAGGAAAGATGTGAAGGCCAAACAGTCTGCGTCCGCCCTCTCCCAGTCAGCAGCTGCCAGCCTGGCCAAGCCACAGTCGGCTGCCCTGGAGGAGGTACACACACATCTAATCCCAGAGGGAAACTCCCACTGTGACTGTAACAAAGTAATGACTGAAAACTGTTCAGGGATTTTCTAGTTGTAGTTTTCTGGAACATCAGAATTTTGAGAAGAGTCAGTTGGTCGTTTAATTTGCATTTTGTAGACTAGTTTAACATCTTACCAGAACAAACTAAAGTTAAAAAAAAAAAGAAAATCCCAATTCTGAAGAAAATGAAGTTGACTGTTCAAAGTGTTTTGGGGACAGCAGGTCATTGCGACTGGCAGAGTTTCACTTCCTGTTCAATATTTGTTTCAGTTGGAAGAAGAGGAGGAAGAAGAAGAGCAGGGAGACAAATTTGACATCTTTGTCTCTGTCAAAGACCCTGAAAAAATAGGTGAGTTTATTACTTTTTATTCTGTCTTGATCTGTTTTTTTAGTATTTAAATTTAATTGCAATAAGGCTACAAATTAGTTTGTGCACTGTTAACATCAAGCAAACAAAGATTATTCTAAGGTGCTTGAGTCCTTAATTATTATTATTATTATTATTATTATTATTATTATGATTATTTCTAACTTGTCAAAAACACAAAGGAACCAAGAAGAGAAACTAGTTATAGAGCACCATAACGGAAACCCACATGCAGCTTGCCTTAAGTAATATTCTGTAAGTATTTATATCAATTTGTGACTTTTTTTTCTTATATATTTTTTTCTTCCAGGGGACGGTATGAACGCCTACATGGCCTACAAGTTAACCACAGAGGTAAAAACGTGTTGATATACAGTGTTTCACTTATCCTGAAGTTAGTCATATTTAGTTTATTCTGTTAGCACAGTTACTCATCAGATATGTGGTAACAGTGTGCCAAGAGAGGAAATACTAGTCAGTGTATTGTTGAAGAAACGCCCATGCGCTGGTCTGGCCAACATGGATTACGCCATCATTTAATAGTTATTCACAAAATGTAAAGCCTTTTTAGGTACATCCAGTCCAATAATCTGAATGTGTTTCAGACCCAACTGGCCATGTTCCGCAACAAGACATTCACAGTGAGGCGACGCTTCAGCGACTTCCTCGGCCTCTACGAGAAGCTTTCTGAAAAGCACGGACCAAATGGATTCATCGTGCCTCCGCCACCAGAGAAAAGCATCCTGGGTAGGGTGACTTGGCTTTACTGTGTCTTCTAATACTGTAACTATAAATCTAATCCCCCAACAACTATGAGAAGGCATGTTGTCTTGCATAGGTATGACAAAGGTGAAGGTGGGCAAGGAAGATTCCTCATCTGCAGACTTTGTTGAGAGAAGAAGAGCGGCTTTGGAGAGGTAGGAGAGAAGGAATGAAATGAAAGCTGCAATTCTGTTACAAAAATCGTAGTGTTTAAAGTGGGTGACACTTTACTTGACTGTATCTACATAAGAGTGACATGACAGTGTCATGACATGTATCATCACATGATGACACAGTCATGACACATGAACTCTAACCATAACTTGTCATGACAAAAACCGAATGACACTTACTAAAAGAAGCGTTATGTCATAAACGTTCATGACTTGTTTATAATGTTTATGACACGTTCATGACTGTGTTGTCACTCTTATGTAGATACCTTCAAGTAAAGTGTAACCTTAAAGTGTTATAGTGTTAGGAGTAAACTACTCATGTCCTTCTGATACTTTAAATCTCTACCAAGCAGGTAAAGATGTTATGACGTTGCACTGCCCAGAGAAAGCAGGACGTGAGGCTTTTATTTTGCATTTTCCCATTCGACAGGTATCTCCAGAGGGTGGTAAATCACCCATCACTCATCCAAGATCCCGATGTCAGAGAGTTCCTTGAGAGAGAAGAAGTAAGCTGAAATTGAGTTTGGAGAGCCTCTGGGCTTTTTTTAGTTTTACGCCTGCTCCACTGTGAAGTACTGTACTCCTTAAGACCATAAAACCCCTGGCACACAATAGTTTGCAAATTAAATTATCTTTATTGCATCTAAAAATTTTGTGTTCAAGTCGAGAGAACACTTTAAGATAAATGTATTTTTCCTCGGCCATTCACTTCTACTTGATCACTTAAGTGTATCTGAAGCTTTGGTATATTCAGGTGTGTGTGTGTGTGTGTGTGTGTGTGTGTGTGTGTGTGTGTGTGTGTGTGTGTGTGTGTGTGTTCGTGTGTGTGTTCAGTTGCCAAGAGCAGTGAGCACCCAGGCTCTGAGCGGCGCCGGCTTCCTGAAGATGATCAACAAAGCAACAGATGCTGTCAGTAAAATGACAATCAAGATGAATGAGTCAGACGTGGTGAGTTCAGCTGCAAACGGACGCTCCTGCTGCATCAGGGCTTCTTCAGAATAAAAACTGTTGTGAACAGCAGATCATTTTTGTAATGAGGAAATGTGCATTTCCAGTAAAAAAGCAGAATATTTCAAACGTTAAAGGCTAATGGCTCTGGTTCAAGCACTAAAAGGCACAGTGGCAAAATATGTTACTTTTTTTTTTGCAGAGTTCTGAGGAGAATTTGCACTGAGATTGTTATGACACAGCATTTATGATAAGCTTAACTGATCAGACAGACTGGCAAACCCATTCTTTTGTAAACTGGTCTGGTGGTATTGATTGAACCTTTTTGTGTCCAGTGATTTTTTTTGTTTTGTTTGTTATGGTGCAAGGTAACATTAGTAACTATGTATTTAGTAGATAGCACCGTAGTTCACGAAATCCTAAAGATGAGGCAGCCAGTCAAGCTGATCAAAGACCCGGTTTGTCAAGAGTTTTTGTATAAAGAAGCCGAGCTGTGACACTGATTTTCCTCTTGATCTGAGCCCAAAGTACCAAACGCATGCGTTCACTGAGCGTATTCCAATATTCAAGTGAATGTTTATTCCAGCTGAATACGTTCAAAAGAAGATGGGTGCATTCAACTGCACTGCATTTCCAGCGTGTTTTTAAGCTGAATACTCTTCTCTGAAAGAGTCATGATTTGCATACATGTAGGATCAGAGTTGTTGCATAAATCTAGAAAGTTTGGAAAAGTATTTACATTGAAATACATTTCTATGATTCATTTGCACACCTAAAATTATAATTACTTCACCATAAGTAACCAAAAAAGTGTGGAAAAATATTGACGTTCAGTCATCATACCAATATTATTCATTATATGGTTTTATTCAGCTGTTGACTCGGTGTGATTTTTATCCTCGGTAGCGGGGCTTTGTAATGTCCGAGAGCTCAGCCTTCACTGGCATCTGCAGCAGATGTTCTTGATGTTGGTGCGGTAACAACTCTGAGTGTGTTTTGCTGCAGTGGTTTGAGGAGAAGCTGCAGGAGGTGGAATCTGCAGACCAGCAGTTCAGGAAGCTCCACGCGCTGGTCGAATCTCTGGTCATCCACAGGAAAGGTTAGTCGGCTCCCTTCCAACCACAAACATGATATGCCTTCAATTAGTGTCCTAAGCTGAGTATTGATTAGTCTGTTTGTTTTTTTAGCAATGGATGAGGATCATTTTAACACCAAGATCAGGGTGACGTTCATTAATGAGATCCGGTGTCTCCATCATTTCCCTCCATAATGATATGAGCTGGTATCAGAAACTGGACCAATATGGGAATATTTAAAGGAACACGCCACCGTTTTTTGAAATGGGGTTTATTTACCGTCTCCCCTAGATTTAGATAGGTGGGCAAACACAATTTTTGTCTCAGTGCCAAGGTTATTATTGTTTTGCATTTGTTTGTTATTTGTCAGGGGCAAGATTCAAAAAGGTCAGAAATTTTAGAAATATGTATTCACAATGTATTCAACAATAACACCAGTACATAAAATGTACATATGATGAGCACAACTATGTAAACAGTCTACACAAGACGCCACAGTGAGTGCAAAATGTGTAAGTGACGTGTTCCAGGAAAAAAACCTAAATAGCCAACAGACTAAAGAAGACATACATTAACAGATGTTTTGGTTCGAGTAAAGTGGCGAACTTTTTGAAGTCAATCGACTCACACAGTTGTGTAGACATCCCAGTATCAATCCACACATTAACCCACGCTTCCTCATGCTTTTGGTGTTCCTGCGTATGTACTAACCAGCAGCTATCGGCTCGCCGGTGAAAGCCTTCCTGTAGTGTTCTCTGTCCTGCTGTTGTCTCCGTCATGCTGCCTGGCCCTGTACCCATACGGCCATGCCCTGTACCGGGGTTGGCTTCTGTTTCATGGAAAGGGGGCTTTGCGTTCTCCTTTACCTTGTTAAGGTAAGCTAGGTGAGCCTCGGAGACGGTGAATAACCCCCATTTCAAAAAACGGTGGTGTGTTCCTTTTAAAAAATTCATTAAATATTTACCAAGTTGAGTTTGAGTTCATTTTTTTAAGATAAGCAGCTCTTTACCAAAGTGTTATTTTTACGCAGCCTTGCTCCTTGATGATGCACTTATTTATTTCTCATGTTTGTGGTGTTTCTAACTACATGCTGGAAAATACCAGTTTCACATTTCACTTCCCTCCCCCCCCCCCCCCCAGAACTGTCGTTAAACACAGCCAGCTTTGCCAAAAGCACGGCCATGCTGGGCAGCGCAGAGGACAACACGGCTCTGTCCCGGGCTCTCTCTCAGCTGGCAGAGGTGGAGGACAAGATGGAGCAGTTACACCAGGAACAGGCTGCCAATGACACCTTCAACTTTGCCGAACTCATCGCGGATTACATCCGCCTGCTCGGAGCCGTGAGGGTACTGAGAGTCTGTTCAAATAAATTCTAATAGTTCAATAATAATAAAAATAATACCCCTAATGTTAACGTAACAGGAGCACCTTCACTAAAGGTTAAGAGGTAATTTGAAGCTTAACACCAGCGGATATGTAGAGTTGTGGAGTAGGTCAATTTCATCACTGTGCAGGTTGCTACATTCATTACAATCTAAAAACACAAGTCTTTTTTACTGTCATTGTGGCTTACTGTCTTAAGCATAAGCAGTGAGGTCAAGTCCACCATTTTTAGTTGTGTTGAATCCTCGTAAACATTTTTACTTTAAGAAAGTAAGGGACAAGATGAAATGTCAGTGAAATTCTATATCCAAATCAAGAACACTCCCCAACAACAAGCAAAATGTCCATTAATACTCACTAAAGGCTTGACATTGATATGAACAGTTTTGAATAGGAGCCTCGGCTACATGGCTAAAGTAAATAACCAAATATAAACGTGAAATAATAATCCTCCGCGTGTCTGTGACCCTTCAGGCGACGTTTGATCACCGGATGAAGGCGTGGCAGCGCTGGCAGGATGCTCAGGGCGCCCTGCAGAAGAAGAGGGAGACTGAGGCCAAGCTGCTGTGGGCCAACAAACCCGACAAACTACAGCTGGCCAAAGAGGAGATCGCTGAGGTACAACAGAGGCCAAAATCAACACAGTGAAAATAACAGCGCTGGAGTTTGATGTGCTGTGTTTTCAAGATTGAGAACAATGTTTGAGTATTGAATGAGGCACGTGAAAAGCCTTAGAAATTAGAAACAGGAAGCGCGATGAAACCAATGGGAGTTCAATTTGATTTGAATCACCCCATTTGTTTTTCTATAAACTTGGTTATTGTCAGGACACAGTAAAGCAAATATCTATTAGATTTTACATTTTTCTGTCATGGTCCATTTTTAAATGCTGCGCTGGAGCAACACATGCTTATTTGTTTTCTCCCGGGAACAAAGAGCTTCAATATTGAACGTTTAGGTTTTTTTCCTACATACAAAATCTGCCTTATCTGCCTGACAAGGCTGCTTTTCATCATCAATATTTATTAAAGAATACTTTTAATAAATCACTTTAACCGACAGTGGGCATTATACTTTTAAGAAAAACTATAGTTCTTTCTCTTCTGTACACACCTAATGGATTGTATAGAAGCTCGATCACGGCAGGACCTTCAAAAAGAAAAGGTTTAAAAGTGATAAAACTATTCCCAGTAAGTCAACATTTTGAGATACTAAATACAAATTTGGCCTTTCAAAGTGATGTTTATGAGACCTCATTTTTTACTTCCCAATATGATTGTGCCTCTGTACTACGGGGCTTTGAACTTGTCCTCTCTTCTTGTCGACAGTGGGAGGCCAAGGTGACGCAGTATGAGAGAGACTTTGACAGAGTTTCTGCTACTGTGCGCAAGGAAGTCGTCCGCTTTGAGGTACTGGTGTCTATTCTTGTTGCATTCACATCAGTTACTGGACAGCGGATAATGTTATTCATTACTGATTGGTGGAACTGTTGTTATTTAACAATACAGAAGGAAAAGGCCAGGAACTTCAAAAGAGAGATAATGAATTACTTGGCGTGTCTGCTTCAGTCTCAGCAACAGGTGAGTGTCTCTTGAGTCAAACATGAACATTTAACATTTCCATAATCAAACTTTCTCAGTGTACATTTATAAATAGTTCTTGATATAGAGAAAAGCTCTTCCAACTATGGCAGTCCTAGTTTTGACTCATCACGTTACAGAATAGTTTTTTTATAAATAGTAAAAGGATTTGGTGCTGGTGATCTTATTTAGAAAGACTTCATGAGTGCAGCAGTACAACAGGTGCAAATTATTATACTTTATCAAAAGGAAGTGAAATTGCAGTAAGTGATCTAAATACAATATTCCTGGGAACATAGATTATTTTTAAGTGGAATATTTTAGAAAATGGAACATGAGCTAAATGTTTTTGTCCGTTTTTTTTTTACATTACGATAGGAAAGATTAGGGTTGCAAGAAATGATTGTCAACACATTAATTAATAATGAAATCAATCTGTTTTTTAAACATTTAATTAAATAGTACGTCAAAACACTGACAAAGGCTCTTTCCATGTTTTTAAGAGCCCAAAGTTCTGGCTTCAAATTGCTTGTTTTGTCAAACCAACAGTCCAAAAGCCATACATATTCAAATACATTCTTAATTATGTAAAAAAGCATTTTTTATATATATATATAAATAAAACTATAGCTCGCACTGAAACTACCATATTTCTTGTTTGATTCCCCTAAAATCCTTTCAAAGCTGATAATATTTGTCAAAAATGTAGTTGACTGTGATTACAGTTGATGAGTTTGTGGAAGTTGTGTGTTTTTTTTTTTTTTAGCAATATTATAGTTAAAATACATATACACATACATATTTGGTATGTTAAGACCATACAACTGGACAGTGACTTGAATGATGGTGCAGGATAAACTCAAGGTTTTGTGGACATTTAGATTTTGTTAACGATTAGGAAATGAGGAAACTTTGGAAGCTCCATTCCTTGTGATACAACAAGAATACAAATGAAAAAAAATGTTTTGGTTGAAGTATTTCTTCCAGAATATACTGTAATGACATGTCATGGAAAACAGTGAGGAAAAAGTATTGGCTGATTTATCTATTAGTCGATTGACATGAAATTGACCGCCAACTATTTTAAAAATTTATTTTAATAATCAGTCAAGCAAAATTCAATGGTTCTAGTTTCTTGAACTTCAACAGTATATTAATTAGGAATGACCCTGACCCTGTCGTCTCTTTCTTCTCCAGCTCATAAAGTACTGGGAGGCTTTCTTACCAGAAGCAAAAGCAATCGCCTAATCCTCGAGCACCAGCCTTTTGGACGACAAAACAGGCTGCCTTTTTCTTATACACTTTACCTCTTGCCTTTAAACCAAGGAAAATGCGTGCATTGTAAAGGGAGATACAATCAACCTGTTTTGTTTTTTTTGTTCGTTTTTGTTTTTTTATCACCTTCAACATATAGCTCTGTACTCTATTGTATTAATAATTGTATATTTTCATTTAACCTTCCACAAAATATTTTCTTATTAGATGAAAAAGATATGGACACACGAAAAGAGAAAATAGATGAATGATTCCATTAATTTCCACCAGAGAAGGGAAATGAACCGAGTCCGTTGTTCTCAGGATCTTCTCCCTCGTGTGATCAGGAGCTCCTTCACATCAGCAGTGGTTAATTGTTTACAGCGCGGCTGCTCTCTCATCAAAGATTTCTGGGGACCCAGATGAAGAAAGTGGCCAAGAGTCTCACTATGTTTCTTCTTTTTAACAACTCAAAGGGAAAAAAAAAAAATAACACTTAAACAAAAACAAAATTATGAGCACTTCCACCAGGTGGATAAAGTACTTAAGTACCAGCCATGATTTTTTTTTTGTTTTCCGTTTTGATTTAAAATACTATTGATGCTGAGGGGGAGGTGATGCAGGGTATAGAGAGGCATTAGATTAGCGGTGTCTACAGCTGTGGTCAAGGGTTGCGTCGTAGGTCAAGCTTGCGAGTTTAAGATTTTTAGATATGATTTCAATCATAGTGCAAACTTTACTCTTATAACTACACATGTCTGTGCCTTTTTAAGTCAGAATTGGGTTTTTGGTATAATCCAGTTTGGCAGAAAGTTGTACACAGTTGTGGGCAGTGCAGAGGCTCGTTAACAGTTACTTCCCCAAGAGCCGTAATGATACGAGTGTCAATGCTGAGGTTAAAGAACAATACTGGTGTTTTCATGTTCAAGCCCATTTACTACAAATTAAGAGTTTCTTCCTCTATATTCTTGCTTATAACTCTGAAAAGTAGCACATTCAAAAAGAAAAGAAAAACACTGCAGAGAGCCTACTCTATGAAAATCAACCTGCACAGACTTGAAACGGGTAATCCTCCGTTTTTTTTTTTTTTGTCAAAGTTGCATCAGTGTTGTCTGTAATACAGTACAGTAAGTGTCAGTTGACACTTTTTAAGGAATTACCAAGCAACAATGACTTAACTTTGAGAAACATACAGTAAATGCTGACATGTCCACTTTATGGATTAGCCTTTTCAAGCAAGTTTCAAGTCTCTGCAAGTATATGTTCATGCTGTAGTAAAATGAATGGAAACCAAAGGCTGCCTGGATAGTAGGGTTGTGAATACTGCTTTGAGATATGGTTGTCAGAAATATGAGGGCTGCAACTAAGACATTTTAATTATGTGCTAATCTGTCATTTCTTTTTTTCTCAATTGTTTAAATCTATACAATGACACAAAATAATGAAAAAATGTCTTGAAATAGTTTTATCTGACTCACAGTTGGATATATTTTTTTAAAGGTACCCTGTGGAGTTTGTGATCAGTGTTAATAGACGTTAACGTTTTCAAGTTTGGGTCCCCATTTTTGGTAGTGTCTCACACGGGTGACGTGATCTTCAGTCCTGCTGATGGTTTCGCGCTTTTCTGCTGATCGACAACAGGTGGCAGCGACGTGCCAAGAAACGTAGCAATGTGCCAACAAAGGCAAGGAAGAAGACTGCTAGCCAGTATACATGGATGCAAACAATGTAGATTTTCAAATTCTTCCACACAAAAACAAAACGGCTCTTTAAATGTTTTATAAGGAAGGAAATGCATTCAACACATTTGATAGACCTCAAAGATACTTAACTGCACTTAGGTGAGAAGCAGTGAATGCTAACACAACTTTGTTACAAAAAATTCACAGGGACCTTTTGGTTTACAATAAAACTAAAGAAGCAAATCCTCACATTTGGGAAAGTGGAATCAGCGTCTGTTGGGCATTTTTACATGATTAATTATAATTGGTTATCAGAATTGTTGGCCATTGTCTGTTGATCAACTAGTCATTTCAGCACTAAATAATACTGTATGATTACTAGTAAATGGGCAACAACATGTAAAAAAAAAAAAAAAAAAAGATGGTTGATGCTGACTTGTAGACATGACATTAATGTCAAATACTAAACGTACTGAAAGCATTAGACTCCTTAATGCTTTCCTGAAGCCTCAGTTTGCCAACAGCAAGCGGTAACAAGTCCTTGTAGTGTCACATGTGGCACGGCTACCATCTTTTGATTACAACTTTAATTTGCCATTTGCACATACTTAAATTGAAGCCATGGAGTGACGAGCTACACTGTGTCATTTGTTGTCCCCTAACTTGCAGACATTTCTTTGCACAGATTTTTTTTTTTTTTTTTCCGTTTTTTACAATTAGATGCACGCTTGTTTTCAACTGTTAGATAGCACTCAAAAAACACTGGTTGTTAGTGCAGCCTCATGTATGTCATCGCTTGTCAATGTGCAGAGTAATGTCAGCACTGTGTCAGAAATTTCTTCAAATCAATAAAAGTTGCACTGTTTACACTTGGAATTTTCATTAAGAACTTCAGACTTCAGTGTCTTTTTCTCTACTTGGGTTGTTTTCTTAGACTTCATTAGGTACTTATAAATGTTGTATAGTGTTCTATAATTTCAACAGTAACATAAAAAGATCAATATAAAATGTCATAAAAATGTCATAGTATGTCATAAAATGTCAAACGTCAGTATAGTATGTCATTAAAAGTAAAAGTCACAGTATAGTATGTCATAAAAAGTAAAACAAAAAGGCCTAGTATAGTAAGTTATAAAAGAAAGTAATACAAAAATCATACTATAGTATGTTTTTTTTTTTTATGACTTTAATAAAATGTATACTAAGCCATAAAAAGTCATAGTATAGTATGTCATTAAATGTCATAAAAAAAGTCATAGTATGGGGTGGCCTCTTGCTCACCCAATAAGAGCGTTCGCCCCATGTTGGCTGAGTCCTGCAGCGGTGCGGGCTGCCCTTTGTTGCATGTCGTCCCCGATCTCTCTCTCCCCCTTTCGTGTCTATCCACTGTCTCAATAGATAATAAAGGGAAAAGCCCTCCCCAAAAAGTCATAGTATAGTATGTCATAAAGTCATAAAAAGTCATAAGTATAGTTAGTTATTATAGGTCATAAAAAAGTCATAGTTTAGTCTGTCATAAAAAAGTCATAGTATAGTAAGTCATAAAATGTCATAAAAAGTCATAGTAATACTGTCATAAAAAGTAATGAAAAATCATAGTATAGTATGTTATAAAAAGGCATAGTATAGTATGTTATAAAAAGTCATACAAATTACATAGTATAGTATTTCATAAAAAGTCATAAAAATGTTATAGTATACTAAGTCATAAAAAGTCAGTATAATATGTTATAAAAAAGTCATAAACATGTCATAAAATAGAATGTTATAAAAAAGTCATAGTATACTAAATCATACAAAGTTATGGCAGTCATAGTTATGACTGTATGAACAGTCATACCATAATATGTTATAAAAAATTCCATTAAAATGTCAAAGTATAGTTAGTCATTATAGGTCATAAAAAAAGTCATAGTTTAGTATGTCATTAAAAGTCATAAAAAATCTAAGTATAGTATGTCATAAAAAAATGCCATAAAAGTCATAGTATAGTATGTCATAAAAAGTCGTAAAACGTCAGTGTAGTATGTCATAAAAATAGTTATAAAAAGTAAAATGTCATTAAAAAGTCATAGTATAGTATGTGATAAATTGTCATGAAAAATAATAAAAAAAGTAATTGTATACTAAGTCATAAAAATGTGATAAAAAGTCATAGCATAGTATGTCATAAGAAGTCCTTCTATAGTATGTGATAAAAAAAAGGTCATAGTATAGTATGTCAAAAAAGTCATAAAAATGTCAACGTTATACCTAACTACAGCTCAGCCTTTAAACTAGTGATATGTCAGCTCATACTAACAGGTATGTTGCTATCAGTATATATGTTGGTAAGTGATAAAAAATTGAAGTACAAAAATGCCAAAGATATATTTAGGGTAATTTTTTAAATGTCTGCAGCATATAGATTGTCCACCAGAGGCAAGTTTATTTTCCAACTGTTCACTACATACCTTGGCTGAATTCTTCAATAACCACATTTAAGATAACCTTATAAAAAGAATGCTTACGTCAATAAAATTAATATTTCACAATGTTGGCTTAAGGAAAATCCAGTATCTGTCAGGCTATAATTCCGAGATATTTTAATTTCTCTCACTCATCTTCAACTGGAGAAAGAAAACGTAATGACTGGTTTTGCAATTTATAAAAAAAAAAAAAAAAACGTAACAAAGGCTGGTCATTTATCTCAAGAAGGCATAGCTAGTCTGACATTAAATAGCTAGTAGAAGTACTAAAAACATTTGACAAAGCTCCAGTTCTCAGACTGAGTACTACAGTACTCCCCATGATTAGTTTACCTTTTAATCAGTGAAGTTATCCTTTAACAGAGTGCTCTGACACCTCACATAACAGACATCCACAGTACCAGCATTGCCTTAGCATGTTTTAAAAACTATTTTGAATATGATTCAGACTCACAGACATCAATCACACAATTCAATCAATTTTTATTTGTCACATGAAATCATACAAGGTACAATTCCAGTAAAATGTTATCCCATCAGCTTTTTCAATTTGTGCATGATTCATCATAAAGCAGAATGTGGCCGTCACATCGGCACGCAGTACAGAGTCACTCGGTTCCAGAAACATTTTCACATGTGCAGCGATGCACTTAGTTTGCATACTTTTGCTTCCCTAAATTGAGATAATGGGAAGCGGCAGCAGTGGACCAGTTAACTGCTACGTATGATGACACTTCAGGGAGGGCTTTCACACTGTGCTGCATTCAGACATCACTGACTAATTAAAACAATCTCAAACAGTGAAGAAGGACTGACTGAGGAACTGAGGTTTTGGCAGTTGGCAAAACACCATCTTTGTTCACTCTTAAAATGACAAAAACAAATACACAGTTTTGCAACAGTTTCATGCAGTTCATAATTTCAACATATTACATAGGTATTCATAAAATAACTTCTCTTAAACACAGCCGGCATTATATCATGCTCTCTAAAAAATATAAATGCATAAAGGCTCAAATCTATGTTCTAGATAATGTGACATGATATAATGAAGGGATGAGTTCAGAAAGTGCGTCAAAATGGTTTGAACATGCACAGAAATGAAATCATACAGAGCTGACACTAAAATAATTATTTAAGACTGAATCTTAACTCCAGTAGCTGAAATGTAATTTGTTATGGATTATAAACTAATTTAAATAATACAGTATTATAGGCCTGGCTGGTGTCCATTCACTTATGATACAGTTCAAACTGCAATATAAGCTGGTAAATGATAGAGCATTAATTATCAGTTATTTCTCACTAAAATAGATTTCATGATATCTTCATAGCTTTAGTCGTATTTAATAAGTCTGACAGAAGTGAAAGTGATGTTGGGAAAGTGAACTGATGGCATGAGAAGCATCGAAGATATGAAGAGCTATGGTTACACTTGTCACTTCCACGCATCTTGTATCTTCACATCGCACCAAATCACGATATATATATAAAAAAAAAAAAAAAAAACTTGGTCTGCCTGTTGAAGTGAGACTATGTAAAGAAACAGTCATTTTGGGAAACAGTTATTCACTTTCGTGCTTAAGTCCACGCATTCTTCTTCCTTGTTAAAACCTGGCACTTTTATTATTACCCAGAATGCAGCTCACCCACTGGCAGCTCAGATGGAAGATTTGGGTGTGTTATGCTACTAGTGGCTAATGTAGCGTCGACCCACTAGCCTCAAGCAGAGATGAGAGGCTACAGAACTCTGGTTAGCGTACTAATTTCCAACGTCACACATACAAATAAATATTAACATTTTCAAAACATGTAGTCCTCAGCCCCAACCAATGTGTTTATTTCCTTTATTTGGTAGTGACAGTGATAGACAGGAAAGGGAGAAGGGGAGGGGGGAGAGTGGTGACATGCAGCAAAGGGCCGCAGGTCGGATTCGAACCCGGGCCGCTGCAAAAGACTCAGCCTACATGGGGCGCACACTCTA